>NC_064631.1:7774903-8077934 GCF_023864275.1 Schistocerca cancellata | reverse complement strand
ACTGGCCATTCATAAGTTCCGCCACCCTTACGACTGGGGAAAGTACCCCGCGGAGGCAACAGCGGGTGGTTTCTTATGCTCAACGGCGCGCGCGGCAGCGCCACGGCAGAATGAACGACGCGGGGCAGAGTCCGGCGGGCATTTGTTACCAGCAACTATTAACTAGTACTGGACTGTGGAGCCGTGAAACAAGACGACTGCTCGTATGTCTCCATAAGTTGGAAAGTGAAGGACTGGTGTTTTCACGTTGTGAGTGGTGGAAAAAGATTTTGTCTTTAGCAGACAGGACGATCGTTTTGTTTTGTCTTGATCACTGAACGGTGGGATCCATAAACTTTTGGGCAGTGACTTGTTAAGTGTGCTTTGTGAATTGCATGTGGGACGCTTGGTATACTTAAAGAGGACAGTTGTCATTTGGTGACTAATTATTGTATGAACGCAAGAAACTAAAGTGGGACATTGACATTTGCATTTGTACTAGGAGACATTTCTTGAATTGGTGCGGGAATAAGTGCTGTTTGTCGGAACTTACGACTTTTAATTACACCATGAACTGAAAGGACAGAACCGTGGGTAATAGTAGTTGTAGGGCCATTTCTGGACGACTAGATTCGTGTGGATGGTACGCTGAGAGTGACTATGGCATTTGTGTTTAATGTGAGATACAGTTTACTGTTCAGTGCGTGTTCAAAATGCCGATTTGAGTGACTTAAAGACTTTCGTCCGGGTAACCATGGGAGAGCTTTGACACCGAGACAGTGTTTCTAGGGAACCTGTCAGCAACTTTTTTGACCCCAAGAAAATTACAGAATGAAATGATTCCGTGTGACTCGCAAGATAGGGAATAATGTATTTGTACTTGTAATTGTTTAAATTTTTTTATATGTTTCATTCCTGAAGGGACAGCAAGTGTAATTGTATTTCATTAACATTTGTGTTTAGAATAGTTAGTGTTTGTTTTTTGTTTGTTCTGGGTTATCAAGTTCACATAGCATGTTTATTAGAATATTTGGTACAATGATGCTTTAATTATTAGCCAGTGGCGTAATAGTAACGTAGCGGCTCTTGTTGCATTGGTCAGTAAGGTTGTCACAGGGGACAAGAATTTGCATTGCACAACAAATATCGGAATTAACTGATGCATTTTGATGTCGTGGACAGAATTGATCTTGTTGGTGTGTTGACTGAAGCCACTTATTTTCATTATCACAGTGGTGATATTTCACATTACAGTGTAACAAAGGCTAGTCCAAATGCAAGTTCTTGTCGTCTAAATGTGTAACAACAGAGAAATGAGCAGTAGAGTAAGATACGAGAGCTACTGGTGGATTCAAGCACTTATTTCTAAACTATTTATTGCGTGTATTGATCCAAGTTGATGGACTGACTAGCTCAGCAGCAGGTATTAGTACTGGTCGACAAGGATAAGGTTAAACTTACAGTCGAGTAGTGGTGACAATTGCTTAAGTGATGATAGTTAATTAAGTATGACATGATGTCTTAGACGAACTATATTACGTAATCAATATGTAACTTGTGGTATATATCATTGTTTTTCTTCTCAGTTTTATTTCTCTGTAGGTTTGATGTATATTTTAGAGTAATGGTATGGAGCCTGACATTATACGTGGAACTAGAGTACGCAATTTTTTTCTTTTGTTGATTTTGTTTTGTATTTAGACATTGCCGTGTAAAGATTATTACAACGCAATTTATGAATGTCAGATTACTTGTTCTGTGTTTGGACGGTGAGCTATTTAAAATTTCATGAGTACAATTAGTAATTTTTTTATTTGTCATAGAAATAGTGAGGTCTCGATTACTCATAAAAATAATGAAGATCCCAGTAACTAAGCAAATTTTCACCTCAACATTATTTTTTATTTGTATGATGTAATGTTTTATTTGTCATGTGGATTATTGTAAATTTGTATGTGTACGTTACTCCAGATTGTGGAGAGTACAATAATGCAACAACTTGCGAGGTGCCGCGGCTAGCAGTGTATTTAACACTCAATTCTTCTAGAATCTACATATGTACACGATGCTATAAGGCCCCCTATTCTAACTCCAACTTCTGCTGTTGCACAAGGATAAAAAAAAATACGCGAACTGACTCTAATCAACCCTGCCAGTGGAGTAGAAGAGAGTTTGGCACCTGCAATAATTTAATTTGATAAATAAGTTAAATAAACGAAGGTTTCATTAACATAGTGAGGAATGATGGGATTGCTCTACCGATTAACAGAATGAAAGTTCTGTCCAAAATAACAATATGATTTATTAAGACTAAACACAAAATAATAAACAAAAACACATGAAACACTTATAATACATCAAATTGGCTCAAATTGGAGACTCAAACAAATGCTGTGTATGTGAAGTTGTCCCTAAACTAGATTGTGAGGATTATGACGAAGTGGGATGTGCAGCCAATTCCTTGCAACTCAAACCTTAGAGAAAACACATAGCCAACCCAACATTAATTCCTGCTACCCAGGACAGAACTAAGTTAGAAAAAGACGAAAAGGCGCGCTCTGCTGAGCTCTGATTATCACCTAGGAAAATCCCTGTCTGCCGGTGCTGCGGACATACCTTACCAAACTGTCTTCTTAACTGCCAGAAAACGATCTGGCGTACCGGAGCCGATGGCTGGTTGCTTCGACGTCCTCGACCAAAAGGCGAGAGCCGACTACCCACAAGAGCACCCGTACAAAACCGAACACAGAACATTCCCGCCCCCACGACAGTGGCCGTGGTTAAACGTTCCAATCAGCAGCTCGAAAACCGGCGGAAAATTCCACTCCATTGCCGGAACACTACCATTCCACCAATGGAGATTCTTGCTACGTCACGGAGCTATGCCCTGAGCAAGCCAATCACAGTTACTATTTTGCAGAAAGCGCGGGAATTTTCCCGCCACAGCTGCCTGGGTACACAAGTCATTCCCACACCTCGCTGGTAGCCCGCCAGAAAGTGTTTTCGTTAAGTTTCTGCGAAGTAACGGAACCTCTAGCCCAGCCGCTACTTCAGGCCCTGCGGGCGTGCCTCTTGACAATGTCGGCGTCTGGAAAGCATTCACTCGACTCCCTCACACCTGTCGGCTTACCCTTTCAAAGTCAACAGAGCCCGCCTGTCACTGGACCACCCGGGTGACGAGAGACGCTGCGTGGGAAGTCCGCGTGTGAAGGAATAGCAACTTTCCACCGCATGCAATTAGAGAGGAGAATCGTAAGATAGAAATATGAGAGGGGGCTCATGCCACCTCTCATAGTCCCTACGCCATTTTAGATTGTAATTGGTGAGCGGTTGGCTCAGTTAGGAGCAAGGTAGTGAGGCAATCGCCCATGAACAATCTCGCAAACTAGCTGCACATGCCGCACTCTATAAAGAAAATCACTGCAACTGAAAAATGCAGCTCATAGAGGGAGGATTATTTATGATGTAGCTAACTTCACCTTCTTAATATGGAACACTAACACTCACATCACACATTCATGCCCAGGCAGCCCCTTCCAAACCCCAATTCACACAGACATTCACTCTCTAAATATGGCCCGGACATGTGAGCCAAATATGGAGGAATTTATTCTTTACAATCAGAGTTGGAGTGCTCCGCAATTAAATGCCCAAGATGTTACAACAATTTTAATCATTAAACTAACCTGAACTCACTCACACATGATACTATTTAAGTTAACAATCTCATTGTGAGCTTTCAGAATCAATTATAACCTCCGATTCATTCTGTCTCCCTGCAGCAAGAATAACCTTTACAAAATGTTCCCTGAACTGATGGTCCATTCACAATGACAGTGGTGGTATCTGCTTCAGTTTATGGGGACTTCAGGCACACTGTTTGCATACACACAACAATAGATACAAGATACAAAAAAAAAACATGGTGTGGAGAACAATACAGTAATTTGTAATAAGAATTACAGTGTAAAACAAACACATACAAGGTATGACATACATTACAAAAACAACACTAGAGAAAGAAATTTAAGAAAAAAAAACATGGTGCATGGGGCATCAAGTTGTGCATGCACATTGCACAACGTTCACGACTGTGCTGAGAATGAGGCACTAGATCACATTGTTAGAAATATTCGAAGCACTTCACAAATTCCACAGTACTGACATCACATAGGGCTGAACGTCGGGTGTTGTTGCTACGTTGTTGCAACGGCAATAGGGTGTGCTGGAGCATCTGCAGTACTCTGTTGAGATTGCACCAAGACCTACGCACATGATCACGGCAGTACGGTAGGAAGACACAGTGATAGGCTCTCCTCACGTCGATTAATTGTCTCTGAGGTCTACGTGTTGGGATACATCACTAGTCTAGGTCTCTTCTCTCGCTGGACAGTACTTTACGTTTCCCAATATTGCAGTTCGACGAGGGATGATGGCACGTGGAGTGACTCCACAAGTGTGTGAGGTCATCCATACAGGATCGAACTAGGAGCGACGATTGCTAAAACTGCTCTCTAATAGAGAGGAGAAGTTAGAAATGAGACCATACATTTGTTAGTGTGGCATGATACTGCTTTGTGTATGCAGATCGGCCAATGCTAGTGAGTTGTAAAAACCCAAACAGGTGAGAATATAGCGTCCCTTTCTGTCCTGAGGCACATGAGGCGCAGGTTCTGACACGATATGTGATCTTCTTCGTGTGCTCACGACAACGTAGTCTGCCGCAGGGAATCCCTCCAAACGGCTGCTGCGTCTGGAGAGCTAGCAGGCTGTAGCGTGTGGGTCGCATGTCAGTGTCAACGGCCAGCCTCACTTTCGCTTGTGGCCCGGCGAGGATCCCGCTTAATCCCTCAGGTATACGGCCCGGTGACTGTCAGCTCGTAGAACCGGATGCTCTCGCGCCCTTCGCGTCAGGTGGCCGAAGACCTCTTGTTTTTGTGCTGGCTGGCCTCTGCATTGCCATGATACCCGTCATCTGCACAGTTCTGACAAAAATCTTATGCCTAACTTTTTTTTTCGTGACCTTCTATGTTATAATAAATTTACATAATGACACATTGATGATCTGTCATTTCAGACACTCTTATTTTACTTTTATAGCTATTAATCTATGGCTATCATTATAACAAAATAGAGACCGGTCTCACTACTGTACATGGTGTGTGACGCTACACTGGATGAACAGCTAAATGTGCGGGGCTGCACTAATATTACTATTAATTATATAGATCGACAGTAGACATGCTCAAGAATTAACTACCATTTGCCAACGATCTACATTCTATGTCTTTTAATTAATTTATGTTGTTATGCAGGTCTAAGTTTTACTGTGCTATAAAGAACATGCAACTATGCTACTTTCGCTCGCCCGTCGTCCCTCCATCTTGGGTCTGTGGTTTGGTGACCTGAAAAAATAGCATCTTAACAGGCGCGCTCTGCTGAACACTTGTGGCAGAAAACCGCCACACTATTAAGGATCTAGTTATTGTAAAATCCTAAAGTGTAATTTATCCTAGTATATGGTACTCTCTCTATTTTTTTTTTTTTACCTTATACAACACTCTTACATAATTCCTGTTACGCTGAGATGTCTCGCTGCTCGCCGCTAATGACGACAGTGATGTGCGCGCCATACGACATGGCCTCCGAGTTCTCACTACACCTCACTGAAACTCCAGAGACTGGGTTAGCCATGGCTATACACGACAATAAATTTATAGTTGCAACTTCTTTTTCTATGTTATGCAGTATTCGCGATCAAAGCATACCTTTCCAGAGGCAATGTAATATGACCAAGCCAGGACTGGTTACTGTTGAGGATTCCGTCGCCCACCGCACATCAGCTACGCAGTATGTCACGAATTTCCAAGTATAATTCCTTGGTTATTCATCTGTGACAGTCAC
Source organism: Schistocerca cancellata (assembly GCF_023864275.1). NCBI lineage: Eukaryota > Metazoa > Arthropoda > Insecta > Orthoptera > Acrididae > Schistocerca > Schistocerca cancellata. The sequence goes on along the minus strand of NC_064631.1, from coordinate 8,072,051 downwards.
AAGCAGCACGCTAAATCCCCAACCAGCACATTGGCATGGTAGGCTTTATGCCCGCATTTCTACCATCTGGGCGTGTAACACTACCGCCCTGTCGGACGTGCGTTAACTCTATAAAGCCTGTACTGTAATAAGTTCACGGGCTTCACCTTGTAAACAAGGATTTTAGTACATAAATTGACCGCGTGTACCTAATGGAAGCAATCCGGACTTATATTCAGTCAGTAACTACAGTGATGCGTCAAGCTAATGTAAAGTACAATTACGCGTTCGCATGGACAAGAAGTACACACAGTAGATAATACCAATGATTAATAATACGGTCGCCAGCCTAATTAGGCATTGAGTGAGTTTTTCCTTGTACAAGCGTGTGCATGTACAAGCATAACAACACGGAATACTGTTGCGTTGTGAGACAAAGTTTGGCATAGGAAAAATCCACTGAACTAAAGTTCTCTCCTTTTGTATTAGTTTGGACGAGCTAAATTTACACAACACCACACAGCAATGATTACTACGCACTGCATTTTGTATATTGGTCAGACTGAAATCGGGCATAGATTACCCTAGAATTAGCAATTTTGAAAGCATACATATGAAACGTCCCCTTTGAATAATTGTGCATATGAAATGTCCACTTAGAACAAGTTATACATGACTGTGCTTAACCTGACACACAATAATTTTAGCGCAACGCAATCTGACTATCAAAAATCCCTACAAAAGAATGGCCCAGACAAACATTAAACTATACCTTTCACAAATCACTTACCTCACAAAAATCTTCGTTGCTCGAACTACTGCAATACAGCGAGTGCCACTACTGCCAGCTAAATAAAAGATACAAACTACGGAAGGCACTAACTACTGATAGTCTTAGCAAATGAAAGATTCTAATAGAGAACAAACAATGTATTTACCTCAAGATTCATAATATATACAGCAGTTCATGACATTTTTCAAAACTCCGCCATCTCTCTCCCCACATCCACCACTGCTGGCGGCTCACCTCCAACTGCCCAGCGCTACGCGCTGTTCGCATCCAGCTATAGCAGTTCATGACAACAATGGCAGACAACAATGCAAACTAGCCACATACTGCACACAGCACAGCCAGTGATTTTCATACAAAGTGCTATGTAACGTTGCCAATAAAAAACATAAACAGCAAACTTACATAAAGAAAACATAAACAGCCTACTTACATAGCCCCCATGCTCCCCACAAAAAATTTTACAAATGGTGTTGGCCACTGGCCAATACAGATTTGAAAAAATTTTTCATAATTACAATCACAAAGATATCAAATGCACACACTTATTAAGACAATGTTGGTCAAAAGCTAAAATTTTCTCACAGTCAATAAAGACAGTCCTGATCATTCACCACAGTAAAACTGCCGTTTCTTTTATCAAAGTCTGAGCAATAAAGACAATGCACACGGAAGTAGTGGATGTCCATGCAGTCTTGAAGAAGTAGTGTTGTCCTTCTAACAGAAAGACAGTGCTGACTCTTGACATGCTGACAGGTAATGCGCCACAATGGAGCAAACCCACAGCAGAGTCAGTCGACGTGTTGAAGAATATTGGTAGGTAGGTCATCACAGAGCAGACCGACTGTAGTCCTGGTAGAGATTGTGGTATTGGTGGGCCACGAGAGATGCAGACCCACTGTAGTCCTTGTAGAGAGTGTGGACAGGCCCACTGTAGTCCTGGTAGAGATTGTGGTATTGGTGGGCCACCAGAGATGCAGACCCACTGTAGTCCTTGTAGAGACGGCCAGCAGCCATCTGCTGCGACTGTGCAGGTGCACAATCACCATCGAAGAGTCTTGCAGAGAAGATAGCAAGTCCATATACCCCCACTTGTGCACTCACAAAGTTTGTGGAATTGTCCTTAGAACCAGCAATGCTGTTATCCAGTCCCTTGCTGAATTAGTAACACACGTGCAAACACTAACAGTCCCTACTTCTCACATATCGTCCATATACTATGACCAACAGAAATGTGTGCAGTGAAATGAATGCTTTCAAGTTACTTAATTTGATTAACTGGCTCAATTACAATTATATAACATAAGAATACAATTACAAAGATACAAAAAACATCATTAAAAACATAACAATACAGATAATATTTGTGGTAATAGGGGCTTTACAAAAGAATAGAAATAAACATATACATCAGTGTTACAGGAATTATGACATGAGTACAAAAATAAAAGATCAGAATCACTTTTGAAACATCAACTTCACACATGAGCATTAAAACAGAATAAATAATGTCTAAACATCTTTACAAAGAAAATAACAGAGTATTAGAAAAATTCTACAGCATAGCTCTCATCAGCTAAACACATAAAGACAGGAAAAACACAAATACACAAGGGTACACAAACACATAGTGGGATAACACAAAAGGAAAGGACAGGGTTTGTTTTCAGTGTAACATTTGGTACTGCAGTCCACCCCAAAACTTCATTTCGTATATCTTTCCTCGTATTTCATCCTTTGTTTCCACCAAAAAATTCTATCTAAGCATGCTTTCTGTATTTATATGTTCACACATTGCTTACCTCATCATTTATTTCCAAGAAAATCCTACCTATACCTCGTTCCTGTATTCTATTCATATTTCTTTCAAAATAATTATTTCTGATTGTACCATACTCATTTGGGCCCAAATCTTTCTTCGCAATGCATTCTTTACCTATTCTCCATAGTCAGTTTCTTATATAGTCTACCCCCTCTTAAGCTAACTTAAATCTACTGAGCTCAGATATATATACCAAGGGACGAGGCAATGCAGCATGACAACAGATCAACACAAACAGAAATGACAAAAAATGCAAATTGGCAAAGCTAGCAGCATAAATTAGCAAAGCAAGTGCAATATTACAACTAATATAAGGCACTGTGCAGGAAACAAGAAAAACTAGCTTAGAAGAGTAACACAAAGTACAATTCAGTAACACTATGCCTGGCAAACAGCAGCAACTTATACCTAAACATGACATAGCTCAAGCAGAAAAAATATTACAGTAAAAACAACAATGCAGACAAGGGAAAAGCATATTCACATCTTAATGTCTATGTAATTAAAGTGGTGCACCATAACAACTTATTGTAAAAAAAATACTACCATGTACTTGAAAAGAAAACTATGTGTCCAGTTACTAGTTCCTTCTTATTGTTCTTTCCTTTCCAAGTGCTCCTTTTTTAAAGAATGTGGATCATAAAATAATTATTTAATAGATCTGTTGACAGAAAGAGTTCACATTAGCAAATGCATTTTATTTTATTAAGCAATGCTGTAACACAGCTGGAAACCAGATATCAAATGAAATAAGCAACTACGAAAAGCAAAGCATAAAAATATCATTCAATAGTCATGTGGCATTTCGTTTCATAAGTTAATTGCTCTCAACTCTCGTAAAAAGACACTTGTCATAATCAGGTGTGCAGATGTACGAATATTTCCCATCAATTCATAAGCATTTCAGTAATTAGCACAAAGTGCGAGTAATCATATGTTTTTAAGGAACAAGGGTGTCGCATTAGCAATGAAAGGCACATCCTAATGGCTTATTCTCCAGGTGTTTGACACAGCTGTGTGCCCACAACGCATTACAAAAATCATATGTTTTCAAGTAACGAGCGTGTCGCATTAGCGATGCCCTCTACAAAGGAATGTCATTAACAGCGGTCTAGGCCTCTCTTTGTCCTTCTCTTCCACCTGTGCCTCTGGCACACCCTAATGGCTTTCTTTTCTACCTGAGCGTCTGAAAAGGCTTGTTCTCCAGGTGTCTGACACACCTGGGTGCCCACGTCGCATTATTTGCAGGTGGTCACTTAACTTTCTTACGGAAATATTTACGACAGCAGTTTCCGCTACAGTGACAGTCTCATATACAAAATTTCACAGGTCAAGAATTTGCGTTGCAAATGTGTAGAAACAAAATGCTATTGATATGACAGTGTCCAAAAAATTTTCGTCTTCATTGTGATACATTCACGCATTTACACACATTTCATAACTCTTAAAGTACGATTCTTGGTTTCAAACATCCTTTTTCACAAGTCAAGAGTCCCTAACTACTATTCATTATTCATATACATATAAACACGTAATCACATTCCTCATATATGGTAGCATCATCTTATTGACATAAACATACCTCAACAGCATAATACACATCGTCGTCGTAAAAATTACATCATAACACCTCAGTCAAATGTCAAAAACGTCGTAGCTTCCTCCAACGATTTCAAAACCTAAAGAAAATTCTCTGCTCATTTCATTAGTGTCATCTACCTCAAACGTACTTTAAAAATCATGACCTCACACCAAATACATCATTCAAAGCTTTCATAGTATCACAATGGTACCAAAAAAATATGAAGAGTTCACACAGTACAGACAAAATACAATTTCTTAAGTGTGAAATAATCCAACTCTGTAATTGCGTAAACATGTGTCACTGACGTAGTAAAAAGGTTTGTCTCTCTCAGTTAAATGATCAGATAGCTGTGTAATTTATGTGTTAGAGAAATATGGTACCGATGTGTAAAGTTGTATAAGCAAATACCATATTAGCTAGGGCTCCTTGTGCTTGCCAGACACATGATACACAAAGTAGGCGTGTACCCCCCTGAGGATTATTGTAATTATACCCTCAGGTGTTACAGATTACAGCAATGGAATGAAATGTATTGCGAAAAACTTTCTTTGTAATTCAAAAATCTTTAAAAATAAATGTTTTAAGTACAAAATTAATCACTTAAATACGTGTCCTGTAGCGCTAAATGTGCGTCTTGCTGTAAGATAATCTCTGGGAAGTGTCGTAGTCATTGTCCTCCGAAAGCTAAGTTCTGCAGAAGTCAATGTACTTACCTCATGATAAACAAAGTGAAATGCTTTGCGTATAGATAACTTAGTTATTACGCTTATTGCCGTGATGAGGAAAGTACTGTGCTGTAACGTATTGTTGTCCTACGGAAAAGGCTGTCTCCTTGTAGCAATAGCACAAAGGTCACCACTAAAACATGTCTCACTTTATAGAAGAATTCAGAAAAAACTGTGCAGATATAAAACAGATACACCGCAAAAGCAACATCGTAAATTGTCACTCATTAGTAACATCGTGATATAATCGTGTAGCTGTCACATAAACTAACCACTGTGTCCTCTGGCATTTCACATAAAGCACCTCAAATCCAGAATCCACTCGTAAGCAAACCAAAATGTTGCATGTTAACAGTTTCTCAGTGTGACAAATTGTACAAGTAGCGTGAAGTGAAAATTGCAAAGACTAAGTTAAAAAGCAGATTATCTGTCAATAAATGGTTTTACATGAGAAATGTGGTGTAAACCTTTACTCTTCCTAGTACGCAGAGTTTCAACTTCAACGCAATTATCATGTGGTATACGTCGGATTCTGTAAGGTCCATTGTAAACTAGAAAGAATTTGTGACTCAAGTGTTTCTTCTTATGTGACAATGAATGAGCTTTAATGAGAACTTTCTGACCAATATATAATTTCTTTGCATTTGCTTTACCGTGTAGTTTTCTCCTTTTGTCTGCTGCAGATTTTATATTTTTTAGAGCCAAATCAATTATGTCTTTGTGTCGAAGTTTACGTGTATTCGGGAAAGGTACAAGCTCTCTGATTCTGTTCGGAGGTTCTTCATTCTTCAGTACAAGAGTAGGTGGTAAAGCAGTGGAATCATGAGGCATTTCATTCAGCACATTTTGAAATAAGTGTAAATATCTGTCCCAATGCTGATGCTTTCTGTGACAATAAAGTCTGCAAAGCTTATTGATTTCTTTCATAATCCGTTCAGACGGGTTACAATGTGGTGAATACAATGAAATAAAAACAGGTTTGATTTTATGATTCCAAAGCATGCGTGACCAAACAGCAGATCTGAATTGCGGTCCGTTATCTGAAATGACTTTACTAACGTGTCCAACTTCACGTAAAAAATTTTTAACAAAGGCGTTGGATACAGACCGTCCAGTGGCTTTACGTAACGGAGTGAAAGAAACAAATTTTGAAGTAAGTTCAACAGCGACTAGAACGTACGAAAATCCATTCGATGTTCTGACAAGGGGTCCCAAGAGATCAACAGCAGCAAATTCTTTTAATTTAGAAGGAATAATAGGAAACAACGGAGCACGATGTGAGATAGTAGATGGTTTCGCCTTTTGACAAAGTTTACAAATAGACAAGACTCTTCGAATTCGCTTTTCCATATTGTTAAAATAACAAGTCGTTCGAAGAATATGATAACATTTTCGTGGGCCAAAATGTGCGTAGCTGAAATGAATGTACCAAATGAGCTTATTAACAAAATCGTCTGGAATGCAAAGTACCCATAGCTTGTCATCAACAGTGCAGCGTTTGAAGAGTATGTTGTTTCTAACCAGGTAATAATGCCGAATCTGAGTCTGTGTCTTTTCATGCCATTTACTTTTGATATCTTTCCAAATCGGATCTTTATCTTGTTCATGAGCAATGTCCTTTAAAGATGTGGTGATGAAGTTTTCAAAGGCGACTTTCTGAATGTATAGAATACTGAAATTTTTCTCGAGGTTGCCTTCTGTGTTACTTTTCTCAAGCCCAGCCGGTGCGCGTGACAGCGCGTCCGCAACAATGTTCTCCTTGCCGGGAATGTAGACTATTGTGAAGCGGAATTCTTGCAGAAACAATGCCCAACGTTTTAACCTATCATGATTTAATTTTGAAGACATAAGAAATTGTAATGCACGATGATCACTGTATACTTTTACGTGCTTACCAGAAAGAAAGAAACGGAATTTGTTAAATGCCCAAACGATAGCTAAAGCTTCTAATTCAGTAACGGAATAATTTTTTTCAGATTTTGTTAGCACTCGGCTGGCAAAAGCAATGGTTTTCTGAACAGTAGTGTCATTTTCTATGGCTTCTTGAAATAAATGGGCACCAAGACCAGCTTTGGAAGAATCAGTGCTAAGGCAGAAATCTTGTGACAGATCTGGATGAGCTAGTATTGGCGCGTGAAGTAACGCTTCTTTCAAAGAATTGAATTCCAACTGTGCTTGTTCGTCCCAGTTCCAAATAGTATTTTTTCCAGTGAGAGAACAAAGTTTTGGTGTAACTAGAATTTGCATATTCAGAAAACGACGGTAAAAATTTACGAGACCTAGAAAACTGCGGACTTGTCTTTTTGTGGATGGAACAGGAATGGCTCTGATTGCTTCTAACTTTTCTGGATCCGGCTGAATGCCTTCAGAAGAAATAATATGTCCCAAAAACTTCACCTTTGACCTACCGAATTCAGACTTTTCCAAGTTAACTGTAATTCCAGATTCTGCAAAAATACGTAACAAACTGTTGAGGATGCGGTTATGTTGTTCCCATGAAGCTTCTGCTATTAGAATATCGTCCACATATAAAGTGATGTGACGTTTTAAGAACTCAGGTAATATGGAATTTAACCCACGAATGAATGCTGCCGAAGAAATGTTCAAACCAAAAGGAAGTTTCCGAAACTGATAACAAACGCCGAAACAAAGGAAAGCTGTGTATTTTCTGCATTCTGGATGAAGTTCGATCTGATAAAAGCTGGATCTGAGATCAATGGAAGACAACACTTTTACACCATTAAAATTTTGAAGAAGTTCTTCCATCGTCTGCGGCCTGTCTGTTTCAGGAATAATGATAGTATTGATTTGTCTCGAATCTAAAACAAGCCTGATCGATCCATTTTTCTTCTCAACAACATGTAATGGATTGTTGTATGAGCTTACTGCAGGCTCAATAATGCCCTCTTCAAGCATAGATTGTATTTCTGTTCTAACACGGTCCCTATAATGTGCCGGAATTACGTATGGTCTAACACAAAATTTAGTATGCTCACGAACACGAAATTGGTATTGAAATCCCTTGATTGTTCCTGTCTTGTGAGTAAAAACTGTGGAATGTGCTTGTAAAATCTCAAAAAGGTCCTGCCTATCAGTGTCATTACAATTCTCAATTGTTTGAATTTTATTCTGAATTAACTCATTAATTTCAAATATGCCGTCGATATCATCCCTTTCAGTACTTGCAGAGTGATTGTTGGTGTCTAGTTCCGTAGAAAATTCCGTACTGTTATCTAACAGAAGGTAAAGCCGATTAATTTCCTCATCATGGTTCGAAAGCCAGTCTTCAAATTTCAAAGCTATTGACTTACCTTCTTTCTCTAAACTTATTTCAGCATCGTGAAAGCTTAAGATTGCTTTGTATTCATTCAAAAAGTCTACTCCCAGTATAATTTCCGTCGACAATAATGGAACAATAAGGAAGTTCATAGAGAAGCTGTGGCTTTGACAAAAGAATTCTAAGTTGGTTTGTTGGCGTACATCTACACTTTTTCCAAAGATTGCACCTTGTAATTTAATCTTACGTAACGGAAGTGTGGGGCAATCGTTCGATTTGTTGCATTTGCTAAAAGCTGTTTCACTAATTACTGAAATGGGACTGCCAGAGTCAAGTACTGCCGTAAATTTTACGTCATTTACAGTAATGTGAATCACAGGATATGCAATGGTGTTACGTGTTACGTCGTGTTCCTGGAGTAAGATGTCCCTAATGTCTTCCATTTTTACGTAATTACTAGCTACGGCAGCTGCGTCATCAGTTTCATAAGTACGTCTTGTGGCTGCCAGTGGTGTGAGTCATCGCCTATTGTCTCTTTGTTGGCGCGCGTCGTTATTGGGATTTGGAGACCTAACTTCTACAAATTCATCGTGACGAGAGTGCTCTGCTCTGTTTAAATCTCGCCAGTTCTGATGCAATTCAGGTCTGTCGTTACGATCATATCGTCTGTCGTCATGCCGGTAGTTTCCATAGTTTCTTTCTTGTCGGTCACATGGTGGAGAATTTCTCCTTGAATCGTAACTACGCGCTGGACCGTTGCGTCTAAAGTTATTCTGTCTCCCTTGATAATAGTTATTTTGGTTCCCATATTGTCTGATTCTCTGATTGTCTCTGTGATAGTCATTACTGCGGAAAGGTGATCTTTCCCTGTAACTATTACTCTGCCAGTGGTTGTCATATGGGTGGTGTCTGTTTTGGTCACGATTTACGTTGTAAAAATAGGTTTGTCGTGGCCATTTATTGTTTCTGTCGTCACGGAGTTGTGACAGATGTGACCTGTAATGATTGTTTTCCTGTTTTCGCATCCCGCGACTGTCTGTGTCAATTTCCAGTTCTTGTAACAGTCCCTGAAAAGCTTCAATGTCGTCTTTGCAACGTCCTGCTAAAATAATATGTCTCAAATGTTCAGGCAGTTTGATTAAGCAAATGCGGATGAGTTCTGAGGGGCTGTATGGGTTTGACAGGTACTGATTCTTGTGCAACATGTCTTCAAAATATTTCACAAGACTGGAAAATTCAGATTGCTCGAAGTGTTTCATCATTATGATGCTATGTTTTACGCGGTCTTGTGTGGCTTGAGACCAATATGCTGAGAGGAAGGCATGGTAAAATTCTCCTTCACTGTGGCAATCGTGAATGACCGATCGCATTCTTACAGCTGGTTCATTCTCTAAGTAGCCACACATAAATTCTAACCTGTGCTCCAATGACCAGTTGGGAGGGAAACAATGAGAGAATTGATGGAGCCACGCTTGTGGATGAATGTCGTTGGCAGAATTCTTAAATGTTTTGAATTTACGTGTAGTAATGAACAGCTTATAGTCAAAATCATCGTGTCGGCGAGTAGCATGTCGGTCATTGTCACGTCGTTTCGGCGGTTCCATCTCAAAATTCGGTGTACCTTGCCAATTTCTTTCATAATTACCGAAATGCCCTGTGCTATTTTTTTGTAGCTTTTCCGTATTTCTAAGTTCCTCTTCCCGTGTTGGAGCGCGAGTATCCTCTGAAATATGTAATTCTTGTATTACCTGTGTCAGCTGATCTTGTACTTCCCGCATTTCTCTTTTGTATTGCGTATTAATTTGATTCTGATTTTGTTTGAATTTTCTTATTTGTTCATACTCTTCTGTGTCAGTGAAGGCTACGGGTCTTGTGTCATTCAGATCATCATCTACCTTTGTAGATAAGTTAGTGACCTGATCCGAAAGTTCGGCTACTTTCTCTGATAATGAACTAATTTCCCCCATGTGTCTTTCTACTGTGTCCTTTAAGTTTTCCTGAGTTTTTGCAAGTTGCGTAACCGAATCGGTCGATGCAACTGAGTCCATTTTAGCTTGCAAGGTCTCATGATTTTCATGAACAATAGTTTGCAGTTCTTTTATGGCTGCTTCGTGATTCTGTAATGCATTTTCATGCCGCGAAAAAATAGGCTGAAAATGCTCACAAATTTGTGTTTTTACGTCATTACAGACTTTTTGACATTTCGATTCAATGTTATGTAACTCAGTAGTTAAATCTTCACGTGTTTGTTCAAGTGTGGTGTCTAACTTTTGAAGCTTTTGCTGTGTTTCTCTCTGATTTTGTTCCATTGTGTCTAACTTTTTAAGATTTTGTTCCACTGTGTCTAACTTTTTAAGATTTTGTTCCATTGTGTCTAACTTTAGGAGATTTTGTCCCATTTGTTGCATTAATTGTAATAACAATGCATTAGTGTCTGGAATCTGTTCCTCTACGCTTTTCGGCAGTGCATTTGCACCAGCAACATTCACATTTTGACAAGCAGAAAATGTGTCTTGACTCATTTGAGAAAACGGTGAGGACGCAAAACCTGTATCTACAGTATTTGCAAAATTGTGTCCTATCATTTCGGATTCCTGAGGCGAGCTGTTGCCGACCGATCGATCGATAATGCTTCCCTGTTCACTACCTGTTTGACTGTCTACGCCATTGTTTGACGCCCGCTCCATTTCCCTATGCACAGTTACCAAATTACTACTTTGAACATTAGTTAACTCATTACACAGTGGCGCTAACACATTGCTTTCGTCTTCACTGTCGTTTCTTAGTTTACTTTGGAGCCGAGTGTTACGTTTTTCACACGCCATTATTGAGACAATATTTCACACGATAACACACAAAAACACAATTTGAAGAGCAAAAATAAGAGAACACATTAATATAGCACTGAAAATAATATCTAGTTAATTGCAGCAGCGAAATACTTGGCGCAAAGCTACATGCATGCCACAACTGTTTTACTGTACAACAATGAAAGACTGCAACTACAAAGGAGATTCTCTCTACAATTACGCGCTAGCAATAAACAAAAGCTGCACTAAATACACAAACTACAAGAAAAAAATCAGAAGATTCCAGTGAGGTATCCTGGCAGGGTCGACATATGAAACGTCCCCTTTGAATAATTGTGCATATGAAATGTCCACTTAGAACAAGTTATACATGACTGTGCTTAACCTGACACACAATAATTTTAGCGCAACGCAATCTGACTATCAAAAATCCCTACAAAAGAATGGCCCAGACAAACATTAAACTATACCTTTCACAAATCACTTACCTCACAAAAATCTTCGTTGCTCGAACTACTGCAATACAGCGAGTGCCACTACTGCCAGCTAAATAAAAGATACAAACTACGGAAGGCACTAACTACTGATAGTCTTAGCAAATGAAAGATTCTAATAGAGAACAAACAATGTATTTACCTCAAGATTCATAATATATACAGCAGTTCATGACATTTTTCAAAACTCCGCCATCTCTCTCCCCACATCCACCACTGCTGGCGGCTCACCTCCAACTGCCCAGCGCTACGCGCTGTTCGCATCCAGCTATAGCAGTTCATGACAACAATGGCAGACAACAATGCAAACTAGCCACATACTGCACACAGCACAGCCAGTGATTTTCATACAAAGTGCTATGTAACGTTGCCAATAAAAAACATAAACAGCAAACTTACATAAAGAAAACATAAACAGCCTACTTACATACATACAATGTCACTATTAAAATTGGAAAAAACACTAATACATTTAGGTTTAATATAGAACTTAAGTTTGTTGTTCAAATCTGATCAGTACACTTCAAAATGTACAAGAATGGGCAAGAGAAGGGGGGGGGGGCCTGAAACTGTTATGGTCGTTATACTGAAACTAGTAAGTCCTGGAGGTAAAGTAACACTCAAAATTATCAACCTGTGGGTAACTATTCTTTTGTCTTATTTTTGAATTAATTAGTTATCATTATTTCAGTCACAAATCAATTAAATAACATTGCTAGCTCCATTCAAAGTTTATCTTTCAATTTAACCACACTGTTGTTCTTTACTAACATTTACATTGACACACCTAACTTTAAACGCCTTTATAGCATAGATTTGTCTGCAGATAATTTAATACTATCTGTAATCTTTCAGTTCGGGATACTCAGGTTGCACAATATGTGGTAAGGACCCTGTCTAGGTCAGTGATAAGGATGAGTAACGGCTAAGGCAATTCTGGTAGAAGTCACGTTATTATTGAACAGTTAGAACAGTTTCGACACTGGTCCACACAGATACACTTCTAAAGATGAAATAAATGTTTGACCTGTGCACGTCGGTGCGGCGGGTGGCGGGCAGCGAGATAGCGGGCAGCACAGCACACATACAAGCACGGCTAAGGCTCTCACTGCATCGGCTCTTTCCTTCTTCTTAGCGTCGTAATCTTTCCACTTTTGTGCCTAAGGATATAGCCATGCCAAGTAGTCGTCGGAATCGGCCCATCCGAGGCTCAATGGAATCCACTTTTCCTAGATAGCCTCCTCGGTACAGTACATGTTCCTCTGACCGATGCCCAACTCCGACTGTTATACTGAGCCCGTTGTGCCGAACCGCGCCAGTGTGCATTTTCCCGCACTCGCCTGCATCCACCTTTTCCCGCTCCCCTACAGGTAGGGTATTCACCACAGGTTTTCTACTACACATATTCTAATGCATTACCTACGTATGGACCAAGTGTTTAAATTACAATTTTCACATTTTACAATAGTTTTAACATTACATACATTTCCCTTTGGTTATCAAATAGCTTGAAATCTAACATAAATAATAACATTCATTCAAAAAGTTGTTTACAGTTTCTTTAACATGACACGAAAAGAAAAAGAAATTCAAAACATTACTTATATTACTTTACATAAATTCAGAAAGACAAATTTATCTAATTCATAAAGAAAAAATTATTATAGGTACAGTTGTTATTGTTACACATGCCCCTGTTTCCAGAAAATTTTCTTAAGTCTAAATTTTATGGGAACACTAAATTTAACAATTATACATTGGTTCTGAATCTTTACGTAAATGTTCGAGAAGATTTACACTACATATTTCCTTTCACTCACTGTATATATGTTTACACTATTTTAACATATCAAGACCAATTTCTCGTTATTTACTCAAGTGCCTTTTTGCACAGTCCAACTTCCCATCATAACATTACTAAAATAGCAATTTAATCATTTTTTCTAAATTTCTCAAAGAAATAATTTAAAATTCTGGAATACCAACATTTAACTACAAAAACAAACGCATATTTCGTATACACTATAATTTGTCGCTGCTTGCTTTGAATAGCAGTCCATTTCTTAACTTACTAAACAAAACACACACACAAAATTTTCAGAAAATTAACTACACATATTTGCTGCCTATTATGCGGATTTGGGCAGTCCATTTCACTTCATATTGTCACATCCTCTGGATTACATTTACAATTTTCCTTCGACTATTTATCTGCCCTCATTGGTATTTGGCAGTCCTTCATATTATGGTTCATACATTGCCCATTTTCATTTTTGACAGTTCCATCTTTTATCTGGCTGATATCATTTATCCTTTCTTTTCAGTCCTTTTCTCCATACATTTTCACAGTTACAGTACAATTGGTAATCTGAAACTCACATAACTACATTAGCAAACTTTCAATGGTATACAAACATTTACAAAGATTAGTTACATTTCAAATAACTTGGGTTCAGCATAAGATACAGCACAATTACTCGTCCCTGGGAACATACAGTTTCAGGTCCACAATATTTCTTACACCTAAAGGTCTTTTGGATTTTGGGTAGATCAGGTAGTAAGCATTATCGTGTGGAATGTTCTGTATTATATATGGTCCATTATAAATATATTTAAATTTTGAAATTTCCTGGTTTAGTTCACTAGATTTTTCGTGGGTTTTTAAAAGAACCTAATCTCCAATTTTAAATTTTTGAAACTTTTAGATTTTTATCGTGTCTTCTAGATCTAGATTCGGCTTTTTGCTTTGCCCTTTTCATTACCAATTCTTTCTTTTGATTCAATCCCAAACTTGTACAAGGTGGAAACTCTAATTTTTCTTCAATTAAACTTTTACTACTTCTGCCTAACAAGATTTCTTCCGGTGGGAATCCTGTAGTTTCATGATGTAATGTGTTCATGACATTCTCAAAATCCGATATGAATCTGCCCCAGGCTCTAATTCAACAAAACAATTATTCACTTTCAGATAACACTGAGTTACAGTAATAATAAAGTCATACATAATAACAATAACATATACAAATACAATACCCTGCCCCCTAGTCTCTTTATTAACAAGGCAGTCTTTCATAGTTCATAAAACAGTCACTTCAATCTGGTGGCTTCTTAGGCTTCTGGAGTTCAAAGTCTTTGCTTACTTGAACTCTTCGCAAAATAAACACAGAGTCGTCAGGTGGCTCTTTCTTTCTTTGTTCGGTCTCAACATCTGGATTTTGTTTTGATACCTCGTCATCGTTAGGTACAATATCGTACTTAACTGCATCCCCTTTGATTTCACTGATTTTCTCATACCCTCTTTCAGTAAAAGTATATTCACTTTCTTTTACACCTAAAATTACATCTTCACTAGAGTCATCACTACTCTCTTCCTCAGCACCAGATTCATTTAAGTACGCTACTTTTGCACAATAGGGAAAGTTAGTATATTCAATTTTGTCTGAATTTGCGTACCATTCATCATCTGAACTATCGTCGGAATCCGACCATTCCGGATCGCTTTCAGGTTCTAACATAAAAGCTTTTCTGAGACAGGCACTAAGTTCTTCCTCTGTATTGTCGTCAGGCTTGGATTTTAATTCAATCTCCTCTTTTGGCAAAACGGCCTCATCCTCAGCTTTATTCACATCCACTGTGACTTCATATTCGGTGTAATCCTCGTGGACTTTAATTACTTTCAGATAATTATCTGCCCCTTCTCCACAGTGCCTCTCGGTAGCAGCTTGCACTATTGGCGGATTGTTAGCAGAAGTTATTTCTTCGTCAATGCTGAGGATTTCATCCTCCAAATCCTTCCTATCATTAACCTTCCTCTTATCGGCAGCACGCGTACTTTTCGCGGCGCTATTTATTCTCCCCTCTTCAAATTTGGGCCACGTCACTTTATTGACGCCCCTATCATTTCCTTTTCTATTAACTAATTTCTTCGCCTCATACTCCTTCTTAAAATCCTCCCACTCACATTGCTTTAGGCCCTTGTACAGATCGTCGATCTGCACACGCCAATCAGTTACTTCTGCTAATTCATTATCGCCCTTTACCTCATTGCAAACTCTGCTAATCGCACCTCTCTGTGTACTCACAGTCTCATTTATTGTTTCCTTTGCCACGGAATTATCACTCGTAAAATTTTCTTTATCTCTTACGGCTATGTTCGTACCTACTGCTGCCGTATTACTAGCGGCTCTCTGAACAGATGTTCCGCTAGGCTGGGCCGTTGCCCTCTGATGCTCCACTCGCCCGTTAACCCGGAACGCTCTGTGCGGCCGATATGACTCATGCTGGCTCGCACCTGACGCTTGTCTCGCCACAACACGTTGCGTCGTTTCACGCCTGTCTCTATCCGATCTCATTACATTGCGGTCGGTCCGGTATCTTTTCTTAACTCGGGGCCGGTATGTATTGTCCGCTTCCGTTTGGCCCGCAACGTGCGCGGAAATTAGTTTCCCGCATCGTTATTATTTTGCGCGGTGTACCCCCTACCGCGACCTGGATAATTTCCTCTGCCTCTTCCTCTGCCTCTTCCTCTTTGTATCATATTGACGCGAAATCCATCGCTGTCATTTCTTTCGTCATTGTGTCGGTTATTACGGTTACCAAAATTTTGATAATTGGCACGACTTTCACGCCAATGATCCTCGTCTTCGACTCTTTCGAGAAATGCTTGGAAGCTGCGATGATTGCTTCCTACATACCTCTTTGAATCCTCCGGAAGCTTTTTATATAGCTCCCAGATAATTTCTGAATCTGATCTTCAGCCTCTTAAATGCGTTAATTTCCGGTACCAATATTCACAGAAATCTTTCAAAGAATTCCTGCCCCGGTTATCATGCTGTTTGGCCATGATGAACTCGCGCCATAAATGGTCCTGCTTTTGTTCAGACCAATATTCTTCTGTAAATCTTTGCCTAAATTCTTCGAACGTCATTCGTTCGGTATTTAAATTGATTCCCCAGCGCTTAGCGTCACCTGCTAAGGCGCTAATTGCAACGTTTATCTTTTCCTGATCAGACAAGTGCTCAGGAAATACTCTCTCGCAATTTTTGATGAAATCTAACGGATGCCAACCGTTATGTTTCTTGGCGGGATCGAAGCGTTCCTCACCTTCTAATAGCTTCGTAATTGGTGTGCCATTACAGACCACACCAGGCCTATCTTTAATTTTGCTCTCCAGATCGAAAATTCTGCCTTGAATTTTCGTAGTATTTTGTTCACAATTTTGAACGCATCCGGTTACTTTTTTATCTAAATCCCTCTCAGTGTCTAAAACTACCTTTTTCAACTGCGATATTCCGTGTTGACATTCGTTTACAATCTCAGTTTTTAGACCGAAAACTTTTTCGTCTACCTTAGTTTCAACCAGAGGCTCTACTTTCTCTTGGATGTTGAGAATTTCAACATCAAATCTACTATTAATGTTACCAATTTCCTCCTGCATAGTATCCATATTTTTGTTAATAACATCAATTTCAAATTTCATATTGTTTACCACAGCACTTAAATTACCCATTTTTTGTTCTACTTGTTCTATTTGTTTACTAATTTTAATTCCCTGTCCTTCAACCTGTGCTTTAATCTGATCACTTTGGGTTTTGAGCTGCTCATCAACGTGTGTTTTAAGCTGATTAACCTGATTACCGACTTGTTTTTGAAGTTGCTCATTCTGTGTTTTGAGCTGCTGATTAACGTGTGTTTTAAGCTGCTCATTTTGTGTTTTGAGCTGATGGCCCTGCGTTTTGAGCTGCTCGTCAACGTGTGTTTTAAGCTGCTCATTCTGTCCTACAATTTGTTTGGTTAATTGTTCAAATAAGTCGTTCATACTTAAAATTTTTACACTGTTTTGTTCTACGGAATCGGTGTGTTCCGATTCGACTTCAGAAATTTCTTTCGGTTCTTTCTTTATCTGTGGTGAATCAAATATGTCAGTGGATTCGTTCACGTACCCACTATCATCTACAAAGTCACCCTCTACTTCCTGTCTTGTCCCTTGCTGTGTTCGAGGCGATCTCGACATTTCAATCTGTTCGTTGACGTGTTCATGGTATTGTATGTACGCCAATTGTCTTCCGCTAACGCCATCTGTTATCTGGCCGCGTAAACTCCGGCTACTGCCAGCCGCATTCTCCATTTCGCTTGGCGCATCTACCCCGTCTACGTTTCTGTCCATATTGAATGCCAACTTTACCACACTACTATACTTGACGCACACTACAATTTATTTTGCTAAACTTTATTGCTATTCGTGCCACTGAACATCCACTGTTCGGTATTTACATTAATTTGTAACCGACAACAACTGGATGTCCTGTCACCGGGAAGCCACTTGTAACACTACCGCCCTGTCGGACGTGCGTTAACTCTATAAAGCCTGTACTGTAATAAGTTCACGGGCTTCACCTTGTAAACAAGGATTTTAGTACATAAATTGACCGCGTGTACCTAATGGAAGCAATCCGGACTTATATTCAGTCAGTAATTACAGTGATGCGTCAAGCTAATGTAAAGTACAATTACGCGTTCGCATGGACAAGAAGTACACACAGTAGATAATACCAATGATTAATAATACGGTCGCCAGCCTAATTAGGCATTGAGTGAGTTTTTCCTTGTACAAGCATGTGCATGTACAAGCATAACAACACGGAATACTGTTGCGTTGTGAGACAAAGTTTGGCATAGGAAAAATCCACTGAACTAAAGTTCTCTCCTTTTGTATTAGTTTGGACGAGCTAAATTTACACAACACCACACAGCAATGATTACTACGCACTGCATTTTGTATATTGGTCAGACTGAAATCGGGCATAGATTACCCTAGAATTAGCAATTTTGAAAGCATACATACAATGTCACTATTAAAATTGGAAAAAACACTAATACATTTAGGTTTAATATAGAACTTAAGTTTGTTGTTCAAATCTGATCAGTACACTTCAAAATGTACAAGAATGGGCAAGAGAAGGGGGGGGGGGCCTGAAACTGTTATGGTCGTTATACTGAAACTAGTAAGTCCTGGAGGTAAAGTAACACTCAAAATTATCAACCTGTCGGTAACTATTCTTTTGTCTTATTTTTGAATTAATTAGTTATCATTATTTCAGTCACAAATCAATTAAATAACATTGCTAGCTCCATTCAAAATTTATCTTTCAATTTAACCACACTGTTGTTCTTTACTAACATTTACATTGACACACCTAACTTTAAACGCCTTTATAGCATAGATTTGTCTGCAGATAATTTAATACTATCTGTAATCTTTCAGTTCGGGATACTCGGGTTGCACAATATGTGGTAAGGACCCTGTCTAGGTCAGTGATAAGGATGAGTAACGGCTAAGGCAATTCTGGTAGAAGTCACGTTATTATTGAACAGTTAGAACAGTTTCGACACTGGTCCACACAGATACACTTCTAAAGATGAAATAAATGTTTGACCTGTGCACGTCGGTGCGGCAGGTGGCGGGCAGCGAGATAGCGGGCAGCACAGCACACATACAAGCACGGCTAAGGCTCTCACTGCATCGGCTCTTTCCTTCTTCTTAGCGTCGTAATCTTTCCACTTTTGTGCCTAAGGATATAGCCATGCCAAGTAGTCGTCTGAATCGGCCCATCCGAGGCTCAATGGAATCCACTTTTCCTAGATAGCCTCCTCGGTACAGTACATGTTCCTCTGACCGATGCCCAACTCCGACTGTTATACTGAGCCCGTTGTGCCGAACCGCGCCAGTGTGCATTTTCCCGCACTCGCCTGCATCCACCTTTTCCCGCTCCCCTACAGGTAGGGTATTCACCACAGGTTTTCTACTACACATATTCTAATGCATTACCTACGTATGGACCAAGTGTTTAAATTACAATTTTCACATTTTACAATAGTTTTAACATTACATACATTTCCCTTTGGTTATCAAATAGCTTGAAATCTAACATAAATAATAACATTCATTCAAAAAGTTGTTTACAGTTTCTTTAACATGACACGAAAAGAAAAAGAAATTCAAAACATTACTTATATTACTTTACATAAATTCAGAAAGACAAATTTATCTAATTCATAAAGAAAAAAATTATTATAGGTACAGTTGTTATTGTTACACATGCCCCTGTTTCCAGAAAATTTTCTTAAGTCTAAATTTAATGATAACACTAAATTTAACAATTATACATTAGTTCTGAATCTTTACGTAAATGTTCGAGAAGATTTACACTACATATTTCCTTTCACTCACTGTATATATGTTTACACTATTTTAACATATCAAGACCAATTTCTCGTTATTTACTTAAGTGCCTTTTTGCACAGTCCAACTTCCCATCATAACATTACTAAAATAGCAATTTAATCATTTTTTCTAAATTTCTCAAAGAAATAATTTAAAATTCTGGAATACCAACATTTAACTACAAAAACAAACGCATATTTCGTATACACTATAATTTGTCGCTGCTTGCTTTGAATAGCAGTCCATTTCTTAACTTACTAAACAAAACACACACACAAAATTTTCAGAAAATTAACTACACATATTTGCTGCCTATTATGCGGATTTGGGCAGTCCATTTCACTTCATATTGTCACATCCTCTGGATTACATTTACAATTTTCCTTCGACTATTTATCTGCCCTCATTGGTATTTGGCAGTCCTTCATATTATGGTTCATACATTGCCCATTTTCATTTTTGACAGTTCCATCTTTTATCTGGCTGATATCATTTATCCTTTCTTTTCAGTCCTTTTCTCCATACATTTTCACAGTTACAGTACAATTGGTAATCTGAAACTCACATAACTACATTAGCAAACTTTCAATGGTATACAAACATTTACAAAGATTAGTTACATTTCAAATAACTTGGGTTCAGCATAAGATACAGCACAATTACTCGTCCCTGGGAACATACAGTTTCAGGTCCACAATATTTCTTACACCTAAAGGTCTTTTGGATTTTGGGTAGATCAGGTAGTAAGCATTATCGTGTGGAATGTTCTGTATTATATATGGTCCATTATAAATATATTTAAATTTTGAAATTTCCTGGTTTAGTTCACTAGATTTTTCGTGGGTTTTTAAAAGAACCTAATCTCCAATTTTAAATTTTTGAAACTTTTAGATTTTTATCGTGTCTTCTAGATCTAGATTCGGCTTTTTGCTTTGCCCTTTTCATTACCAATTCTTTCTTTTGATTCAATCCCAAACTTGTACAAGGTGGAAACTCTAATTTTTCTTCAATTAAACTTTTACTACTTCTGCCTAACAAGATTTCTTCCGGTGGGAATCCTGTAGTTTCATGATGTAATGTGTTCATGACATTCTCAAAATCCGATATGAATCTGCCCCAGGCTCTAATTCAACAAAACAATTATTCACTTTCAGATAACACTGAGTTACAGTAATAATAAAGTCATACATAATAACAATAACATATACAAATACAATACCCTGCCCCCTAGTCTCTTTATTAACAAGGCAGTCTTTCATAGTTCATAAAACAGTCACTTCAATCTGGTGGCTTCTTAGGCTTCTGGAGTTCAAAGTCTTTGCTTACTTGAACTCTTCGCAAAATAAACACAGAGTCGTCAGGTGGCTCTTTCTTTCTTTGTTCGGTCTCAACATCTGGATTTTGTTTTGATACCTCGTCATCGTTAGGTACAATATCGTACTTAACTGCATCCCCTTTGATTTCACTGATTTTCTCATACCCTCTTTCAGTAAAAGTATATTCACTTTCTTTTACACCTAAAATTACATCTTCACTAGAGTCATCACTACTCTCTTCCTCAGCACCAGATTCATTTAAGTACGCTACTTTTGCACAATAGGGAAAGTTAGTATATTCAATTTTGTCTGAATTTGCGTACCATTCATCATCTGAACTATCGTCGGAATCCGACCATTCCGGATCGCTTTCAGGTTCTAACATAAAAGCTTTTCTGAGACAGGCACTAAGTTCTTCCTCTGTATTGTTGTCAGGCTTGGATTTTAATTCAATCTCCTCTTTTGGCAAAACGGCCTCATCCTCAGCTTTATTCACATCCACTGTGACTTCATATTCGGTGTAATCCTCGTGGACTTTAATTACTTTCAGATAATCATCTGCCCCTTCTCCACAGTGCCTCTCGGTAGCAGCTTGCACTATTGGCGGATTGTTAGCAGAAGTTATTTCTTCGTCAATGCTGAGGATTTCATCCTCCAAATCCTTCCTATCATTAACCTTCCTCTTATCGGCAGCACGCGTACTTTTCGCGGCGCTATTTATTCTCCCCTCTTCAAATTTGGGCCACGTCACTTTATTGACGCCCCTATCATTTCCTTTTCTATTAACTAATTTCTTCGCCTCATACTCCTTCTTAAAATCCTCCCACTCACATTGCTTTAGGCCCTTGTACAGATCGTCGATCTGCACACGCCAATCAGTTACTTCTGCTAATTCATTATCGCCCTTTACCTCATTGCAAACACTGCTAATCGCACCTCTCTGTGTACTCACAGTCTCATTTATTGTTTCCTTTGCCACGGAATTATCACTCGTAAAATTTTCTTTATCTCTTACGGCTACGTTCGTACCTACTGCTGCCGTATTACTAGCGGCTCTCTGAACAGATGTTCCGCTAGGCTGGGCCGTTGCCCTCTGATGCTCCACTCGCCCGTTAACCCGGAACGCTCTGTGCGGCCGATATGACTCATGCTGGCTCGCACCTGACGCTTGTCTCGCCACAACACGTTGCGTCGTTTCACGCCTGTCTCTAACCGATCTCATTACATTGCGGTCGGTCCGGTATCTTTTCTTAACTCGGGGCCGGTATGTATTGTCCGCTTCCGTTTGGCCCGCAACGTTCGCGGAAATTAGTTTCCCGCGTCGTTATTATTTTGCGCGGTGTACCCCCTACCGCAACCTGGATAATTTCCTCTGCCTCTTCCTCTGCCTCTTCCTCTTTGTATCATATTGACGCGAAATCCATCGCTGTCATTTCTTTCGTCATTGTGTCGGTTATTACGGTTACCAAAATTTTGATAATTGGCACGACTTTCGCGCCAATGATCCTCGTCTTCGACTCTTTCGAGAAATGCTTGGAAGCTGCGATGATTGCTTCCTACATACCTCTTTGAATCCTCCGGAAGCTTTTTATATAGCTCCCAGATAATTTCTGAATCTGATCTTCGGCCTCTTAAATGCGTTAATTTCCGGTACCAATATTCACAGAAATCTTTCAAAGAATTCCTGCCCCGGTTATCATGCTGTTTGGCCATGATGAACTCGCGCCATAAATGGTCCTGCTTTTGTTCAGACCAATATTCTTCTGTAAATCTTTGCCTAAATTCTTCGAACGTCATTCGTTCGGTATTTAAATTGATTCCCCAGCGCTTAGCGTCACCTGCTAAGGCGCTAATTACAACGTTTATCTTTTCCTGATCAGACAAGTGCTCAGGAAATACTCTCTCGCAATTTTTGATGAAATCTAACGGATGCCAACCGTTATGTTTCTTGGCGGGATCGAAGCGTTCCTCACCTTCTAATAGCTTCGTAATTGGTGTGCCATTACAGACCACACCAGGCCTATCTTTAATTTTGCTCTCCAGATCGAAAATTCTGCCTTGAATTTTCGTAGTATTTTGTTCACAATTTTGAACGCATCCGGTTACTTTTTTATCTAAATCCCTTTCAGTGTCTAAAACTACCTTTTTCAACTGCGATATTCCGTGTTGACATTCGTTTACAATCTCAGTTTTTAGACCGAAAACTTTTTCGTCTACCTTAGTTTCAACCAGAGGCTCTACTTTCTCTTGGATGTTGAGAATTTCAACATCAAATCTACTATTAATGTTACCAATTTCCTCCTGCATAGTATCCATATTTTTGTTAATAACATCAATTTCAAATTTCATATTGTTTACCACAGCACTTAAATTACCCATTTTTTGTTCTACTTGTTCTATTTGTTTACTAATTTTAATTCCCTGTCCTTCAACCTGTGCTTTAATCTGATCACTTTGGGTTTTGAGCTGCTCATCAACGTGTGTTTTAAGCTGATTAACCTGATTACCGACTTGTTTTTGAAGTTGCTCATTCTGTGTTTTGAGCTGCTGGTTTTGTTCTACGGAATCGGTGTGTTCCGATTCGACTTCAGAAATTTCTTTCGGTTCTTTCTTTATCTGTGGTGAATCAAATATGTCAGTGGATTCGTTCACGTACCCACTATCATCTACAAAGTCACCCTCTACTTCCTGTCTTGTCCCTTGCTGTGTTCGAGGCGATCTCGACATTTCAATCTGTTCGTTGACGTGTTCATGGTATTGTATGTACGCCAATTGTCTTCCGCTAACGCCATCTGTTATCTGGCCGCGTAAACTCCGGCTACTGCCAGCCGCATTCTCCATTTCGCTTGGCGCATCTACCCCGTCTACGTTTCTGTCCATATTGAATGCCAACTTTACCACACTACTATACTTGACGCACACTACAATTTATTTTGATAAACTTTATTGCTATTCGTGCCACGGAACATCCACTGTTCGGTATTTACATTAATTTGTAACCGACAACAACTGGATGTCCTGTCACCGGGAAGCCACTTGTAACACTACCGCCCTGTCGGACGTGCGTTAACTCTATAAAGCCTGTACTGTAATAAGTTCACGGGCTTCACCTTGTAAACAAGGATTTTAGTACATAAATTGACCGCGTGTACCTAATGGAAGCAATCCGGACTTATATTCAGTCAGTAACTACAGTGATGCGTCAAGCTAATGTAAAGTACAATTACGCGTTCGCATGGACAAGAAGTACACACAGTAGATAATACCAATGATTAATAATACGGTCGCCAGCCTAATTAGACATTGAGTGAGTTTTTCCTTGTACAAGCGTGTGCATGTACAAGCATAACAACACGGAATACTGTTGCGTTGTGAGACAAAGTTTGGCATAGGAAAAATCCACTGAACTAAAGTTCTCTCCTTTTGTATTAGTTTGGACGAGCTAAATTTACACAACACCACACAGCAATGATTACTACGCACTGCATTTTGTATATTGGTCAGACTGAAATCGGGCATAGATTACCCTAGAATTAGCAATTTTGAAAGCATACATACAATGTCACTATTAAAATTGGAAAAAGCACTAATACACTTAGGTTTAATATAGAACTTAAGTTTGTTGTTCAAATCTGATCAGTACACTTCAAAATGTACAAGAATGGGCAAGAGAAGGGGGGTGGGCCATGAAACTGTTATGGTCGTTATACTGAAACTAGTAAGTCCTGGA
Organism: Schistocerca cancellata; assembly: GCF_023864275.1. Taxonomy (NCBI): domain Eukaryota; kingdom Metazoa; phylum Arthropoda; class Insecta; order Orthoptera; family Acrididae; genus Schistocerca; species Schistocerca cancellata. The sequence continues at coordinate 8,047,299 of NC_064631.1, read as the reverse complement.
GGTAAAGTAACACTCAAAATTATCAACCTGTGGGTAACTATTCTTTTGTCTTATTTTTGAATTAATTAGTTATCATTATTTCAGTCACAAATCAATTAAATAACATTGCTAGCTCCATTCAAAATTTATCTTTCAATTTAACCACACTGTTGTTCTTTACTAACATTTACATTGACACACCTAACTTTAAACGCCTTTATAGCATAGATTTGTCTGCAGATAATTTAATACTATCTGTAATCTTTCAGTTCGGGATACTCGGGTTGCACAATATGTGGTAAGGACCCTGTCTAGGTCAGTGATAAGGATGAGTAACGGCTAAGGCAATTCTGGTAGAAGTCACGTTATTATTGAACAGTTAGAACAGTTTCGACACTGGTCCACACAGATACACTTCTAAAGATGAAATAAATGTTTGACCTGTGCACGTCGGTGCGGCGGGTGGCGAGCAGCGAGATAGCGGGCAGCACAGCACACATACAAGCACGGCTAAGGCTCTCACTGCATCGGCTCTTTCCTTCTTCTTAGCGTCGTAATCTTTCCACTTTTGTGCCTAAGGATATAGCCATGCCAAGTAGTCGTCGGAATCGGCCCATCCGAGGCTCAATGGAATCCACTTTTCCTAGATAGCCTCCTCGGTACAGTACATGTTCCTCTGACCGATGCCCAACTCCGACTGTTATACTGAGCCCGTTGTGCCGAACCGCGCCAGTGTGCATTTTCCCGCACTCGCCTGCATCCACCTTTTCCCGCTCCCCTACAGGTAGGGTATTCACCACAGGTTTTCTGCTACACAAATTCTAATGCATTACCTACGTATGGACCAAGTGTTTAAATTACAATTTTCACATTTTACAATAGTTTTAACATTACATACATTTCCCTTTGGTTATCAAATAGCTTGAAATCTAACATAAATAATAACATTCATTCAAAAAGTTGTTTACAGTTTCTTTAACATGACACGAAAAGAAAAAGAAATTCAAAACATTACTTATATTACTTTACATAAATTCAGAAAGACAAATTTATCTAATTCATAAAGAAAAAATTATTATAGGTACAGTTGTTATTGTTACAGGCCCTAGGGCACCATTGGAGTCAAACGCTCACAGGTTCACCCCGACTTGCAAGACAAAGATGCTGGTGCATCACTGTAAAAACTATACTGCACATGTTCATTCTCGAAATCACGCAATATACCACAATCTTGCAGTGCACTGACGCGTGCCTGCAAGCATTGGTATGAACGTCTCACGAATTGGTTGTGGCCGCTATAGAGCGTATCACGACTTCTCAGAACGCTTCTAAAAGCACGTTCTTGTATGCGCCCGTTTGTGCGACGTCTCCTCACTCATCATTATCCCTCAATATGGACACCAGACAGGAAAGGACAAAAACATTGCTCATGAAAAGGTAGTGTCTCCTAATCCATCGACATTGGAAGTCGCGAACATAAACAAGAAAGAGGATAGAGCAGTAAATTCTTATGCAAGACAACGCAGCGTTTTAACACTTTAGCAATCTTAAACTATTAATGCAACGATTATCGTTCCCCGAAGAAAGGTTCAGTATTTGCCTATTCTACTATGTACACCACTTAAACTACTATTATTCCACGAACTTCTTTGTGTGAGAGATGTGGTGGAACCCTATGGACTAACGCCAATCCCTTGTTAGACTCACCCTCCTCTGACGTGCATTAGGATTTGCAGGTCTAATTTCAATCTCCTGGTTCTCCTGTTGTCCTTGATTTCGTTCTCTCCAATTACGGTCGCTTTGCCATTCGTTATTCCTCCTGTCCCAGATTCCTTGTCTAGATTGACCCTGTTCCCTGACGTTCTGGTTTCCTTGTCTCTGGTTTCCATAACCTTGAAAAGCGTAACCTTGATTTCCGTAACCCTGGTTTCCTAACTGACGAGTGCGATTATGCGATCTGTTGTCGTCTTCCCTTGCTGGCCCGTGGTATTTGTTATTTTGCGCCTTCTTCCTGTCATTTGCTTCTTGTTTATCGAAGACTACTTCGAGTTCGCGCAATAGATTCTTGAATGCTTCTATGTCAGATCCACACTTCCCGACAAGTGTCTGTTGATACCTAACAGGCAATTTGGAAAAGCAAAATTTAATGATTTCTCCGTTGCTATATGGACTATCTAAAAACTGATTCTTCTTGAGTAAATCATCAAAAAATTTGGTTGCGCTTCTATGCCCGGACACTTCCAGTTCAGGACAAAACATTATTTCCTCTTTAATCCTGTCTTGCGTCTCCTTTGACCAGTAGGTCCGCAGGAATGCACCAACAAATTCCTGATAAGTCCGACACGTCGCTGCCACGCCCCGCATCTTTTCCGCAGCTTGGCCATCGATGTGTCCACACATGAATTCTAATTTGGCCTGGGTTGGCCATGACGACGGTAATGGATTTGTAAATTGCATCACCCAGCTCTTCGGATGCATCGACCCTCCATTATCTCTGAATTTCTGGAATTTTAGTATCGACAGGAAGTGATTGTGATCAAAATTCTGTCCGATCCTCGCACTGGTGTTGTCACTCGTTTCCGATACTTGCACGTCCGCTGAGTGTCCTGATCTATCTTGCTGATAACTGTGATGTGCTACCTCTGTATCACAGAAGACTAAGTGGGCTGCAATTATTGGAGCTATTACTCGCTGTTTCTGCGTGTGCATTGTTCGTTCCGCACGCTGTCACTGGGCTAGAGCACGGCGGGCTTTTCCTCGGAGACACAATTCTGTGTACTCCATCATTGGTATCCGAACGCGCAGTGCTCGTGTGCCCGTTTCGCTCTAGTTTTGCTATCCGACTCTCTACTTCTTTCATTCGTTTCGTGATGTTCGTAACCACAATATTACCTTGAGTCTTTAAGACCGCTAGGGATTTTGAGTGTGCTTGTGTCGCACGTCGCAAGCGCCCTGCGAGTTGAGAAGTTACTTTTGCGATTTTCATTGCCCCTGTTGCTGCCGTTTTGGCTAGGCCTGCTACTTTTTGTGCTACCATTGACATTTGTTTTGCTTCTTCACATTCTTTCTTTATTGTTAGTAATTCCCCACGAATTTCCCCTATATGCGAAATTATTGCCTCAGTGTCCTCCTTGCGCAGTTCGTCAGTTTCTTCCTTCTCCTTCTTACGTTGTTTCTCCTCTTCTTCCTTCTCCCTCTTACGCTGTTCGTCAGCTTCTTCCTTCTCCTTCTTACGTTGTTTCTCATCTTCTTCCTTCTCCTTCGTACGTTGTTTCTCCTCTTCTTCCTTCTCCCTCTTACGCTGTTCGTCAGCTTCTTCCTTCTCCTTCTTACGTTGTTTGTCAGCTTCTTCTTTCATTGATCGTAGGAAGCTCAGTATTGGGTTTATGTCATCTTTTTGATCCTCTTCAAACGTGGGAGATGTAACTCTGGACACCTGGGCGCTAGAGCTCTGACGTGGCCGAGCTAGCCCCTGTCTGCTCTCGTTCGTTTGATTATAAACTTCTGCTACCGTCTCGACCTGTGCACCTGTCTCTGTTTCATCCTCTACTTCACTATCATAATCACGGCTGCAACGCTGCTCTGAGATCGCGTCCAAATCATCTTCCTCATCAATGACCCTGGCGTCCTGTCCTGCTAAAAATGTGCCCATCTCATCTCCGAACCTATTCCCGTCAGTAAACTGCCCCTTATCCATTATGCTATCCTCTTTTGCTTTAGCAATGCTCGATAATAGTCGTGCCTTCCTTCTCGTGATCACTCATGAAAAACAAATTTATCTAAAAAATGCACAATAAAAATAGTCTACTCCCAATATTTTTTACACATAAACATAAAATTTCAAAAACGTCGTTCCAACGCTATAATTACATGCACGATTTGTTGTGGTACAGAAACCGCACACAAACCCGACAAAGTGTGATGTGGTACAGACACAACATAAAAGAAACACAAAAAAGCAATGAACAAACAAAAATATATATACACTGAAAACAAAAACTGTAATCATGCGCCGCTAATAAAAACTAATCGCGGAACTATAAGAAAAAGAGAAAAAAAATTGAATGTTCCTACTAAGAATACTGTTTGTTAATCATTGATTCACAGGAAAGATCCGAGGCTAAGGGTCGCCATTTTATGCGAGGTGCCGGGGCTAGCAGTGTATTTAACACTCAATTCTTCTAGAATCTACATATGTACATGATGCTCTAAGCCCCCCCCTATTCTAACTCCAACTTTTGCTGTTGCACAAGGATAAAAAAAAAAACGCGAACTGACTCTAATCAACCCTGCCAGTGGAGTAGAAGAGAGTTTGGCACCTGCAATAATTTAATTTGATAAATAAGTTAAATAAACGAAGGTTTCATTAACATAGTGAGGAATGATGGGGTTGCTCTACCGATTAACAGAATGAAAGTTCTGTCCAAAATAACAATATGATTTATTAAGTCTAAACACAAAATAATAAAGAAAAACACATGAAACATTTATAATACATCAAATTGGATCAAATTGGAGACTCAAACAAATGCTGTGAATGTGAAGTTGTCCCTAAACTAGATTGTGAGGATTATGACGAAGTGGGATGTGCAGCCAATTCCTTGCAACTCAAATCTTAGAGAAAACACATAGCCAACCCAACATTAATTCCTGCTACCCAAGACAAAACTAAGTTAGAAAAAGACGAAAAGGCGCGCTCTGTTGAGCTCTGATTATCACCTAGGAAAATCCCTGTCTGCCGGTGCTGCGGACATACCTTACCAAACTGTCTTCTTAACTGCCAGAAAACGATCTGGCGTACCGGAGCCGATGGCTGGTTGCTTCGACGTCCTCGACTGAAAGGCGAGAGCCGACTACCCACAAGAGCACCCGTACAAAACCGAACACAGAACATTCCCGCCCCCACGACAGTGGCCGTGGTTAAACGTTCCAATCAGCAACTCGAAAACCGGCGGAAAATTCCACTCCATTGCCGGAACACTACCATTCCACCAATGGAGATTCTTGCTACGTCACGGAGCTATGCCCTGAGCAAGCCAATCACAGTTACTATTTTGCAGAAAGCGCGGGAATTTTCCCGTCACAGCTGCCTGGGTACACAAGTCATTCCCACACCTCGCTGGTAGCCCGCCAGAAAGTGTTTTCGCTAAGTTTCTCCGAAGTAACAGAACCTCTAGCCCAGCCGCTACTTCAGGCCCTGCGGGCGTGCCTCTTGACAATGTCGGCGTCTGGAAAGCATTCACTCGACTCCCTCACACCTGTCGGCTTACCCTTTCAAAGTCAACAGAGCCCGCCTGTCACTGGACCACCCGGGTGACAAGAGACGCTGCGTGGGAAGTCCGCGAGTGAAGGAATAGCAACTTTCCACCGCATGCAATTAGAGAGGAGAATCGTAAGATAGAAATATGAGAGGGGGCTCATGCCACCTCTCAAACTGTGTCAATAATTTGGTAAAGTAACAGCATTTGGTCGTGTATTTGAGGTCACCAGGGGCTAAGGTCTCCTCCTGGTTATTTTGATGACTTGCTACGTTTGTTCTAATACAGTTTTCTTAAAAAAATGTTCGGAACTACCCTCACATTGCAAGGATAGTACCGTGCCATTTTTTTCTGCATGGGTAGCCAGTGGTGAAAGGGTACAGTACCGCCCGACATTGAAAATAGGTACAACATACTTCATTATTTTTGTCAGAACAACACTTTTTTTTGTAAAATAACTCAATTTCAATTAATACAGCGAAGCCGGATACCAGTGTGGGGAAGAATGACAATTTATTTATTTAATTGATCACATGTGCACTCCCACAAAATAAATCCCTACGTCCAGTTTGGTGAGATCTTTTGAAATGAATGAATGTATGGTCGTCTGCTAACCGCAGATAGTGAATGTGAATATATGATCATCTTTGAGTCGATCCTTTGGCCACCTTTGGTGGGACCAAAGAGATGAAATTTACCTGAGCTTTGAGTGCCTGAAATGTGGCTGACCAATACGGTAGCAAGGTGCTCCCCCACTTTAGCAGAGGTGCGAGAGGACCTCAAGAACGGCCATATTTCAGCTCTCTGCCGCTGGATCTTGTGCTGCTATGACCTGTTTTAGTTGTGCTCTGTAATGACGAAAGAGTGGAGATATGGTATGCTTGTGGAATATTTAAGAGTAGTTTGAAACAATAATTTCTCTATTTCAGGAACTTTTGTGGGGAGAATTAAGTGTCAGGCAGGTAATATTAATGGGATTGTAGTAATCTACGGAAGTGACCAATGGTCACAATGAAACCACGTGTAGCAATAAGTTGAAATACTTCCGTGTGCTTAAGTTAAGCTGATTTACTAGCGTGTGTACAATAAGTTGAAATATTTAAGAAATAGCGTGTGTACCATAAGCTGAAATATTTAAGAAATGGCGTGTGCAGGACTTGAAATTAGAGACGAGTACTTCCACGTGGTGAGTACTGTGTGAGTCTCAAACTGTGTATGAGACAAAGGATAAAGAGGAGTACTCGTCCGTGGTATCAGTTGAGGACTCGCGTGTGTGATGAATACGTTCTTAATATTACTTTGCGTGATACGATTCCGTGTGATGCTAGATTCAAACTCTGAGAGAGAAACAAGGTGAGTCGGCCGTATATCCAGCAACGCCACTTGGCTTGCATTGCACAGGAAGACGTGCATATATCTCCAGAGTTCATAGTAGGAAAGTAGAATTACGAAGTGGGGCAGTGTCGTGTGAAACTGGGGTAAATACTGATTGAAGTGGGAAAGCTGAAAGTGATAGTGTTGTGTCTATTTAGTGTTTTGTATTCCATGTCGTAGTGTGGTGTATGTCATGTAATTTGGGTATGTGTGGTTTGCATGGGAGAGTAGCAAGGTAGTTTCAAAAGATTAGTGGGTTATGCTTGTTCCTTCTTTACCGCTCGGTCTGGAGGAAAGTTTCGTGATGATGAGAGTCAAAGTGTGAGGTATAATAAAAGATCCACCATCCTATCCAGAAAGTGCACTGTAGCGTTAAATAATTACGAGACCATAATATAGAGATTCACCAATGCAAAGTCATGCCCACTGTGCGGAATTTCTCATGTGTTATTGTTGTAGGTTATTGAATTTGTGTGTTTAGGTTAGAGAATTTATCGGAATAAATAAGATAGTGAAAAAAAAAAGATTGGTGGACTTTTCCATTGAATTGTATGTTGCCATAATGTCCCGAATTTATAATGTGTGTGCCATTCATATTCACTGCGGTGGCCACGTGTAGACAAAAGCCGTTAAATAAAAAAGGAAAGAAAATGTGGTATTGCCAGTGCGTAGTGTACAGTAAGAGTTCTGTAAATTACTGATAGTCAGAGGCGTGTTTCCGTTGCGTATTATTCATACAGGAGGATGATTTGTAACTTAATTGTGAGTACGAGAGTTCATGTTACTCGATAAATAAGAATGAATCCACTCGCTTGGCAGACCACTCATCTTGCAGGCCTGACTGCTTGATGCCACAGTATGAGCAAGGCATGTGGGTGCCTCTCAACTTCAAGGACAGCTCCGTGCATTCCACTGACGCAGAAGATTCACCATTTGAGCAAGAGCTTATTGGAGGTCTAGGTGGAGCTGCGTTGTGTTTTATGACCAAGTCTGGATCTGCCTCGGTGGCAGTGATGGACGTGTGTTGGTTGGAAGGAGGCCAGCTGGAACCCTGTAACCAACCAGTCTGTGTGCTGGACACACTGTACCAACGCCCGGGGGTAATGACCTGGATTGTGTTTTCGTATGACAGCAGGAGTACTCTGGTGGTTATCCCACGCACCCTGGCTGCAAATCTGCAAACCAGTCTGGTGACTCGACCTGCTGTCCTGCCATTCACGAACAGCTTTCCAGGGGCTGTTTTCCAACACTATAACGTTCCCCTACATACCGATATTGTAATCCAATATGCTGTACCTAAGATGCTCCAAGGAGTGTCGACTTGTTGCCTTGGCCTGCTCGATCACCAGATGTCTCTCCAATCGAGTACATACGGAACATCATCGGAGGTCAGCTCCAGCGTCGTCCACAACCAGCACTAAGATTCCCTGCACTGACGGAACTAGTGTACCAGACGCGTAACTCCATCCCACAATCTGGCATCCGGCACCTGCACAACACACAGCATACGCACTCGCATGCTTGCATTCAATATTCTGGCGGTTACACTGGTCATTAATGTACCAGCATTTCACATTTGTTGTGGATTATATCCCACCCACATTAATCTATGATCTTGGAGTGCTAATCACTTAAATATAGCACCTAGACAAATGTACTCCCGAAAGTGTCATTACTCTACATTAAACATTCTTTTGGTGTTGCGATTTTTTCCCATCAGTGTACAAAGTACAAAATAGAAGAAGGAAAAAAATGTAATTTACTTCTTATGACCATGTTCGACTGTTACCAATTGGTTGTAACTTCTAACTTTGGACCATAATACTTACAGAAACCTGTCGTTGAAGAGAAGTAAATACGAATATAAAATGCAAAGAGGTAAATAAATGCGAAATATATAGGTTAGAACGTAATTCTCGCTTCTTGCATAGTCTGTCGCTAAGGCCATAACAATCTCTGACTGTATTTTGAGATTTTTATGGCACTTCATACGTTATGGAAGCACGTTTGCCCGTAGTAGCACTAGATAAACTACAAATCAAGGCGACAATGACAAATATATTTGTCGTTTAAGGAAGTATATTCGTTTGGACTATCACAATGGTCACGATTATTGTATATGACAGTACTGTATAGGCGAAATTATCCTATTAATAAGTACTTTAAAACAAATAAAAAGCTGTTCATAATAAAGTAATACGAAAAGGAAGTCACTTAGTCGTCATTAATAGGTTAGTTGATTAATATAAAGGTATGAAGCTGGGCATTGGTTTCTTTCTCGTTACGAACAAAATTATTTTTAAATCGGAGTTTTGAGTGCCCATTTGATAGAGCGCTACCAGATCCGTCCAGCACGATATTCATTTTACCGATATGTATTAACAAGAACACTGGAAACACGAGGAGTAACCAGTCCTGCAGCAACGGCAGCGCTGCCTGCTGCCGCCGAGCTGCTCAGGCGCTGCTGGAGTACTGTTTGTTATTTTCCGTGTTTCACAGTCCCTGTTAATACACATCGGTAAAACGAATATCGCACTAGACTAATCTGGCAGCGCTCTATCGAATAGACACCTAAAATTCCGATTTAAAAATCATTTTGTTTGAAACTGGAAACAAACCGCTGCATTCCGTCGATGATGTGCGTCGTATTAAAAACGCGATGAGCAGTATTTGTTTGGGCTGACACCAACTACACACTGCAAACAAGAAATTGGAAATACGTGCCGAAACTCCAGAGAAAATGCGCCTGACAACTTTTAGGAGAGAAACCACATGTAAGTAGTCCTTTAATCGTGTGCGGTACAATTTTTCTCGATTTCGGAAAGGATGGATCGGTCTCGTGCTTGTCCTAGGCATTTGAAATAGGACGTACCTTTCGTCTTCGAATGCTGTTCCGTAAATTACAGGACGGACAGGGAAATAATATCTCAAAAGGCACATTTTCAAAACACGAAAAGATGAGCTAAGTGGGTACGAGCAAAACCTCCTGCAGGCTCCTCACATGGAAAGAATGCAGTAGTTCGTGCTGAACGTCTCGCTTTTCTGACACATGTACTGTATTATAACGGGATAACACAATAAATACTCATATATCACCTTCATACTGTTTATTGACACAACGCTGATACAATAATTCTGTTACCAGGTGCCACATTGTAGATGAACACTTTATGGTAAATTACATAAATTGATGGTGGATATACGAATGTCTAGCAAGTGCAAGTGAAATGTTGAATTCTGGCGGAAATCACAAGTCTGTTGACATACTAAGCCTAGTGAACGTTGTAGTCCAAGTTCCAGTATAGCATTCGAATTCTCCAAGTCCAGAGCGCAGCCGTATCAACGTGGAACAGCAGGTCCACAGCAGTGTAGCATTTCCGAGTTGTGGAGTAGAAACAAAGCACGATGAGAACTGGCTTGTAGACGTCAGTAGCGGCGTTCAGTAAGGCTCCTTAGTTAATGGAGGCTGTATGTTCTGGGAGGCCAACCGCTGAGTGTTAATGGGTGGCCAATCGCTGGGTTGTGAAGCGCGCACGCGAGAAGGCGGCCTGCGACGTTAGCAACGGGCCGAGCACGGAGGAGTGCGGCCAACGATGCGTTTCTGGGCCGCGCGTAGTGGAGCGCGCAGCTGCTGGGTGCGGAGATTTAGCAGTTCCTCATTGGGGAAGCAGGAAAGCATGTCCTGAAAATAATCGCCTCATGTAAGGGGCTGTAATCCGAGTCCTCAGCAGCGTTGGTGACTCGGGGCGCAGGAGCATCGGACGGAAACGCCCTGACCGTGGGCAAAGGTTCTGTGGTGTGGACCTAGGCAGCGAAGTCAGGAGGAGTCGGCGGCATGTCATCACCTTCCTACAGAATTACTCGTTGTTGGTGACAGGGCGACGTCTGGGGTAAGCTGCTCTTGTTCGGGTGTGGTGATGGTCAGCTAGCTGTGGGAAAAAGTCATGTGTAGATCTGGTGTTATTCTGACTGGGTAGCTTGGGATAGGACTGGAACAAGGTGACTGGTAATGCTGGTGTGGAGAGGGGGAAGGAAAAAACTGCTGGGAAACAATTCGGGGAGAAAGTTGATTGGCATGTTGCAGAAGCTCCTGGTCTGTAAACTGCACCCTGAAGACCTTCCAGCCCTGGAATCTAGGCTGTTTGGCAGCCAAATCCTTTCGCTCACACCATAGTCGCAGGGCGGAACTTGGAAGCAGGCAGTGGTGGTGCTGGCCGTGGCGTCGGCAAGAGCAGGCTCAAGAGGGTCTGGGGTTGCCATCTGTTTGAGAAGTTGTGCAGGACTTTTGTCTCCTATGGGTGTGCATCTGTAACTCCTAAAAACAAAATGTTAGTGATGCATTGTTGGAATGATCCTGGAGGTACTTCTTCATCTGAGTTTTGAAAGTGTGGACCATCCTCTCGGCTTCTCCATTTGATTGTGAATGGAAGAGTGGATTTTGAATGCGGCGAACCACGAAACTTCTCGCTACAGAACTGTGGACCATTGTCAGTGACGAGAACTTGTGGCAGGTCTTCAGTTGCAACAGTTTTTCTAAGACTATGATGGTGTTGGTGGTTGACCTGGCATTGCATCGGATAACGTACGGAAACCTGGAGTAAGCATTAACCACTGTCAAGAGCATGGCGTTAAACACTGTAGCATACCCGCTACAAAGGGCGAGCTCATAGTGGCCAAGAAGCAAATGAATGTCGTGGGGCTGCCTGCTGGCTTTGGCAGGATGGACATGTTTGGTTGAGTCGTTCAATCTCCTGGTTCATGCCCAGCCAGTAAGTGAACCTGTGAGTCAGTTTGGGGTACTCCCCAGGGACCTTGGTGCAATAGTTGCAGGACGTGCCGAAGTAAACAATAAGGAACGACTACTCATGAGTATCCCTCGTCGGAACGAGTAGAATTACTCCATCGATGAACATCAGCTGATGGTGGGCATTAAAGAATTGAAGGAATGCTGCAGAAGCCTTGGCAGGTTCTCGTTTGCGCCATCCACTAAGTATGAGACCCGAAACTTGTTGGAGTACCTCGTTGCTACCTGTTGCGTCTGCTACCGCTTTTTTGTCGAACTGTGGATTGGGTCCCCAGGAAAGGCGGGCGAAGCCACCACCGTTGGCATGCTAAGTCGTGTTGCGGAAGTGAATGTGACACCGGTAGCGCACCAAAAATGAGGCCCAGCGCTGAAGGTGGTGAGCAGTCCGGTCTGGAATCTTAGTGCTGGACTGAATAAGAAGATAAGCGGTTTATGGTCTGTCACGAGATGAAACACTGTGCCATAAACAAAAATGTGGAATTTCTTTAATATGAAGATAATAGCCAGTGCTTCTTTCTCTATTTGGGAGTATCTGTGTTGGTTGTCAGTCAATGTTTTTGATGCATAGGCTCAGAGCCACCCGCCTCCGTGAGTGTCAACAGCTGGGATTTCAACCTGTAGAAGGCGCGCTTGCAAGATGGTGTCTACTGGAAAGTCATCCCTTTTTTGCATAACTGGGACAATGGGGTGGTTTCAGTTGCTGCTGTGGGTAAGAACTTTCGGTAATACAAGGAACGAAGTTGCTTAAGCGTTGTTGGTCTGGTAAGTTTGAGTACGACTTCGACATGTTTGTCCAGAGGACGAATGCCCAAGCTGGAAATAATGTGGCCGAAATACTCAGTTTCAGGCTGGAAAAAACAACACTTTTCTTTTCTACATTTTAGGCCAGACTCCCTTAAGATACTGAATAAAGATTTCATATTGTGAAGGTGTGCCTCTGTGGTTCTCCCCGTTACAATGATGTCGTCCAAACAGTTAATGCGTCCATCCACTTTGAGTACTAATTGTTCCAAAAGCAGTTGTAAAATGGCGGGGGCACTTGCTATTCCAAACATTTGGCGTTTCAAACAATAAAGCGCGTGCGGCGTGTTAAGTGCAGGAAACTGTTGAGATTCTGCATCAAATGGAAGTTGGAGTTATGCATCCGTTAGATCTATTTTAGAGAAGTTTGCATCTTTTGATTTTAAAAGCAATTCTTCCGACTTCAGAATAGGACATGTCTCAATCTCTTATTGGGCATTGACAGTTACTTTAAAATCGCGGCACAGGCGGATCTTCCCCAATGGCTTTCGCACTATGACTAATGCGACAGAAGGAATAGATTCTAGAACTCCAATTGCAGTTAGGCGATCCAGTTCTTCCTTTACTTGGTCTCTGAGAGCTAACGGAACGGCGTGGGTTCAAAAGCACTAAAACCGTGCATTACGTTTCAATGCGATTTGCGGCTCGAAATCCTTTGAGGTGCCGAGTTCCGGAGTGAACAGGTACTCCTAATCCGGGCAAATGTCTCTAGGTCCGAGTACGGAAAGTGTCCGGATACCAAATGCACAGAATCGTCTATTGAAAATCCAAATTTCTGAAAAGTCTCGAGTCCAAACAAGTTCTCAGCGGTATGACTGTTAACAACTAACAAAGTAAAGTGGGTGACATTATGACATGTCGTTGGCGGTTCGACTGGATCACCTACTCGGATTTTATGCTTATTATATGCTGTTATGCTATTAGACGCCTCATTGTTTCTTTCAAGGGAGGAGCACCAAGTTTCAAATTGGTACTGCAATTCAGAATGCTTACGGCTGCGTCAGTGTGTGCTTGTAATTGAACTGGTCTCTTTGCACTTTGTTCTTCTACTTAAAGCTTATTGGAGGTGACCGAGGTACTCAATCTCAGGCTGGAAAAAACAACACTTTTATTTTCTGCATTTTAGGCCAGCCTCTCTTAAGACATTGAACGAAGATTTCAAATTGCGAAGGTGTTCCTCCGTGGTCTATTGTGGCTACGAGATGAACATCCATCTGTTGGGCATTACGCTGTCTTGCCTGATGGGACTTACGACATACAGAAGCTAAGACATGACGGCAATCGTTTCGGTACCTAAGACCAGTTTGATCGGCTCGAACAGGGTGGAGGACGTTGTCGGTTAATGGTGCGGAGCCCCTCCTGTACACCAGCTACATCCAAATCGACACTGGAGTGGCCATTGGCTGCTGGCTCGGATGTGTCTACACTAATGGCTGCTATGTCGATCCACGACACCAGTTTCTTGCCTGCTGCTCGAATGACTTCGAAGCTTTGCGGTAAGTGCACAACTTTGTCTAAAAAATGGCTCTGAGCACTATGGGACTCAACTGCTGAGGTCATTAGTCCCCTAGAACTTAGAACTAGTTAAACCTAACTAACCTAAGGACATCACACACATCCATGCCTGAGGCAGGATTCGAACCTGCGACCGTAGCGGTCTCGCGGTTCCAGACTGCAGCGCCAGAACCGCGCGGCCACTTCAGCCGGCCCAACTTTGTCTAATGACGGGTCTTCGAGTAGATGTGCCTCGTACTGGAAGTCCCTGTGTGGAGTACCCTGGATGATCATGTCCCTGACCATTTCTTCTGCATATGACTCCTTACTTTTAGAAGTAATAAAATAACATGTTCGCTGGTAATATTTAGTCAACAACGAACGAAAGGTGAACTATGAGGGCTTAGATAATGGGGCCAAATTGCACAGTAGCCGGTAAATTTCAGGTTTTGACCAAGACAAAAGCAAAGATTTCACGAGGCTGGCGTCATTTACCTTGAATACGCGAAAATGCTCCAGTGTTCTTCATTCATAGTCTTCTCAATCCTCTGAAGCCTCATCCAAGGAAGGGAGGGCTGCCACTTGCTGTGTTGCTGGCGTCTGCAGGAAGCTTTGAAGAAATAGGTGGAGGGTGTTCAGTAGCAGCTTCTGGTTCTCGTCATGCTGATGAATAAATTGCGTTAGTACAGCTTCCAATATACTGTAGATGGTTGCTGGCTCGTCGCCATTTTATTGTGTTATAACTAGGAATAACACAATAAATATGTCACCACTCCAGGGTTTATTGGCACAACGCTGATACAATAAATCTACCACCAAGAGCCAAGTTGTAGATGAACACTTTATGGAAAATTATATAAATTGATGGTGGTTATACGAATGTCCAGGAAGTGCAGTTAAATTCCGAATTCTGGCGGAAATCACAAGTCTGTTGACATATTAAGCCTATTGAATGTTGAAGTCGAACATTCGAATTCTCCAAGTCCAGAACGCAGCCGTATCAACGTCGAACAGCAGGTCCACAGCAGCGTAGCACTTCCGAGTTGTGGAGTAGAAACAAAGTACGATGAGAACTTGCTTGTAGATGTCAGTAGCGGCGTTCAATAAGGCTCCTTAGATAATGGAGCCGGCAGCTAGGGTCGCTGTATGTTCTGGGAGGCCAACCGCTGAGTGACAATGGGTGGCCAATCGCTGGGTTGTGAAGCGCACGCGCGAGTAGGCGGCCTGCGACGTCAGCAGCGGAGGAGTGCGGCCAGCGGTGCGTTTCTGGAGCGCGCAGCTGCTGGGCGCGGAGATTTGGTAGCGGTCCGTAACACGTACTGTATTTTAAAGTTGTGAAGGAAATCTCCTCCTAATCCTGTCCATTATTCGATATATTATCACAAGCAGTTATTCTGACATAATGAGGAACAGCCTTGTAAACAACAGTCGACAAAACCTTCTTCGTTGGTGAATGACGCAACCAGCCACAAATACTCTTAGAATATTTTATTTTAGTGCCATAACCGGTTCCGGGCTACCACGCCCATCTCGAGATGGCTAATGCTTTTCGTTACATAGATGTTTTGGTCAACAGCATGTCGTCTGCTCCACATAGAAAAGAATGTACATAGTTATTTTAAAATCGCCCCACAGGCGGATATTCCACGATGACTTTCGCACTATCACTAATGGGGTAGCTCATGTATGTATATATAAAGGATGGTCCACTCATAGTGACCGGGCCAAATATCTCACGAAATAAGCATCAAACGAAAAAACTACAAATAACGAAACTCGTCTAGCTTGAAGGGGGAAACCAGATGGCGCTATGGTTTGCCCGCTAGATCGCGCTGCCATACGTCAAACGGATTCAACTGCCTTTTTTTAAATAGGAACCCCCATTTTTTATTACATACTCATGTAGTACGTAAAGAAATATGAATGTTTTAGTTGGACCACTATTTTCGCTTTGTGATAGATGGCGCTGTAATAGTCACAAACGTATAAGTACGTGGTATCACGTAACATTCCGCCATTGTGGACGGTATTTGCTTTGTGATACATTACCTGTGTCAAAATGGACCATTGACCAATTGCGGAAAAGGTCGATATCGTGTTGATGTATGACTATTGTGATCAAAATGCAAAACGAGCGTACGCTATGTATGCTGCACGGTATCCTGGAGGATATCATCCAAGTCTCCGGACCGTTCTCCGGATAGTTACGTTATTTAAGGAAACAGGAAGTGTTCAGCCACATGTGAAACGTCAGGCACGACCTGCAACAAATGATGATGCCCAAGTAAGTGTTTTAGCTGCTGTCGCGGCTAATCCTCACATCAGTAACAGACAAATTGCGTCAGAATCGGGAATCTCAAAAAGTGTTGAGAATGCTACATCAACATCGATTACTCCTGTACCATATTTCTGTACACCAGGAATTGCATGACGACGTCTCTGAACGTCCTGTACAGTTCTGCCACTGGACACAAGAGAAATTACGGGACGATGACAGATTTTTTACGCGCATTCTATTTAGCGATGAAGCGTCATTCACCAACAGCGGTAGCGTAAACCAGCACAATATGCACTATTGGGAAACGGAAAATCCAAGATGGCTGCGACAAGTGGAACATCAGTGACCTTGGCGGGTTAATGTATGGTGCGGCATTATGGGAGGAAGGATAATTGGCCCCCATTTTATCGATGGCATTCTAAATGGTGCAATGTATGCTGATTTCCTGCGTAATGTTCTACCGATGTTACTACAACATGTTTAACTGCATGACAGAATGGCGATGTACTTCCAACATGATGGATGTCCGGCACATAGTTCGCGTGCAGTTGAAGAGGTTGAAACGTCCCCTTAGAACAACTTATACAACCTGACACACAATGTTTTTAGCGCAACGCAATCTGACTTTCAATAATCCCTACAAAACAATGGCCCTGACTAACTTTAACCTATACCTTTCACAAATCACTTACCTCACAAAAATCTTCGTTACTGGAACTACTGCAATACAGCGAGCGCCACTACTGCCAGCTAAATAGAAGATTCAAACTACTGAAGGCACTAGCTACTGATAGGGATAGTTAGCAAATGAAAGATATTAATAGAGAACAAACAATGTATTTACCTTAATATTCATAATTGACATCCAGTCTTACAGATTATCAAAACTCCGCCATCTCTCTCCCCACATCCACCACTGCTGGCGGCTCACCTCCAACTGCACAACGCTACGCGCTGTTCACATCCAGCTATAGCAGTTCATGACAACAATGGCAGGCAACAATGCAAACTAGCCACATACTGCACACAGCACAGCCAGTGATTTTCATACAGAGCGCTACGTAACGTTGCCAATAAGAAAACATAAACAGCCTACTTACATAAAGAAAACATAAACAGCCTACTTACATAGCCCCCATGCTCCCCACAAAATAATTTTACAATTTTTTTTTGGCCAGTGGCCAATAATGATTTGATAAAATTTTTCATAATTACAATAACAAAGAAATCAAATGCACACACTTATTTATACAATGTTGGTCAAAAGCTAAAATTTTCTCACAGTCCATAAAGACAGTCCTGATCATTCATCACAGTAAAACTGCCGTTTCTTTTATCAAAGTCTGAGCTGTAAAAGACAATGCACACGGAAGTAGTGGATGTCCATGCAGTCTTGAAGAAGTAGTGTTGTCCTTCCAACAGAAAGACAGTGCTGACTCTTGACATGCTGACAGGTAATGGGCCACAACAGAGCAAACCCACAGCAGAGTCAGTCGACGTTTTGAAGAAGATTGTTAGGTAGGTCATCACAGAGCAGACCCACTGCAGTCCTGGTAGAGAGTATTGGTGGGCCACCAGAGGTGCAGACCCACTGTAGTCCTTGTAGAGATTGTGGACAGGCCCACTGTAGTCCTGGTAGAGATTGTGGTATTGGTGGGTCATCAAAGAGTAGCCCCACTGTAGTCCTGGTAGAGATGGCCAGCAGCCATCTGCTGCGACTGTGCAGGTGCACAATCACCATCGAAGAGTGTTGCAGAGAAGATAGCAAGTCCATAAACCACCACTTGTGCACTCACAAAGTTTTAGGAATTGTCCTTAGAACCAGCAATGCTGTTATCCAGTCCCTTGCTGAATTATTAACACACGTGCAAACACTAACAGTCCCTACTTCTCACAAATTGTCCATATACTATGACCAACAGAAACGTGTGCAGTGAAATGTAACTTACAAGTTACTAATATGATGAACTGGTGTCAATTACCATTTTATAACATGAGAATACAATTGCAAAGGTACAAAATACATCTACATCTACATCTACATCTACATTTATACTCCGCAAGCCACCCAACGGTGTGTGGCGGAGGGCACTTTACGTGCCACTGTCATTATCTCCCTTTCCTGTTCCAGTCGCGTATGGTTCGCGGGAAGAACGACTGTCTGAAAGCCTCTGTGCGCGCTCTAATCTCTCTAATTTTACATTCGTGATCTCCTCGGGAGGTATAAGTAGGGGGAAGCAATATATTCGATACCTCATCCAGAAACGCACCCTCTCGAAACCTGGCGAGCAAGCTACACCGCGATGCAGAGCGCCTCTCTTGCAGGGTCTGCCACTTGAGTTTGTTAAACATCTCCGTAACGCTATCACGGTTACCAAATAACCCTGTGACGAAACGCGCCGCTCTTCTTTGGATCTTCTCTATCTCCTCCGTCAACCCGATCTGGTACGGATCCCACACTGATGAGCAATACTCAAGTATAGGTCGAACGAGTGTTTTGTAAGCCACCCCCTTTGTTGATGGACTACATTTTCTAAGGACTCTCCCAATTAATCTCAACCTGGTACCCGCCTTACCAACAATTAATTTTATATGATCATTCCACTTCAAATCGTTCCGCACGCATACTCCCAGATATTTTACAGAAGTAACTGCTACCAGTGTTTGTTCCGCTATCATATAATCATACAATAAAGGATCCTTCTTTCTATGTATTCGCAATACATTACATTTGTCTATGTTAAGGGTCAGTTGCCACTCCCTGCACCAAGTGCCTATCCGCTGCAGATCTTCCTGCATTTCGCTACAATTTTCTAATGCTGCAACTTCTCTGTATACTACAGCATCATCCGCGAAAAGCCGCATGGAACTTCCGCCACTATCTACTAGGTCATTTATATATATTGTGAAAAGCAATGGTCCCATAACACTCCCCTGTGGCACGCCAGAGGTTACTTTAACGTCTGTAGATGTCTCTCCATTGAGAACAACATGCTGTGTTCTGTTTGCTAAAAACTCTTCAATCCAGCCACACAGCTGGTCTGATATTCCGTAGGCTCTTACTTTGTTTATCAGGCGACAGTGCGGAACTGTATCGAACGCCTTCCGGAAGTCAAGGAAAATGGCATCTACCTGGGAGCCTGTATCTAATATTTTCTGGGTCTCATGAACAAATAAAGCGAGTTGGGTTTCACACGATCGCTGTTTCCGGAATCCATGTTGATTCCTACATAGTAGATTCTGAGTTTCCAAAAACGACATGATACTCGAGCAAAAGACATGTTCTAAAATTCTACAACAGATCGACGTCAGAGAGATAGGTCTATAGTTTTGCGCATCTGCTCGACGACCCTTCTTGAAGACTGGGACTACCTGTGCTCTTTTCCAATCATTTGGAACCTTCTGTTCCTCTAGAGACTTGCGGTACACGGCTGTTAGAAGGGGGGCAAGTTCTTTCGCGTACTCTGTGTAGAATCGAATTGGTATCCCGTCAGGTCCAGTGGACTTTCCTCTGTTGAGTGATTCCAGTTGCTTTTCTATTCCTTGGACACTTATTTCAATGTCAGCCATTTTTTCGTTGGTGCGAGGATTTAGAGAAGGAACTGCAGTGCGGTCTTCCTCTGTGAAACAGCTTTGGAAAAAGGTGTTTAGTATTTCAGTTTTACGCTTGTCATCCTCTGTTTCAATGCCATCATCATCCCGGAGTGTCTGGACATGCTGTTTCGAGCCACTTACTGATTTAACGTAAGACCAGAACTTCCTAGGATTTTCTGTCAAGTCGGTACCTAGTATTTTACTTTCGAATTCACTGAACGCTTCACGCATAGCCCTCCTTACGCTAACTTTGACATCGTTTAGCTTCTGTTTGTCTGAGAGGTTTTGGCTGCGTTTAAACTTGGAGTGAAGCTCTCTTTGCTTTCGCAGTAGTTTCCTAACTTTGTTGTTGTACCACGGTGGGTTTTTCCCGTCCCTCACAGTTTTGCTCGGCACGTACCTGTCTAAAACGCATTTTACGATTGCCTTGAACTTTTTCCATAAACACTCAACATTGTCAGTGTCGGAACAGAAATTTTCGTTTTGATCTGTTAGGTAGTCTGAAATCTGCCTTCTATTACTCTTGCTAAACAGATAAACCTTCCTCCCTTTTTTTATATTCCTATTAACTTCCATATTCAGGGATGCTGCAACGGCCTTATGATCACTGATTCCCTGTTCTGCACTTACAGAGTCGAAAAGTTCGGGTCTGTTTGTTATCAGTAGGTCCAAGATGTTATCTCCACGAGTCGGTTCTCTGTTTAATTGCTCGAGGTAATTTTCGGATAGTGCACTCAGTATAATGTCACTCGATGCTCTGTCCCTACCACCCGTCCTAAACATCTGAGTGTCCCAGTCTATATCTGGTAAATTGAAATCTCCACCTAAGACCATAACATGCTGAGAAAATTTATGTGAAATGTATTCCAAATTTTCTCTCAGTTGTTCTGCCACTAATGCTGCTGAGTCGGGGGGTCGGTAAAAGGAGCCAATTATTAACCTAGCTCGGTTGTTGAGTGTAACCTCCACCCATAATAATTCACAGGAACTATCCACTTCTACTTCACTACAGGATAAACTACTACTAACAGCGACGAACACTCCACCACCGGTTGCATGCAATCTATCCTTTCTAAACACCGTCTGTGCCTTTGTAAAAATTTCGGCAGAATTTATCTCTGGCTTCAGCCAGCTTTCTGTACCTATAACGATTTCAGCTTCGGTGCTTTCTATCAGCGCTTGAAGTTCCGGTACTTTACCAACGCAGCTTCGACAGTTTACAATTACAATACCGATTGCTGCTTGGTCCCCGCATGTCCTGACTTTGCCCCACACCCGTTGAGGCTGTTGCCCTTTCTGCACTTGCCCGAGGCCATCTAACCTAAAAAACCGCCCAGCCCACGCCACACAACCCCTGCTACCCGTGTAGCCGCTTGTTGCGTGTAGTGGACTCCTGACCTATCCAGCGGAACCCGAAACCCCACCACCCTATGGCGCAAGTCGAGGAATCTGCAGCCCACATGGTCGCAGAACCGTCTCAACCTCTGATTCAGACCCTCCACTCGGCTCTGTACCAAAGGTCCGCAGTCAGTCCTGTCGACGATGCTGCAGATGGTGAGCTCTGCTTTCATCCCACTAGCGAGACTGGCAGTCTTCACCAAATCAGATAGCCGCCGGAAGCCAGAGAGGATTTCCTCCGATCCATAGCGACACACATCATTGGTGCCGACATGAGCGACCACCTGCAGATGGGTGCACCCTGTACCCTTCATGGCATCCGGAAGGACCCTTTCCACATCTGGAATGACTCCCCCCGGTATGCACACGGAGTGCACTTTGGTTTTCTTCCCCTCCCTTGCTGCCATATCCCTAAGGGGCCCCATTACGCGCCTGACGTTGGAGCTCCCAACTACCAGTAAGCCCACCCTCTGCGACTGCCCGGATCTTGCAGACTGAGGGGCAACCTCTGGAACAGGACAAGCAGCCATGTCAGGCTGAAGATCAGTATCAGCCTGAGACAGAGCCCGAAACCGGTTCGTCAGACAAACTGGAGAGGCCTTCCGTTCAGCCCTCCGGAATGTCTTTCGCCCCCTGCCACACCTTGAGACGACCTCCCACTCTACCACAGGTGAGGGAGCAGCCTCAATGCGGGCAGTATCCCGGGCAACCACAGTCGTAGTCCGATCGGGGGATGCGTGGGACGAGCTGGCCGTCCCCGACAAACCCCCATCCGGACCCCCACAGTGATGCCCATTGGCAACAGCCTCAAGCTGTGTGACCGAAGCCAACACTGCCTGAAGCTGGGAGCGAAGGGATGCCAACTCAGCCTGCATCCGAACACAGCAGTTGCAGTCCCTATCCATGCTAAAAACTTGTGCAAAGAACGTCTGAACTAACCTACAGAGAGCGCAAACAAAACGACACAAAATTGAAGCGGTTATTAAAATACAAGATTGCCTAGTAAATGCAGTAATGCTGCCACTTGTGCACTGCTGACACACTGCTCGGCGGCGGAAGGAGACTACGCGATTTAACACTATTCGAGTACTAAAACGTGATGCTACAACTCTCAAATACTATAATACGCCCGAAATTTATGAATTAAACAATGCAAGTACCAAAAACACGCAAAGAAATTAAGAATTAAACTATGTAACAAATGAGTGAGCTAGGAGTATACGACTTGCTGCTGCAGCTGCTTATCCAACGGCGGCAGGGAGCACATCATTAAAGAACATAACAATACAGATAACATTTGTAGTACAGGCTTTACAACAGAATAGAAATAACATATACATCAGTGTTACAGGAATTATAACATGAGTACATACATAAAAGAACTTTTGAAACATCAACTTCACACATGAGCATTAAAACAAAACAGAATAAATAATGTCTAAGCATATTTACAAGGTAAATAACATGTTATTAATGCCAATTATATTTGAGGATAACAGTATTCCTCATCATAGTGAATGTAGCTTAATATTAAAAGAAGAAAAAAATTCTATGAAACTACACAGAGACAGGAAGAAAACAAATACACAAGGGTACACAAACACGTAGTGGGATAACACAAAAGGAAAGGACAGGGTTTGTTTTACTGCAGTATTTTGCATGGAGATCTCCCTTCGTTCATCATTATTCCCAAAAGTCCTATCTAAGCCTGCTTTCTGTATCCTGTTCACATCCTCTGTCAAAATAGTTTTTCTCCACTGTACAGTATCCTTTTTTTGTTTTGCCCAAACCATTTTCATATAGCTTCTCAATACATTTCTTCCAAGTCATCATAGTTAGTTTCTTATATAGTCTACCCCTCTTAAGCTAACTTAAATCTACTGAGCTCAGAGATATATATACCAAGGGACGAGGCAATGCAGCATCACATAACAAATTATCACAAACAGCAATGACAAAAAATGCAAAGTGGCAAAGCTAGCAGCATAAATTAGCAAAAGTCAAATACAATAACACTATGCCTGGCAAACAGCAGCAACTTATACCTAAACATGACATAGCGCAAGCAGAAAAAATATTACACTAAAGACGATAATGCAGACAAGGGAAATGTATATTCACATCTTAATGTCTATGTAATTAAAGTGGTGCACCATAACAACTTATTGTAAAAATATATTACCATGTACTTGAAAAGAAAATTATGTGTTACTGTTACTAGTTCCTTCTTATTGTTCTTTCCTTTCCAAGTGCTCCTTTTTTAAAGAATGTGGATCATAAAATAATTATTTAATAGATCTGTTGACAGAAAGTGTTCACATTAGCAAATGCATTTCATTTTATAAAAGCAATGCTGCAACACAGCTGGAAACCAGACATCAAATGAAATAAGCAACTATGAAAAGCAAAGCATAAAAATATCATTCAATAGTCATGTGGCATTTCGTAAGTCAGTAGCACTCAACTCTCGGAGAAAGACACTTGTCATAATCAGGTGTGCAGATGTACGAATATTTCCCATCAATTCATAAGCATTTCAGTAATTAGCACAAAGTGTGAGTAATCATATGTTTTCAAGTAATGAGGGTGTCGCATTAGCGATGAAAGGCACACCCTAATGGCTTGTTCTCCAGGTGTTTGACACAGCTGTGTGCCCACAATGCATTACAAAAATCATATGTTTTCAAGTAACGAGCATGTCGCATTAGCGATGCCCTCTACAAAGGAATGTCAACAGCGTGTTTAATGGCCTCCCTTTTTCCTTCTCTTCCACCTGTGCCTCTGGAAAGGCACACCCTAATGGCTTGTTCTCCAGGTGTCTGACACAGCTGTGTGCCGACGACGCATGTGCAGGTGGTCACTTAACTTTCTTACGGAAATATTTACGACAGCAGTTTCCGCTACAGTCGTTGCAAATGTGTAGAAACAAAATTCTATTGATATAACAGTGTCCAAAAAATTTTTGTTGGCATTGTGATACATTCACGCATATACACACATTTCATAACTCTTAAAGTACGATTCTTGGTTTCCAACATCCTTTATCACAAGTTCGCGTCCCTAACCACTATTCATTACTCCTTACCTTATTCGTCGACACTTCTTCAATATTGCATCATAACAGATAAGTAGCATAATCAAATAACTCATATAGCATCAGCCTATTAATCATAAACATACCTCAGCAGCATAATACACATCGTCGTCATAATAATAACATCATAACACCTCAGTCAAATCTCAAAATCGTCGTAGCTTCCTCCAATAATTTCAAAACCTAACAAAATTCTCTGCTCATTTAAGTAGTGTCATCTACCTCAAACGTACTTTAAAAATCATGATCTCATACCAAATACATCATTCAAAGCTCTCATTGTATCACAATGGTTCCGAAAAAATATGAAGAGTTCACACAGTACAGACAAAATACAATTTCTTAAGTGTGAAGTAATCCAACTCTGTAATTGCGTAAACATGTGTCACTGACGTAGTAAAAAAGATGTTTGTTTCTCTGTTAAACGATCAGATAGCTGTGTAATTTATGTGTTAGAGAAATATGGTACCGATGTGTAAAGTTGTATAAGCAAATACCATATTAGCTAGGGCTCCTTGTGCTTGCCAAACACATGATACACAAAGTAGGTGTGAACCCCCCTGAGGTTTATTGTAATTATACCTTCAGGTGTTACAGATTACAAGAATGGAATGAAATGTATTACAGAAAACCTTTGTATCATTGTATTTCAAATATCTTTGAAAATAAATGTTTTTAGTACAAAATTAATCACTCAAATACGTTTTCTGTAGCGCTAAATATGCGTCTTGCTGTAAGATAATCTCTGTGGAAATGTCGTAGTTATCGTCCTCTAAAAGGTAAGTTCTGCAGAAGTCAATGTACTGACCTCATGATAAACAAAGTGAAATGCTTTGCATATAGATATCATACTTATTACGCTTATTGCCGTGATGAAGAAAGTACTGTGCTGTAACGTATTGTTGTGCTACAGAAAAGGCTGTCTCATTGTAGCTATACCACAAAAGTTACTACTAAAACATGTCTCACTTTACAGAAGAATTCAGAAAAAACTGTGCAGATATAAAACAGAAACACCGCAAAAGCAACATTGTAAATTGTCGCTCATTAGTAACGTCATGATAAAATCGTGTAGCTGTCACATAAACTAACTACTGTCTCATCTGGTATCTCACTGAAAGTACCTTAAATCCAGAATCCACTCTCAAGCAAACCAAAATGTTGCATGAAAATTTCATTAGCAGTGCCGGTATATGTTCCAAGTATGTGAGCCTTATAGTCGTTACATAATCGTGCAACTAACAAGCAAGAATGCACACACACAATAACACTGTGTCGTCTGTTCACAATAACAATGCAGTGGTAATTACTGTCTAAATATGTACCCTAGGTTCTAGACTGGATAGTTAGTTAGCTTTAAAACATAGCTGCATGTTAACGGTTTGTAAGTGTGACAAAGAGTACTAGTAACGTGAAGTGAAAAATTTTATGGCAAAGACAAAGTTAAAAAGCAGATTATCTTTCAATAAATGGTTTTACATGTGAAATGTGGTGAAAATCTTTTCCTCTTCTCAGTATGCAGAGTTTCAACTTTAACGCAATTATCATGTTGTATACGTCAGTAAAGAATACTGGAATTTTTCTCAAGGTTAGCGTCTATGTTATTTTTCTCCGAGCCAGCCGGCGCACGCGGCTGCCTGCGGTGCGAGTCATTGTCTGCTACCTCTTTGTTGGTGCGCGCCGTTATTGGGATTTGGAGACCTAACTTCCACAAATTCACCGTGACGAGAGGGCTCGCCAGTTCTGATGCAATTCAGGTCTGTCATTACGATCATATCGTCTGTCGTCATGTCGGTAGATTCGATAGTTTCTTTCTTGTCGGTCACGTGGTGGAGAATTTCTCCCTGAATCGTAACTGCGCGCTGAACCGTTGCGTCTAAAGTTATTCTGTCTCCCTTGATAATACTTATTTTGGTTCCCATATTGTCTGTTTCTCTGATTGTCTCTGTGATAGTCATTACTGCGGAGAGGTGATCTTTCCCTGTAATTATTACTACTCTGCCAACGGTTGTCATACGGGTGGTGTCTATTTTGGTCACGATTTGTGTGGTGAGAATAGCCTTGTCGCGTCCAGTTATCGTTTCTGTCGTCACGGAATTGTGACGAATGTGACCTGTAGTGATTGTTTTCCTGTTTTCGCATCCCACGACTGTCTGTGTCAATTTCTAATTCTTGTAACAGTCCCTGAAAAGCTTCAATGTCGTCTTTGCAACGTCCTGCTAAAATAATATGTCGTAAATGTTCAGGCAGTTTGATTAAGCAAATGCGGATGAGTTCTGAGGGGCTGTATGGGTTTGACAGGTATTGATTCTTGTGCAACATGTCTTCAAAATATTTCACAAGACTGGAAAATTCTGATTGTTCGAAGTGTTTCATCATTATGATGTTATGTTTTACACGGTCTTGTGTAGCTTGAGACCATTACGCTGAGAGGAAGGCATGATAAAATTCTCCTTCACTGTGACAATCGTGAATGACCGATCGCATTCTTACAGCTGGTTCATTCTCCAAGTAGCCACACATAAATTCTAATCTGTGCTCCAATGACCAGTTAGGAGGAAAACAATGAGAGAATTGATGGAGCCACGCTTGTGGATGAATGTCGTTGGCAGAATTCTTAAACGTTTTGAATTTACGTGTAGTAATGAACAGCTTATAGTCAAAATCATCGTGTCGGCGAGTAGCATATCATGTCGGCGGTTCCATCTCAAAATTCGGTGTACCTTGCCAATTTCTTTCATAATTACCGAAATGCCCTGTGTTATTATTTTGTGGCTTTTGCGTATTTCTAAGTTCCTCTTCCCGTGTTGGAGCGCGAGTGTCCTCTGAAATATGTAATTCTTGTATTACCTGTGTCAGCTGATCTTGTACTTCCCGGATTTCTCTTTGGTGTTGCGTATTAATTTGATTCTGATTTTGTTTGAATTTCCTAATTTGTTCGCACTCTTCTGTGTCATTAAAGACTACTGGTTTTGTGTCATTCAGATTATCATCTACCTTCGTAGATAAATTATTTAGCTGATCCGAAAGTTCAACTACTTTCTCTGATAATGAACTAATTTCCCCCATGTGTCTTTCTATTGTGTCCTTTAAGTTTTCCTGAGTTTTTGCAAGTTGCGTAACCGAATCGGTAGATGCAACTGAGTCCATTTTAGCTTGCAAGGTCTCATGATTTTCATGAACAGTAGTCTGCAGTTCTTTTATGGCTGCTTCGTGATTCTGTAACGCATTCTCATGACGCGAAAAAATAGGTTGGAAATGCTCACAAATTTGTGTTTTTACGTCATTACAGACTTTCTGACATTTCGATTCGAGTTTATGTAACTCAGTAGTTAAATCTTCACGTGTTTGTTCAAGCATATGTTCCACTGAGTCTAACTTTTGAAGCTTTTGTTCCATTGTGTCTAACTTTTGAAGCTTTTGCTGTGTTTGTCTCTGATTTTGTTCCATTGTGTCTAACTGTTGCTGTGTTTGTCTCTGATTTTGTTCCATTTGTTGCATTAGTTGTAATAACAATGCATTAGTGTCTGGAATCTGTTCCTCTACGCTTTTCGGCAGTGCGTTTTCACCGGCAGCATTCACATTTTGACAAGCAGAAAATGTGTCTTGACTCATTTGAGAAACCGGTGAGGACCCAAAACCTGAATCTACAGTATTTGTAAAATTGTGTCTTGTCATTTCGGATTCCTGAGGCGAGCTGTTGCCGACCGATCGATCGATAATGCTTCCCTGTTCACTACCTGTTTCACTGCCTACGCCATTGTTTGACGCCCGCTCCATTTCCCTATGCACAGTTACCAAATTACTACTTTGAATATTAGTTAATTCATTACATGGTGGGGCCAACACACTGCTTTCGTCTTCACTGTCATTTCTCAATTTACTTTGGAGCCGAGTGTTACGTTTTTCACACGCCATTATTGTCACAATATTTCACACGATAACACAGAAAAGCACAATTTGAATAGCAAAAATAAGAGAACACATTAACATAGCACTGAAAATAATATCTAGTTAATTGCAGCTGCGAAATACTTGGTGCAAATCTACATGCATGCCACAACTGTTTTACAGTACAACAATGAAAGACTGCATCTACAATGGAGATTATCTCTACAATTACGCGCTAGCAATAAATAAAAGCTACACTAAATACACAAACTACAAGAAAAAATCAGAAGATTCCAGTGAGGTATCCTAGGCTAAGGGTCGACATATGAAACGTCCCCTTAGAACAACTTATACAAGACTGTGCTTAACCTGACACACAATGTTTTTAGCGCAACGCAATCTGACTTTCAATAATCCCTACAAAACAATGGCCCTGACTAACTTTAACCTATACCTTTCACAAATCACTTACCTCACAAAAATCTTCGTTACTGGAACTACTGCAATACAGCGAGCGCCACTACTGCCAGCTAAATAGAAGATTCAAACTACTGAAGGCACTAACTACTGATAGGGATAGTTAGCAAATGAAAGATATTAATAGAGATTAATAGAGAACAAACAATGTATTTACCTTAATATTCATAATTGACATCCAGTCTTACAGATTATCAAAACTCCGCCATCTCTCTCCCCACATCCACCACTGCTGGCGGCTCACCTCCAACTGCGCAACGCTACGCGCTGTTCACATCCAGCTATAGCAGTTCATGACAACAATGGCAGGCAACAATGCAAACTAGCCACATACTGCACACAGCACAGCCAGTGATTTTCATACAGAGCGCAACGTAACGTTGCCAATAAGAAAACATAAACAGCCTACTTACATAAAGAAAACATAAACAGCCTACTTACAAGGTATTAAATAGCATATTTCGTGACAGGCGGATTGGTCGTCGATGCACCATACCATGGTCCGCAAGTTCACCGGATCTGACGACCCCGGATTGCTTTCTGTGGGGAAAGTCGAAGGGTATTTGCTATCGTGATCCACCGACAACGCCTGACAACATGCGTCAGCGCATTGTCAATGCATGTGCTAACATTACGGAAGGCGAACTACTCGCTATTGAGAGGAATGTCATCACACGTATTGCCAAATGCGTTGAAGTTGACGAACATCATTTTGAGCATCTATTGCATTAATGTGGTATTTACAGGTAATCACGGTGTATCAGCATGCGCTCTCAGAAATGATAAGTTCACATAGGTACATGTATCACATTGGAACAACCGAAATAAAATGTTCAAACGTACCTACGTTCTGTATTTTAATTTAAAAAGCCTACCTGTTACCAACTGTACGTCTAAAATTGTGAGCCATATGTTTGTGACTATTACACTGCCATCTATCACAAAGATAAAAAAATGGTTCAACTAAAACATTCATATTTCTGTACATACTACACGAATATGTAATAAAAAATGGGCGTTCCTATTTTTAAAAAAACGCAGTTGATATCTGTTTGACCTATGGCAACGCCATCTAGCGAGCCAACCATAGCGCCATCTGGTTTCCCCCTTCAAGCTAGACAAGTTTAGTTCTTTGTAGTTTTTTCGTTTGACGCTTATTTCGTGAGATATTTGGCCCAGTCACGATCAATGGACCACCCTATATGATGATGCAAAATTGTTTTGGGTCATTAGCCAACTATCAGTAACAGCGGTAAATAAGATGTCGTGTGACTACGGCCCCCCGTCCTGTAGACCGTTCGCCGGGTGCAAGTTTTTCGATTTGACGCCACTTCGCCGACTTGCGCGTCGATGGGAATGAAATGATGATGATTAGGACAACACAACACCCAGCCCCTGAGCGGAGAAAATCTCCGACCCAGCCGGGAATAGAACCCGTGCGCTTAGGATTGACATTCTGCCACTCTGACCACTCAGCTACCGGGGGCGGACAGTAACGGCGGTGAAGCTGACGAGATCCAACTTGGATAAAATAACACAAAAGCCTCTTACTCTAAAAAAAATTGCAGTGTTCTTTGTAGTGATATGTCATTTCCTTCCTAATTTACACTCCAGAATGTTTGTTTTCTGTACCACGTGACATAAAAGCTGTACTTCTTGCACCAAATCAAGCTCCAAGGCTGCATATTTCAGAAAGGATAAGATTTACTTAAAGTAACATTTTTGAAGGGTGTTTATACAAAAGGCGGTCAAAAAATTTCTGTTCGAAGACCGTACAGTCCAGAGTCGGTGTGTCAACTAGGGAAAATCGCAGTGAGCACTGAGGCAATCATCCCATCTACGCACCACGTTCAAGATACCCGTTTCGTAAAACACTCGAGTCCTGCCGCGTGAAGAAGTCTGTAACTGCCTGCCGCACGTCGTCGTTCGACGGGAATCGTCGACTCGTCAACGCTTTTCCAAGTGACCGAAGGCGTGGTAATTGCATCCGGAGAGTTGACGACTATAGGGCGTGTACTTACACTTCTGCGTTACGACATTTTCGATACAGGGACGTTGGTTATCATGCTCCAACGGTACCAACTGTCGCAGTTTCTCAGAACGTTTCTCCAGCGTTGCGCAGTACCGATCCCCACTGATGGACATGCCAGGTTCCTTGAATCCAGTAGGCCCTCTTTATCAAGGAACACGGCTAGCATCGCGACCAGGACGAAACCTGGCGCACCATTTCACAACTTTAGGTTTCAACAGACATGCTGCCCCATACACATTCCTCATTCTCCGATGAATACCTAAGGGTGCTTTTCCATCGGCAGTCAAAAAAGAATAACAGCACGTTGGTCCTGTTTAGATGCATTTGCATAGTTCACAGTTTTGCAGTAAACGCACGCACATCGGAAAGAGGTGAATTGCACATTAATTCCTTGCCTACATCTCGATGCTTATATACCAACAACGGAGTCGCGCCATGTAGCATATACGCTGCAGCGACGTCCTCAAAGTGAAACTTTTTGATCTTCCCTTACTGTTGCTATTTCTCCTTAAACGTTTCAATGCAGTGTTGCGAAATCTGCGTTACATACGCTCTACATGACGACCTAGACACTGATAAGCCAGCAAGTTATCACCACTGCCCACAGCGACTTTGGGTGTGGCCTGATGACGCCGTAACAAAAGTGTCTAAATGTAGCACACACGGACGAGGGTTCATCCTAGCAAACATATGGTCTGTAAATGGGGAAATCCATTGGGATAAGCGACGCAGAGACTGCGAACGAGTATCTCGAAAACGGTGAAACTGGTCGAATGTTCACGTGCTACTGTCGTGAGCACCTACGGAAAGAGGTAGAAGGACAGTGAAACCACCACTAGGCGCTAAATGGTTGGACGGCAACGACTCTTCACAGAGGGTCCGGAGGCTTGTCTGCGATAGAAAAGTACGATAGATGGTGATGTGTAGCATCTCTGGCGAAAAAGCACAATGCCGGTGCACGCACAAGTGTTTCAGAGCACACCGTTCATTGTACATTGTTGAACATGGAGCTTCGCAGAAGACCAATCCTACATCTTCACATCTTGACCCAATGACATCATCAATTAATATTGCAGAGGGCACGGGACCATCGGGATTCGACCGTCGATGAATGGAAACGTGCCGGTTCTTCGGGTGAGTCACATTTTTGCTGCACTAGGTAAATAGTCGCCTCCACAAAACCCGTCAACGACTGAATGGCGACTCGAAACGTGTAGTGCGCCACGGATGCAGGCTGATGGGAGCAATATTGTGCTACGTGAGACATTCTCCGTCCTTAAATGAGACTTGCGGTAATAATAGAAGATACGATGACAGCTGCGAACCACCTGCATCCTTCTATGCTCGATATCTTCCCCGACGGCGACCTCACCTTTCAGCCGTATAACTGTCCGTGCCTCGGAACCAGAACCGTACTGCAATTGTGTGAGAAGCATTACAGTGAACTCACGCTGATGTCTCGGCGACCAAATTCGCCCGATTTAAATCCTGTGAACCCACCTCGGACGCTATCGTGCGCCATCAGTGCTTTCGCAAGCCACCGGCCTGTCATTTAGGCGAATTAGGTCACCTGTGCGTAGACATCTAATTGGCTCAAATGGCTCTGAGCACTATAGGACTTAACTTCTGAGGTCATCAGTCCCATAGAACTTAGAACTACTTACACCTAACTAACCTAAGGACATCACACACATCCATGCCCGAGGCAGGATTCGAACCTGCGACCGTAGCGGTCGCGCGGCTCCAGACTGAAGCGCCTAGAACCGCTCGGCCACTCTGGCCGGCAGACATCTAATTCCACATACCTCCACAAACCTACCAACCAAATGTCGGATGTCTGACACGCAGAATCAGTCACGTATTTCGTTCCAAAGATGGACAAAGAAGCTATTAAGAAGGTGCTCACAATGTTTTGGCTTATCAGTGTATGCCTGCACCAAAGTTTCATTCTGGAAATCCCACCGTCAGCAGCTACCGCCGCGACAGTGACTGTGCAGAGCAGTTAGGCTCTGACGTCACCAGAGGCAGCCTGAGGCCCACGAGAATGACAGGCCGCGGCGGGTACGCCACGAAGGTAGGCCTGAGGGAGCACAACTCTGCAGACAAGCTACTTTTCTACACCTGTTTACTCGTAGCCAGCTTCTACTGGAATTCGCTATTGTGGAATCTAGTCCATTACTCTATTTATACATTGTTACGTCTATACTAGGGTACAATAAAATTAAAATGATTCCAAAATGATTATCAGTTGCATAAGGCACCAATTCTTGTATGAAATGAGGACTGTTAAGCAGAAGAAACTAAATGCCATAAACAAGCCGTTATACCATTTATATCGAGTATTGATTTTAAATTACTGCATTTTGTTGTAAGACTTCAAAATAGCAGATTCAAGTAGAAGCTGCAATTCTCGTTAGTACTTACACGCCCAACTGCGAGTTAACAGGTTCAGAAACGCATCTTGTCTGCTGAGTCGAGCGAGCGAGCTCAGGCCTACCTTCGTGACGTACCCGCCGCGGCCTGTTTTTCTCGTGGGACTCGAGGCAGCCGCAAGCGCCTCCTTTCACGCAGAACCCCTTTGAAAAGTAGTAACAGAATGTAGATGATAGTTCTTGGAGGGATCATCGTAGTCCCAGTATGGTATCAGTGTCCTCCAAGACAGGTAAAAATGGTTCAAATGGCTCTGAGCACTATGGAACTTAACATCTGAGGTCATAAGTCGCCTAGAACTTAGAACTACTTAAACCTAAATAACCTAAGGACATCACACACATCCATGCCTGAGGCAGGATTCGAACCTGCGACCGTAGAAGTCGCGCGGTTCCGGACTGAAGCGTCTAGAACCGCTCGGCCACTGCGGCCGGCCAAGACAGGTAAAGTGTGTGGTCGATATGATGGAGCAATGCCGTCCATTCAGTGGAAGCAACTGAAGCACTGCTTCCGTATCAATAGCTGTAACGAGATATGATGTAATTATTCAACAATATTTAGACAAAACTGTTACATTTCTTCTACATCTACAGCTTCATTTTTTTTTTCTTCAGCTCCCTCTAGTACCATGGAAGTCATTCCCTCATGTCTTAGCAGATGTCCTATCATCCTGTCCCTTCTCCTAATCAGTGTTTTCCACATACTCCTTTCCTCTCCGATTCTGCGTAGAACCTCCTCATTCCTTACCTTATCAGTCCACCTAATTTTCAACATTCGTCTATAGCACCACATCTTAAATGCTTCGATTCTCTTCTGTTCCGGTTTTCCCACAGTCCATGTTTCACTACCATACAATGCTGTACTCCAGACGTAAGTCCTCAGAAATTTTTTCCTCAAGCTAAGGCCGGTATTTGATATTAGTAGACTTCTCTTGGCCAGAAATGCCTTTTTTGCCATAGCGAGTCTGCTTTTGATGTCCTCCTTGCTCCGTCCGTCATTGGTTATTTTATTGCCTAGGTAGAAGAATTCCTTAACTTCATTGACTTCGTGACCATCAATCTTGATGTTAAGTTTCTCGCTGTTCTTATTTCTGCTACTTCTCATTACCTTCGTCTTTCTACGATTTACTCTCAAACCATACTGTGTACTCATTAGACTGTTCATTCCGTTCAGCAGATCATTTAATTCTTCTTCACTTTCACTCAGGATAGCAATGTCATCAGCGAATCGTATCATTGATATCCTTTCACCTTGTATTTTAATTCCACTCCTGAACCACTCTTTATTTCCATCATTGCTTCCTCGATGTACAGATTGAAGAGTAGGGGCGAAAGGCTACAGCCTTGTCTTACACCCATCTTAATACGAGCACTTCATTCATGATCGTCCACTCTTATTGGTTGTTGTACATATTGTATATGACCCGTCTCTCCTTATAGCTTACCCCTACTTTTTTCAGAACCTCGAACAGCTTGCACCATTTTATATTATCGAACGCTTTTTCCAGGTCGACAAAGCCCATGATAGTGTTTTGATTTTTGTTTAGCCTTGCTTTAATTATTAGCCGTAACGTCAGAATTGCCTCTCTCGTCCCTCTACTTTTCCTAAAGCCAAACTGATCGTCACCTAGCGCATTCTCAATTTTCTTTTCCATTCTTCTGTATATTATTCTTGTAAGCAGCTTCGATGCATGAGCTGATAAGCTGATTGTGCGATAATTCTCGCACTTGTCAGCTCTTGCCGTCTTCGGAATTGTGTGGATGATGCTTTTCCGAAACTCAGATGGTATGTCGCCAGACTCATATATTCTACACACCATCGTGAATAGTCGTTTTGTTGCCACTTCCCCCAATGATTTTAGAAATTCTGATGGAATGTTATCTATCCCTTGTGCCTTATTTGACCGTAAGTCCTCCAAAGCTCTTTTAAATTCCGATTCTAATGCTGGATCCTCTATCTCTTCTAAATCGACTCCTGTTTCTTCTTCTATCACATCAGACAAATATTCACCTTCATAGAGGCTTTCAATGTATTCTTTCCACCTATCTGCTCTCTCCTCTGCATTTAACAGTGGAATTCCCGTTGCACTCTTAATGTTACCACCGTCGCTTTTAATATCACCAAAGGTTGTTGTGACTCTCCTGTATGCTGAGTCTGTCGTTCCGACAATTATATCTTTTTTGATGTCTTCACATTTTTCCTGCAGCCGTTTCCCTGCACTTCCTATTTATTTCATTCCTCAGCGACTTGTATTTCTGTATTCCGGATTTTCCCGGAACATGTTTGTACTTTCTCCTTTCATCAATCAACTGAAGTATTTCTTCTGTTACCCATGGTTTCTTCGCAGCTACCTTCTTGTACCTATGTTTTCCTTCCCAACTTCTGTGATGGCCCTTTTTAGAGATGTCCATTCCTCTTCAACCGTACTGCCTACTGCGCTATTCCTTATTGCTGTATCTATAGCGTTAGAGAACTTCAAACGTATCTCGTCATTCCTTAGTACTTCCGTATCCCACTTCTTTGCGTATTGATTCTTCCTGACTAATGTCTTGAACTTCAGCCTACTCTTCATCACTACTATATTGTGATCTGAGTCTATATCTGCACCTGGGTACGCCTTACAATCCAGTATCTGATTTCGGAATCTCTGTCTGACCATGATATAATCTAATTGAAATCTTTCCGTATCTCCAGGCCTTTTCCAAGTATACCTCCTCCTCTTGTGATTCTTGAACAGGGTATTCGCTATTACTAGCTGAAACTTGTTACAGAACTCAATTAGTCTTTCTCCTCTTTCATTCCTTGTCTCAAGCCCATATTCTCCTATAACCTTTTCTTCTACTCCTTCCCCTACAACTGCATTCCAGTCGCCCATGACTATTAGATTTTCGTCCCCCTTTACATACTGCAGTACCCTTTCAATATACTCATACACTTTCTCTATCTGTTCATCTTCAGCTTGCGACGTCGGCATGTATACCTGAACTATCGTTGTTGGTGTTGGTCTGCTGTCGATTCTGATTAGAACAACCCGGTCATTGAACTGTTCACAGTAACACACCCTCTGCCCAACCTTCCTATTCATAACGAATCCTACACCTGTTATACCATTTTCTGCTACTGTTGATATTACCCGATACTCATCTGACCAGAAATCCTTGTCTTCCTTCCACTTCTCTTCACTGACCCCTACTATATCTAGATTGAGCCTTTGCATTTCCCTTTTCAGATTTTCTAGTTTCCCTACCACGTTCAAGCTTCTGACATTCCACGCCCCGACTCGTAGAACGTTATCCTTTCGTTGATTATTCAATCTTTTTCTCATGGTAACCTCCCCCTTGGCAGTCCCCTCCCGGAGATCCGAATGGGGGACTATTCCGGAATCTTTTGCCAATGGAGAGATCATCCTGACACTTCTTCAATTACAGGCATGTCCTGTGGATACACGTTACGTGGTTTCCATTGCCTTCTGCATCCTCATGTCGTTGATCATTGCTGATTATTCCGCCTTTCAGGGGCAATTTCCCACCCCTAGGACAAGAGAGTGCCCTGAACCTCTATCCACTCCTCCGCCCTCTTTGACAAGGCCGTTGGCAGAATGAGGCTGCCTTCTTATGCCGGAAGTCTTCGGCAGCCAATGCTGATCATTTATCAAAATTTAGGCAGTGGCGGGGAGCAAACCCGGGACCGAAGACGTTTTTATTATGAATCAAAGACGCTACCCCTAGACCGCTAGCCAGCAAGCGGTGTGTGGCGGAGGGCGCAATTCGCGCCGAAGTCATATCCCCCCCCCCGCTGTTCCACTTGCGGATCGCGCGAGGGAAAAACTACTGTCTGAACGCCTCAGTATGAGTTCTTATTTCCCTTATCTTTGAATGGTGATCATCTGGCGATTTGAAAGTTGGTGATAATAATATATGCTCTACATCCTTGGTGAAGATCGGATTTCGGAATTTAGTGAGCAACCCCTTCTGTTTAGCGCGCCGTCTATCTGCAACAATGTCCCACTTCAAACTTTCTGTGAGATTTGTAACGCTCTTCCGATGGCTAAATGTACCAGTCACGAATCTTGCCGCTCTTCTTTCGACCTTCTCAATCTCTTGAATCAGACCCAACTGGTAAGGGTCCCACACAGACGAACAATACTCCAAGACTGGACGAACTAACGTATTGTAAGCTATTTCCTTTGTTGAAGTACTGAATAGCTTCAGGATTCTACAAATGAACAGCAATCTGGAGTTCGCCTTACCCGTCACTTGTGTAGTCTGATCATTCCATTTGAGATCATTTCGAATAGTCACAACCAGATACTTGACGGACGTTACCGCTTCCAAAGACTGGGTATTCATTTTGTACTCGTACATTAATGGGGATTTTCGCCTTGTTATACGCAGTAGGTTACACTTACTAATATTGAGAGATAACTGCCAGTCATTACACCACGAATTTATTTTCTGCAAACCCTCGTTGATTTGTTCACAACTTTCGTGTGAAACTACTTTCCTGTAGACTACAGCATCATCGGCAAACAGTCTAAGGCCGCTGTCAATACCATCAACCAGATCGTTTATGTAAATCGTAAAAAGCAGAGGACCTATTACGCTGCCCAGGGGCACACCTGAAGTTGTTTCTGTTGAAGTCACCCCGTTCAGGACGACATACTGTTTCCTGTCTGTTAGAAAACTTTCTATCCAACCGCGTATGTCGTCGGATAGACCATAAGCGCGCACTTTTTGTAGCAAGGGAGAGTGCGGAACTGAGTCGAAAGCCTTTTGAAAGTCGAGGAATATGACATCAACCTGGAGCCGGTATCTAGAGCCTGTTCTATATCATGTTGTAGCATAGTCAACATAAAATGTTACGTGGATACCGTCTGGGCCAGATGCCTTCCTGGCGTCCAAGGATCTTAACTGTTTTCCAATCCCAGATACACTAAACACTATGTAAGCCATTCTTTCGTTTGTTCGATAAGTGAAACGGGGAATGGTGCTGCAGTCCTCTACCGTAAACGAGTTTTTGAAGGCTAGGTTTTAAATTTCGGCCTTCCGTTTATCTTCATGAGTTACATTGCCCGTACTGTCAGCAAGAGAAGGTATTGAATTATTTGTAGCGTTCATAGATTTTACGTACGACCAAAATTTTTGGGGGTTATTTTTAGAATCTACAGATAAAATATTGCTTTCAAATTCGTCAAAAGAATCTCTCATTGTCCTTCTGACAGCTGCTTTCATTTCTTCGAAACACATAGAAATAATACGATCATTACGTTACGTTATTTACAGAGTACTATGAGCAGAGCCGAAGCAATGTCTATGGTACATTGAATTGGTCAAAACATTTTACATCTTCAGTTTCAAAAGCTCTGCGTTTATCTTGCAATTACAAAAGGACTTTTTCAACATCACTGTAGTTAACATCTTCTTTTAGATACATCCATTTGAAACGGTAAAAGTCATCAAACATACAAAGACATCGTTTTAAAAATTCATGGCATGAGTGATGTAGCAACGTAGTTTCCTCCGCAAAGAGTTTAAGTTCTTTATCAAAACCTTCTGTTGCGATTTCCAGCTTCTCTTTAACCTTTAGACCAATGAGTTTTTCATTTAATCAGTCCTCAATCACCTTGCATACAGAATCTATAATTTCAGTCACTTCAATCATAGAACTGTCCTCCTTTTCTAGTTGCAGAATATATGAACTGAACGCAGACACCGATAAATGCGAGTGCCATAATAAGGCCTCACTTAAACTACTCTCATAAAACTGAAACAAAACTTCTGGAGGCTTGCTTTCTGACAGAAAGTAAGACTTCAGACTGGGATATATTTCCAGAGTACCATTCCAACGGCTGGGAAAAGAGACAACCACCTAGTTTTCACATGAGACAGGACTTGCTTGTAATTTACCTCAACAGATTCACAGAAAGTGAAGTTTAATTCAATAAATAGAAAACTAATTATGAATTCTTGACAATAAAACATTCCAAATCAACAGAAAGACTGTCAGCTCCATGCTGAATTGCATTAGGAAAGTTGTGAGTTGGACATCTCACACCGACTAAAATCTCATTCTTCAAAGATGTCTGTAATCTGCTGCATATATTCTTGCCTTCCTCGCGATTTATATTCGCAAAGTTTGTGTTAAAATTATCCCAGTAAATGATCCACACTTATTAACAACAGTCAAATGTTGAAGTCTTTCCATAAAGTACTGTGCAACAGTAGATCTCAGAGTAGATTTTAGCTCAGTTACTTTTGTTTTTAAACCACCAAGTTTGTAGTCAAAATGTTGAATAATAATGGGGAACATTATTACATTTCCACGTTTATTTCCATCCTCCGAGACAGTCAAAGAAGATATAGCACTCATACTGGTTATGTTCTGGGAATGAAGAGCAATTAGGTTGTTTATAACGCTTTGAGTTTTTGTTCTGGCTCAGATCTTCTTAGCAACATCTGAATCAAAATAAATGGCTCATTTAATGTTGGCATGCAATCCATTGACCTATGGTGCCTAATATCATGGAATACTAGTGCTCCTTCTCCAGCAAGAACTCGGTGACTTAAAGAAGAAGTAAAGAGTTGTTTCTGGAGTAACGTGTGTATCCTAGACGCTGAATTGCAGTTGTTAAGATATTTCTTACGATTCTGAGAGGTAATATGATGTTCGAAATCTCGACCACTATATGCAAGAAATTTAGACTATTTCAGTGATCACTGACATACATTTCGTTTTATAGCATTTAAATAAATTGAATGATGTTTATGTGTGGAATGCAGAGCTGTTGAATTTTATCGCCAATTTTTCTCATTCAGATTTCTGAATATAAATGACTAAGATCCCATGAAGTAAAACAATGGCAACAAACCACTGTAAAGCTATTTCTTACCTTTATTGGCCACTGAGACGAAAGTTGATTGTAAGAAAGAACATCTGAGAATGTACAGATATTTTACACAACTTCAAATACTCGATATTTCCGATCGCTTATGGATCGATCCATGACCATTTATTAAAAATCGATTAAATCGACGAACTTGCTGTTTCTGTAGGTAAGGCATTTAAGAAAAGAGTATTAGTGGGGGAATAATTGCAAATATAATTTTCTCATGGTGAACTTTGCGAAAAATGAGGACCATGTAAGAATCCCCCGGGATCACGGACAAAGAGATAAAAAAAAGAGGACGTGTCGGGATTTATCCGGACGCCTGGTCACCCTGCCAAAGGCACTCAGCTGAGCAGCAAGGGGGCAGCGCGCGCAGCTGTGTTGGCCATGCCGCTCTGCGCGTTTCAGGGACGGAATGAATCAATAATAGTACAGTACTGCCGGCCGCAGTGGCCGTTCGGTTCTAGGCGCTTCAGTTCGGAACCACGCGGCTGCTACAGTCGCAGGTTCGAATCCTGCCTCGGACATGGATGTGAGTTATGTCTTTAGGTTAGTTAGGTTTACGTAGTTCTAAGTCCTAGGGGACTGATGACCTCCGATGTTAAGTCCCATAGTGCTTAGAGCCATTTGAACCAAGTACAGTATTATTTTCCTCACCATTAGGGTTTTCCACAGCTGTGGGAAGCGAATTCCGGGTTGCATTTATTACCGTGAGGCGATATGAAAATGAACTATTTGGTGAACTCGGAATTGTATTATAAACTGACTTAACCGATTCTTGTGCGCTTAATGGCTCTGAGCACTATGGGACTCAACTTCTGAGGTCATCAGTCCCCTAGAACTTAGAACTACTTAAACCTAACTAACCTAAAGACATCCCACACATCCATGCCCGAGGCAGGATTCCAACGTGCGAACGTAGCGGTCGCGCGGTTCCAGACTGAAGCGCCTAGAACCGCTCGGCCACACCGGGCGGCTGCGCTAATGACATCTGACTATGCAATACAGGACTCTGTTGAAGAACGCATTGGATGAGATCGCTTGCCTCATGGAAAGTAATGATGGATGTAAGTTATTAACAACAAGTTAACCGGACCAAAATTTTTGACTAGTTTGCAGGATAGGATTGGTGTGTCAAAGTAGACAGTCTGAAATATCAGAAAAGATAATCAGATTTATTCCATCTGAGAATTTACGTATACTCATAAATCGCCTTAACGAGGTGATACCTCTTGAATGTGGGCAGATTAACAACTTAGTAAGGAGAAAGGAATATAACACGAATCGACGACTATAAAACCTAGAGATGCAGATTCGCACTTCCCCAAGCACAAGACTAGTTACAGCTCACATACTTTCCATCTGTATCTAATCACAGAAATAATGCGTGAATGTGCTGCGATGTGCAATAGGTCAATGGCCATTCATTTAGCTTCTATGAACTGTAAGGCTGACCGTGCTACAGCCGGAACTGCGTGTATTACTTGTACTGCTCATGTGCTCCGCGACAGGGTCCTCAGCCGGCTGTTCTCGTCTTGTCAAACACTAAATCTGTCGATATATTGGGATATTGCACGGTTTCTTCAACTTGTGCCTGTTCGACGCGACTGGTCGTACTGTGTGAGTCGAGACTACTCACGGGACAGAACTAGTAGCGCGGCCTCTCACGCGGGGCAGTGAGGGCGCACTGTGCGGTGGTCGTTCCGACACGTTTGCGCCCGCCTGTGTGGTGCCACAGGGGGTGAGCGGGTTTCCGACAACAGGTAAACTGTTGTGCAATGGCACCGTGTTGTCGGAGCGTACATTTCCAGTTGTGATCGAATGCTAAATGGTTTTGATCCTTTGATCAACTTTTTCGAATTTATTTGCGTTTTCTTCCCCAAAAGTGGTGACCTGTTCACACCACATTTCTAATTTTTCATCCACTTTTTGTAGATGGGTGGCATATTGATCAAATATTTGTTTACGTGCGATAAACTCGTTTGCAGTTGCCTGCGATGATTTTGTGGCAGTCCAGACAGAATGATGTCCTCGTTTCACTGCTACGACTGATGTTTTCCTAGTCACTGTAGCAACCGATCTTGCCAAACGGGCGTCTCTTTTGGCAGATATAGCCGTTTGTTTGACGTCTGCAAGCAGTGAATCTACCTTCGTAGTTACCGCCACACGGTTGTCTTCATTCTGTTGACGTAGTCCTCTTTAATATCACTCAACCGAGCTTCAAGTTTTTCGTTAGCCGCTTTGTTGCTGTTCCTGTTATTGTTGTTGTGGTCTTCAGTCCAGAGACTGGTTTCATACAGCCCTCCATGTTACTCTATCCTGTGCAAGCTTCTTCATTTGCGAGTAACTACTGCAAGCTACATCTTTCTGAATCTGCTTAGGGTACTCATTTCTTGTTCTCCCTCTACGATTTTTACCCTCAACGTTTCCCT
This sequence comes from Schistocerca cancellata, assembly GCF_023864275.1. Taxonomy (NCBI): domain Eukaryota; kingdom Metazoa; phylum Arthropoda; class Insecta; order Orthoptera; family Acrididae; genus Schistocerca; species Schistocerca cancellata. Next base: position 8,005,077 of record NC_064631.1, on the reverse strand, counting down.
CCAGTACTAAACTGGTGATGCCTTGATGCCCCAGAACCTGTCGTACCAACCGATCTCTTCTTCTAGTCAAGTTGTGCCACAAATTCCTCTTCTCCTCAAATCTATTCAGTACCTCCTCATGACTGATCTTCAGCATTCTTCTGTAGCACCACATTTCCAAAGCTTCTATTCTCTTCTTGTCTAAATTGTTTATCGTCCATGTTTCACACCCATACATGGCTACACTCCATACAAATACTTTCAGAAAAGACTTCCTGACACTTAAATCTATACTCGATGTTAAGAAGTTTCTCTTCTTCAGAAACACTTTCCTTGCCATCGCCAGCCTACATTTTATATCCTCTCTACTTTGGCCATCATCAGTTATTTTGCTACCCAAATAGCAACACACATTTACTACTTTAACTGTCTCATTTCCTAATCTGATTCCCAGAGCTTTGTCTGATTTAATTCGAGTACATTCAATTATCCTCGGTTTGCTTTTGCTGATGTTCATCCTATAGCCTCCTTTCAACTGTCCATTCCGTTCAGCTGCTCTTCCTAGTCCTTTGCTGTCTCCGGCAGAATTACAATGTGATGTGCAAACCTGTAGCATTTTATTTCTTCTCCATGGATTTTAATTCCTACTCCAAATTTTTCTTTTGTTTTCATTACTGTACAGATTGAATAACACCGGGGATACGCTACAACATTTGCCTTCTGGTTTCTGTACAAATTATAAATAGCCTTTCGTTCTCTGTATTTTACGCCTGCCACCTTCAGAATTTGAAAGAGAGTATTCCACTCAACATTGTCAAAAGTTTTCTCTAAGTCTATATAAATGCTATAAACATAGGTTTGCCTTTCCTTAACCTAGCTTCTAAGCTAAGTTCTAGGGCTAATATTGCCTCGTGTGTTCCTGCATTCCTACGAACTGATCTTCCCCGAGGTCGGCTTCTACCAGTTTATTCCATTCGTCTGTCTCTTTACGTTCAGGTAATTCTGCTTCCCATTGCTGTTCTCGTTTTTCCTCTAGCTGCTTCATAAAACTCAATGAAATCGTATCACTGTGTCGCGTCGCTCATTATGCAAGCATGGCGACTTGACCCTTGATTCCAGTGCACTGTAAGCGTGAAACCTGCTTTGGGGACGTATCTGGGCAAAATCTTGTGTGCTTGGCGGCAGCGTCCAAATGGACACATTCTGCTCCTGTGTCCCACGCTCAAAAAACATGCAGTGGGGGATTCGCGGAGGTACATTCCTTCCTGGCAATGTCGCCCGCGACACATTTGTGAGCCAAGGGGAAACAGCGTCTCCCTGTGTTATTCTCTTTGGGCAGACATTCTTGTTCTGCCTTTGGGGCGGCATCGAATCCCTGCTGCTGGAGACCACCCTTGTGGAGCCAGGACCTCCTAGGGTGCTGCAGGTTGTAAAATTCCACCTTGGGCGTAACGCGCTGCTGGCTTCCAGCCACTGCCACCCTGCACGAAACTCTATAGGCAACGCAATGCAGCACTTCCTCATTGCTCACCCCTTGCCATCTCTGTTAGCACAGCGCGATGAACTGCAAATTTGTTCACATCCTTGCTGCTGTTTGTCACTACTGCCCTATTTAATTATTCAGAAATGCAAAGCGGCGACTGATGTGGGCGTTGCACCTAGAGCGCACAGCCCGTGTAGGTTGCCACCTAGCATCTGCACTAAAATGTGTCAAGCTGCCAGCGTGCCACGCAGCATCTGGGAATGTAATATAGAACTATACTTGCATGTATTATAAAAGAGCTTTTATCTAAGCTGTTTTCTGCACATCCTTTCTCAGAAAAGAAGGAGATAATTAAAAATGGACAGTCAACATCAGAACTATTCGACCTAGTTCTGTAGTTAATTACTAAACGTTTTTAGTGTGGTATTTATGACAAACATGGCTGATTAGCCGATAGTGTTGACTAAAATGCGGTGTTTTGTTGCTGATGTCCGTAGTTTGGAAACGATAGAAATGCTAATTGGACCGAAACGGAGTCTATGCATTTGGGAAAATTAGTGAAATCAATAACCAAATACAGTCGTCTGTTAATCGTCGTTTGCTGCTAGGGCCTATAACTACCTTTGGGAAAAATAGAATAGAAACTGCGTTTGATAACCAGCTTAAAAAGGAAATATTTCTATACAATCAAAAGGTAAGACGGGACAGGGACATCCTTGAAATGCTTCAGCGTGTTTTCTGGGAAAACAAGAGCTGACCTTTCCATGACACAAAAGCTTCTGTTAGTCAGGAAATTACGTGGAATTGCTAAAGTACACTGCAGGATACGATCCTACTGTATTCAAAGGAATTTCTAATCGAACTGAGAATGATCTAATACAAGCCACAAGTTCGACTGTTTTATTACCTTTAAAGCGGGGATTTGGATATTCGTTTTGTAGCCGTTGTGGTTAACGAAACTTCAGATATGGGAATTAAAGCACCTTTTTCTATTACCTGCTTTACGTGTAGGAAGGAGATATAAAGGAAAGATTCTTGGGGTTCTGTGGCTTATATAGTGACAAACTAAAGCAGAACTCATCTGACACTTCTCATCAGAATTCGGATGTGACGTGGTGCGGCGACAGTGGTGGGAAATCTCAATGGGGCTCAAGCATCAATCAAAGTCACATTCTGAAGCTATATTTTTTCACTGTGACGCCCATGTACAAAACCTCGTTTTGTCCGAAGCCACAAACCAGAGTGTGAAACATGTTTTAATTTGCTTAATGGCCTTGCAGCTTTTTCTTTTCAAGATTTCCTAAAAGTGCTAAACTTTTTCATAAATTTTTGTAAAGTGGTTTTCCTCACAATTGTCTAACGCGATGGAATTACTCATCATGATCGGTAAACTCTGTACGCAGGAACAGAATTAAACTTTGTAATGAATTTGGTACGGCGTTAGAACATCCTTAAGAAACTGCTGTAGATATTTTTCTTTTGAACGCATTCGTTTCAATTTACCTTCAACGATGTGTTGTACAACGCCCTGCAGAACGAAGTAAGTGTTTTTCTGTAATGTGAACAAAGAATCTGAGAAATTTGCCTGTCCATAGTCGCTCTACTTGATGATTGTGAACAAGTCTTCAAAGAAACTTTGTCTCAAGTGGGAGAACATCCGAAGAGGAAAAAATATCAACCATAAACGCAAACCCATCTACTGCGAAGTATTTCATAAATTGATAGCCTCTTGGATTTAAGTTTTCAATATTACTCTAAACTGAAATTTTTAAAGGTATTGTTACGTGAGAAGGATGAACAACACTCTATCCATTTCTCCAAAACCAGCTTTCAAAGTCGCTTAGGTGCATATGGAAAGTTCATTGACGACAGTTGATTGAAAAATGTGCTGACTGCACTTTATAGTACTGATGAGTTTAGAAATAAAACCAAAGAGTCAAGGCAGGAACTAGTTATTTTCTATAAAAGTTGCTTCTAGTAATGCAAATTGATTTTAGCTCTAATTATTTCAATATCTATTCTTTCAAAAACCAGTTGTGATTATCTTTAATATTCATTCTTCTAATTCAAAATATTACAGGTTGTGAGTCTTATCAAGATGAGTCTGTACTTTGATTTACTGTTATTTACTTAAAATTCTAATATAAACAGGATGAATTAATTAATGATATGGTTATAATTATGTGTATAATAAGATAATAACTTAATAATATAATAATAGTTCACAATGCTGGCGCTATCTTAATAGTCTCCACACACGCCATTGCTGTGGAGTACCTTACGTGCATCTAGATGAGGCATTGATCTGTTTAGAAAAAGACTTCTGTCAGTAAACCATTTATAACAAGATAATGATTTCCTATCGAAAATTCATGAATTTTCTACAGTTAAGTGTATAAAACTAAATAGAAAAACTCCATTGCATTTCAGGACAGAGATAAACCTTTTTTTAATACATAAATCATCTTCAAACAATTGTTTCGATTTTTATCTTTGATGTCACGTCATCAAAACTTACCGAACTACGTTTTCTAACCATAACTGTACCACTGAGAATTACAAATTCTGTCAGCCCCACATTTTAAGCTGATGTCATCTACTCCAGTTTCCATGTAACGAAAATATTGAAACTTCATGACAGACCGAAGTTGTGTGCCCGATCAGGGGCTCGAACCTGGTGCCTTTGCGTCGCAGGTAAGTGCTCAGACGACTGAGTCATCCAAGCACGACTCACGCACGACCCCTCCTGGAAGCTTTACTTCAGCCAATACCCTACCTCCCACCTTTCAAAATTCACAGGCGTTCTCCTGTACAGCGTACAAGGCTACAACTCCTGGAAGAAAAGACGCTGCAGAGACATGGCGTAGCCACAGCCTTCGGATTGTTTCCAGAATCATTATGGTGACGCCAGTGTTGTTGTGATAATGTTCAGGTGATATCACTTATTTGAATAAACTAAAATTAATAGAAGAATCTGTTTTGCAGGTGTGTATACAGTGTATCAAAGACGCGGCATACGTGTAAACATTTTGTAGTGGCGCTAGACAGTAAGTGACACTTTAAAATTTGCTTTGATACCTGTCAGACATACTACGAGCGAATGTTTAAACGGATTGTGTCTGCACTGTGAAAATGTTTCTGAGGCACTGGCATCGTTGGTAGTGAGTAAGCTAGGTTACTTTAAGTATTTTTGACTTTGGGCCTCACTGTAACACTTTCGAACTGTAATCCTTCATTTACGACAAATTTCTTTGCGGAATTTATATACTGTGAAGGTGTGGTTAGAATACATAACCATCTGCATACGCACTCGCAGGAAAGGTGTGTGAGTAATCACCACTTATTTCTTTCACTGTTGCTTTTTTGTAATTACGTCCTTCCTAAGAGCTTGTTTATTTCAGAAAATCCAGGAAGTTTTCCTCAGAAAGCTATTTTACGTGAAAATGCTCGGATTTGGAGAAAGAATGCTGGTGGATTAGGTTTTGGCTGCCCATGCATAAAAAAGCAGAGCCTTTGTGCGTAGTGGATTTGGAAAACGTCTGGGTCGTGTAAATTATTGAAATGATGCCTGGAGAAAAGTCGGTAGGTGTGTCTCATTTCCAGGTGGGCGCACAGCGTGGAGGCTGCAGCTGCTCATAAAGAATGGAGAATTCGCAGGTGAGGTGCGTTGTGCCTGCCGCTGCCGGCTGGAAGAAGGAAGAAGCAATCTCAGGGCCGGCCGAGGCGGGATTTGCGAGCCGCGGGGGACGGCTCCCCAGGGCACGAGGGGGAGGGGGGGCAGGCGCCAGAGCAACACCTGCCTCCCCTCCCCTCCCCACTGCCTTCCTGCTGCGTCTGCACTGCGCCACCACATTCCGCCGAGGCTGCGCAGTTTCACGCTGCCTTGCAGCTAGCGGCTGCTGTAACTGGTTCAATTGTTATGAAGAGGTCTTAGTCTATTTCTCGCACAAATTAATGTATCAATAGTTCTGCGTTCTTCAAATGCAGGCACATGATGAAAGAGTCATTCTGACGCCAAACAAATCGTCATCAAAATACTTAGTTGAAGAATGTTATGGGTGTGGGGCTTGTGATGTGTTCATCTAACATTTTCTCAGTAATTTTACATAAAAGTTTTAAAACTTTGAATATAGCCTACGTTTTATTTTCCGCCATTAACAACAATTAGATTTTACCAGTACCGAATTCATGATCCATTGTTGGCCCAAAATTGTAAGAATCCTAGCTTTTATTAGAACTATAATTTTTAAGGAGTCAAGATGTATCATTGCATCAAGCTACTGCTGGTTGGTAAGGGCACTGTGGCGACACGAGCCACAATACAACGTACGCAAAAGGACTGCGAGTCGGGTTAGCCATACTTAATGGAAAACTGCACCTCGTCACGGTAATAACCCTAGTGTGTAGGCCGATGCCAGAACACTAGGGCGAGACTCACTTGGGCAAGAATCTTGTTGTGCACTATGTGGCCAGTTGTGGGGTTTTAGTGTAGTAAATGTGCATCAGAGCCCTATAAATAGCAGTGGACTTTGGGGCAGAGGCATTCAGAGTCCAGCAGCACCACCGCGACGCCAGGTTCACCGTGGACAACGAGAGGACTGGGCATATCCAGCTCCTTGCGAGGTTTAGTGCCACGGTGTCAGTATCCTGCCATTTGCACGTGCCAACATCTGACTCCTTCCAGAGGACAGTGAGTCACATCCCGTGCTCAGCAGTCTTCCTTTGTCTCCGTGGTGGATGTTGCTGGTCCTGAGTCACTTAAGTATGGGTGCCCACCACCGCAATGCATTGTTGCAGCACAACACAGAGCAAAACTCACGTCAACGTCACGGTCCACTGAAAGGCCATCAGGCTTCAGCTCTATACGACGCTGATGCTGTCCTTCTTGTCTGGGTGGAAGCTGCCGCCTGTGAGTCTTCATTGGCCAGGATCACTGGAGTCGGTTGTGTCTCTGCTGATAATGTAATGTATCTCTTAATAAAGTATTGCTTCTTGGTCATCAGTATATCTACTGGACCCCACTGGTCAACAACAAAATCACTCATCCTAAAGAATGCTGCCAGTACTCATCAGTAGTGTCAGGGGTGAAGGGAAGTGACCAGTGGAGGGTGTACCACCCTAAATACATCTAATCTGCAGCTTACAATATCTTCATTGCGAAATAAGTGAGACAATTGTTTTTTTGTCTGATGATTATCATGGCGGCAAGAACTACATTTGTGTGGCTGGAAGACCCTCTCACTTTAAAAGTGATTCTGGTGATGAATGGTTGAAGCCTGTATGGTCCACACAGTGTAATTTACTTGAGCATTCTGCCTCTTGTGCTGAATATGTTTTGTTTTACTTGCCTAGCCATGTGGCTTAACAGTAGTGGAATTCTAGGCAATGCAGAGAGTGCAGATGGCTCATACGTACACATAAGGGATAAGTATGTTAATGTAAGTAGGTAGGGAGTTTTCTGTCTGTGTATTGTTAAACTGTTGTGGATGAGCCCATAAAATGAGTAAAAATAATGACAAAAATCATAGACATAAGTTTTCATCAGTCACAAAGCTAAGGAATCGTTCTTTAATCAAGTGACTCAGCTGAGGGCAGAGAAAATTGAAGTATCTTCAGTATGATGAAAGAGGCTTTATAATAATAACTATTTATTATCGACTTACAAAACGCACTCCAAATACAAAGTCCCAAACAAAATTGCAAACAACCTGAGTGAAAGTGGCCCAGCCTGACACACACAAAATTCCTGTCTAGAAAGAGGTCACAATTAAGCTCCTGAACCAAGAGCGTGGATGCACACTGATTCGCTGGAGGTGACTTACACAACCAAGAGACACGTATAATTGTTCCACTAATAAAGAATAGTCTGTATCTTCCAGATGAGAGAGTGGAAAAAACTAACAACACAAACGAAAAATTTCTGAACCCACGCTGGTAATAAATTGAGCAGTGTGTTGCTTATTTTGAATGCCGTAGGCCCTAATGCGGTATCAGTACAGGGCACGATCCTCTCTCTGACCGACAAACACCCAAAACCCTGGTGCAGATACGGGAGCTCTAGTAGCCGAAACCTAAATCAGCTGAGTTACGCCCTGCAGCATTTTCTGAATTTGCTGTTCCTGAAACGAAACGACTTGAGACACACGACGACGATGGTACAGACACAACAAGATAAAAATAGACTCTAACCTTGCAAGGAAATACATCGCCAGTGAACTGAAACGTGAACCTTGAATCACTGAAAATAACTCAGATCAAGAGCATAAATGTTAGAATTCGCACTTGTGAACGGATTTCCTGAGTTACACTGAAAGGAAGACGCAATCAAGAAAATTGTTTCACTAACTTGCCTAAATTGAGAAACTTGCCCTGTGGTAAAAATTGCGAAATGCGACTAACACCAGTGCCCTCAGACTATCAGAACACAAGGAGCATGAAAACACAGCTCTGCCAAAACGAACTGTCACACTTGAAAATTATATGAGCAAACTTAAACGAAACCTGCTTTCACCAAGCGAACCGATACGCAATACAAATCACAGACTTGAAGATTATGGAAACTCGAAACCGTTTTACCTCTCCGCTATTGCAGTGCCTGGCGGATGAGAGCAGAGAAGATAAGGTTAAAACGTACACGAGGAACAGAATCGTCACCAGTGCATTGTGGTGGACCAGTCACTGCGAGTGTTGTATCCTTGTGATGAAAGACACTTTCTAACAACTACTGTTTAATATCGACATAGAAAACAAAACCCAAATATGAAGAGCCTGGATGAATAACTCAGTACAAAATTGTCTCTCCTAGACGTTGCCTGAGATGTGCTTACTCAATGAAGCCCACAAGTCGTACTTGGTGGCGCAGCAGGAGGATGATCGACCTTAGGCTCCAACAATGGATCCAACATGGCACTTGGAGTATGTCTTCGAGCTGATGGTACTTCTGGGATGTGGGGCGCCGGCAGTCAAACATGATAGCTGCCAGCGGGACGACGTGTGGCGTGGCGTGACACCAGGGAGGGCAGACGGCCGTCCTGTGGAGTCGTGTGAAGTTAGCACCCTTTTTTTCAGAAATGTATATTTTTTTCAGAGTTCTTGATAGATATGAAATAGTTCTAGAGTTCTTTGTACAAAATTTCAATAGTTCTGCAGAATTTAGCGAAGAAAACAACAATACTCGAAAAAATTTTCGTATCGAAAACATTCTTTGTCAATTTCCGCAAAATGTAAATAAATACGACAGATCTGAGCACAGTTCTGAATAGAGCTCCAAGAGTTCTATCGAAAATCCCAGTAACATTTTTTTGTGCAGCTAATAGTTTACAAGATAATTGCAATTTAAGGAGAAAATCTTTTCACTTACTGTGAAGTTGGCACCCTTTTTTTCAGATATGTATATTTTTTTCAGAGTTCTTGATAGATATGAAATAGTTCTAGAGTTCTTTGTACAAAATTTCAATAGTTCTGCAGAATTTAGCGAAGAAAACAACAATACTCGAAAAAATTTTCGCTTCGAAATCATTTTTTGTCAATTTCCGCAAAATGTAAATAAGTACTACAGTTCTGAGCACAGTTCTGAATAGAGCTCCAAGAGTTCTATCGAAAATCCCAGTAACATTTTTTTGTGCAGCTAATAGTTTACGAGATAATTGCAATTTAAGGAGAAAATCTTTTCACTTACTGTGAAGTTGGCACCCTTTTTTTCAGAAATTTATATTTTTTTCAGAGTTCTTGACAGATATGCCATAGTTCTAGAGTTCTTTGTACAAAATTTCAATAGTTCCGTAGAATTTAGCGAAGAAAACAACAATATTCGAAAACATTTTCGTATCAAAAACATTCATTGTCAATTTTCGCAAAAATTAAACTCGTACAACATTTCTGAGGACGGTTCTGAACAGAACCCCAAGAGCTCTATCGAAAATGCCAATAACATTTTTCTATGGCTATAATAGTTTATGAGATAAATTGATTTAATGTGGGACACACTTTCTCTACAGAAAATATAAATATATTCGTACAACAGTTCTGATGACAGTTCTGGACACCACGTGAAGAGTTCCATCGAAAATCCTGGTAGTATTTTTTTGTGCAGGTAATAGTTTAAGAGGAAATTGCAACATAATTAAGAACTCTATAAGAGCTCCCACTGTGAAGCTGGCACCCTTTTTTACAGAAATATATATTTTTTTCAGAGTTCTTGATAGATAATCCATAGTTCTAGAGTTCTTTGTACAAAATTTCAATAGTTCTGCAGAATTTAGCGAAGAAAACAACAGTACTCCTAAAAATTGTGGTATCGAAACGATTTTTTGTCGATTTTTGCAAAAAGTAAATTCGTACAACAGTTCTGAGGACAGTTCTCAACAGAGCCCCAATAGTTCTATCGAAAATACAAATAACATTTTTTTGTGCAGCTAATAGTTTGCGAGATAATTGCAATTTAAGGAGAAAGTCTTTTCACTTACTGTGAAGTTGGCACCCTTTTTTTCAGAAATGTACATTTTTTTCAGAGTTCTTGATAGAAATGCCATAGTTCTAGAGTTCTTTGTACAAAATTTGAATAGTCCTGCAGAATTTTGCGAAGAAAACAACAAAATTCGAATAAATTTTCGTATCGAAAACGTTCTTTGTCAATTTTCGAAAAAAATAAATTCGTACAACAGTTCTGAACAGAACACCAAGAGCTCTATCGAAAATCCTAATAACATCTCTTTGTGGCGGTGATAGTTTATATGGTAACTGTTTTGATGGAAGACCTACTGTATCCACAGAAAAAAATTAAATCTTGCAACAGTTTTGATGAACAGTTTTGGATAACACCCCAAGACATCTATCGATAATCATAATAACATTTTTTGTGGTTATAATAGTTTGTAAGATAATTGATTAATTGTGGGGCTCACTTACTCTAAAAAAAATTATGTCTATTCGTATGTTTTGATGACAGCTCTGGATAGCAATGTAAGAGTTCTATCGAAAATACTGGTAACATATTCTGTGCAAGTGTATTGTTTACGTAGTAACTGCATTTAATAAGGAATGCTTATGAGCATTTCCCGTGAAGTTGGCACCCCATTTACGAGAAATATACATTTTTTAATAGTTCTTTATATGTATGCAATAGTTCTAGATTTCCCTGCTCAAAACACGAAAAGTTCTGCAGAATTTCGGGTAGAAAACAATAACTGGGCAAAATTTTGGTATAGTAAAAAATTGTTTGTCAGTTTGGAAAAAATAAATTTGTATAACAGTTCTATTGGCATTTCTCGATAGCATCAGAAGAGTTGTATTGAAACTGATAAAAACAATTTTGTGGCGATAATAGTTTATACGATAATTGTTTTAATCTCATACTTTCTCTATGAAAACAAAATTCGTAGAATAGTTCTGATGACAGTTCTAAATAGCACCTACAGAGTTCTACCAAAAACTATAACAACATTTTTCGTGACGATGACGTTATATGAGAGAATTAATGTGAGACTCACTTTTGTCATGTAAAAGTAATAAATTCGTAAAAAAGGTCTGATGGCATTTCTTAATAGGACCCTAAGAGTTCTACCGAAAACTGTAATAACATTTTTTGTGGGGATAACAATTAATGAGATAATATCATTTACGAGAGATCCACTTGGTCTACATTATAATAAATTGGCACAACCCTTTCTGGATAGCACCGAAAGAGTTCTTTTAAAAATCCTAATAACATTTTTATGGTGCCAATAGATTATGAAATAGATTGTGTGTTCACTCTGCAGTGGGTGTGCGCCAATGTAAAACTTACTGGCAGATAAAAACTGTGTACTGGGCCGGGTCTCTAACCCCAGGCTGTGACGAAGGAACATCGTCACAGTATCCTTTCTACCAGGAGTGCTACTTCTGCAATTTTCGTAGGACAGCTTCTGCGAAATTGGGAAAGCAGGAGATGAGGTACTGCTAGAAGTACAGCTATGAGGACGGATCGTAAATTCTCACCTTTATTTTGGAATTATGTGAGACATAAACAATGTTACTTTGTGCAGTGCGGTACACAAGAAGCTCTTTTATCCGGACTATGTGGGACCGGAAGTAATCCGGATAACCGAAAATCCGGATATATATTCTACTAAATACAAAAAGTCTAAATGTTCAGCACTGTACAAATGCCGGTACACCTTCTTAAGACTGATTGTAGTAACTGTAGGTGGAAGCGTGGGATGTGCACGCTTAGATGATTCAAAGAGAGAAGGCTCGTCAGTGCAAAACAGATGGCTGAGAGGGCAGATACATTCACACACGCCACTAACCAGGTGGTGTCACACCTGTCGAGAAGCGCACCAGAGGTACAATGAGCTCTGGTGGAGTGCGGTTGGCGTGGTTACTATGCAACTTACTTGATGGACACCAATACACCGCTATATTAATGTACAATACTTGAGAAACAATGTCATTTAAACACTCTGAGCTCCTTTATCACTCAGTACTAGACTAAATTAGCGGCCTAGTGATAAGCAGATACAAAGATACAAAAGATACAAATCTTTAGTTTCAGTTTTCTGTAATCAACGTGTTTGCATACCGAGATACTGTTACCGGTATCTCATCCACTATTAAAGCTACATAAACAAAGCTATGGATGAATAATAATATAGTGCTTGCATACACACTGAATCACATTATTCAACAATGGATTAAGTATTTTAAGCTGCAGTATCTCATATTATGTTCTTAAATCATTAGGAGAAAAAATTTACTCTTAAAATACATTTTTTTTTAAATAATCAAAACATGAAACGTAAATATTACTGGTTTGCTGTTTCAACAATGTAATAATTCAAAGAATAAAATTTGTTTTTTATCTTTTATTTGGAATAGCGTTAAGTACATTGAACCTAAAATAACATTTATGTGTAATTCAGTATGTAAGAAAACATCAATATTCACTGCACAGTGTATTCCAGAGATTTACAATTTTTTTCACCTGGAGCTCACAATATACCAATTCTTTGATAAAAGTTTCATTCCTGAATCTATTGACAGTCTTGCATTATTAAATTTCAAAGTACCAGTAAAAACTACAGGCTGTGATGTACAGGTCCATCAACAACTCTTCTTCAGGATACACTAAACAATACACTATGTAATCAATACACTTGCACAGAATATGTTACCAGTATTTTCGATAGAACTCTTACATTGCTATCCAGAGCTGTCATCAGAATATACGAATAGACATAATTTTTTTTAGAGTAAGTGAGCCCCACAATTAATCAATTATCTTACAAACTATTATAACCACAAAAAATGTTATTATGATTATCGATAGAAGTCTTGGGGTGTTATCCAAAACTGTTCATCAAAACTGTTGCAAGATTTAATTTTTTTCTGTGGATACAGTAGGTCTTCCATCAAAACAGTTACCATATAAACTATCACCGCCACAAAGAGATGTTATTAGGATTTTCGATAGAGCTCTTGGTGTTCTGTTCAGAACTGTTGTACGAATTTATTTTTTTCGAAAATTGACAAAGAATGTTTTCGATACGAAAATTTATTCGAATTTTGTTGTTTTCTTCGCAAAATTCTGCAGGACTATTCAAATTTTGTACAACGAACTCTAGAACTATGGCATTTCTATCAAGAACTCTGAAAAAAATGTACATTTCTGAAAAAAAGGGTGCCAAATTCACAGTAAGTGAAGAGGTTTCCTCCTTAAATTGCAATTATCTCGTAACCTATTAGCTGCACAAAAAACTGTTATTAGGATATTCGGTAGACCTATTGGGGTTCTGTTCAGAACTGTCCTCACAACTGTTGTACGAATTTACTTATCGCGAAAATTAACAAATAATGTTTGCTATACGAAAATTTTTTCGAGTATTGTTGTTTTCTTTGCTAAATTCTGCAGAACTATTCAAATTTTGTACAAAGAACTCTAGAACTATGGCATAATTATCAAGAACTCTGAAAAAAATGTACATTTCTGAAAAAAAGGGTGCCAACTTCACAGTAAGTGAAAAGACTTTCTCCTTAAATTGCAATTATCTCGCAAACTATTAGCTGCACAAAAAAATGTTATTTGTATTTTCGATAGAACTATTGGGGCTCTGTTGAGAACTGTCCTCAGAACTGTTGTACGAATTTACTTTTTGCAAAAATCGACAAAAAATCGTTTCGATACCACAATTTTTAGGAGTACTGTTGTTTTCTTCGCTAAATTCTGCAGAACTATTGAAATTTTGTACAAAGAACTCTAGAACTATTGATTATCTATCAAGAACTCTGAAAAAAATATATATTTCTGTAAAAAAGGGTGCCAGCTTCACAGTGGGAGCTCTTATAGAGTTCTTAATTATGTTGCAATTTCCTCTTAAACTATTACCTGCACAAAAAAATACTACCAGGATTTTCGATAGAACTCTTCACGTGGTGTCCAGAACTGTCATCAGAACTGTTGTACGAATATATTTATATTTTCTGTAGAGAAAGTGTGTCCCACATTAAATCAGTTTATCTCATAAACTATTATAGCCATAGAAAAATGTTATTGGCATTTTCGATAGAGCTTTTGGGATTCTGTTCAGAACCGTCCTCAGAACTGTTGTACGAGTTTAATTTTTGCGAAAATTGACAATGAATGTTTTCGATACGAAAATGTTTTCGAATATTGTTGTTTTCTTCGCTAAATTCTACAGAACTATTGAAATTTTGTACAAAGAACTCTAGAACTATGGCATATCTGTCAAGAACTCTGAAAAAAATATAAATTTCTGAAAAAAAGGGTGCCAACTTCACAGTAAGTGAAAGAATTTTCTCCTTAAATTGCAATTATCTCGTAAACTATTAGCTGCACAAAAAAATGTTACTGGGATTTTCGATAGAACTCTTGGAGCTCTATTCAGAACTGTGCTCAGTACTGTCATACTTATTTACATTTTGCGGAAATTGACAAAGAATGATTTGGGTACGAAAATTTTTTCGAGTATTGTTGTTTTCTTCGCTAAATTCTGCAGAACTATTGAAATTTTGTACAAAGAACTCTAGAACTATTTCATATCTATCAAGAACTCTGAAAAAAATATATATTTCTGAAAAAAAGGGTGCTAACTTCACACGACTGTCCTGTGGTGTTTACGATGAGGGTGACGATTCAACGCGGTGAGCTGGTGGTGCGCTCAGCTTGAAGTCCCGGGGCGTAGCTACCACTGCACGGTCCAGCGGCGGCCTAAGTAGTGTCCCGCGGAGGGGAACCACCGTAGTACTGCGGGCTCACGCGACTGAGTGTGGAGAAGCAGTTCCCTGCCGTACAGCGCTCTCAGCCACGGCAGGAAGGCTGCACGTCGGGGGAATCGGAGTAGCTGGACGCTGTGGTGGCCGAAATACGCAGGAGGCAGACCCGCACTTTTGTACAATAAATATACTGCTTAACGGAATAAAGAATCACTTTTTTGGAACTTTGTAACTGTCTCTCAACCCGACGCCTAAGACTCAAAAGTGCATTCTATAATGGTGCAAAAGCGTGGAGCCCTGCGGCATCACCCCTAGGTTCCATGACGATTTAAACAGCAAGGTGTAGACACGAGTGGAAAATAGGCCAGTGCTCAGAAGGTCATATGACGCGGCGAATGGATTAATTATGTCACGCTGGCACCAAATTTAACCATAATTCTATCCAACACCACCGTGAACGTGTCCCACGCTGGTAAGGTCGTTACAACCCCTTCTTATCCATATTTCACCCCTCTTTTTGACGCCTGTGCGATTTGAGGTCAGAACCATGACGCCAAGCATTGAAAACACGCTGTTTTCTCATAAGTGGCTGAGGAAAACATTTCACATACACCGCCGCTCAGAACCGAAACGGAAAACCCTCGGTGGGTGGCATAAAATGAGTCAATAAAACCACCCATTTCAAGGGGACGTTGATTCCGAGACATTTCGCCATCTAAAACGACAGTCTGCAGGACGACATTCTTGACATCCTTCGATACTGTTGAAACCTCCTGGGCGATTCAACCCCTTTCGACGGACAGCAAGGCACTACAACCTCACTGAACATGATCTAATACAGTTGGATTGTAGTGCAACTGCAATTTTTGCTCTGGTGCCCAGGATGGAACCATTCACAACCATTCGACGAAATCTGAAAGTGATACAACGCAGCAGAAGGTGGGGAACGACGCTATTGGAGCCCTGTCAACAAACAGATATACTATATAGAATCTACTCTAATAGAGGGCAACGGCCTTGCCGCAGTGGATAGACCGGTTCCCGTCAGATTACCGAAGTTAAGCGCTGTCGGGCGTGGCCGGCACTTGGGTGGGTGACCATCCGGGCCACCATGCGCTGCTGCAATTTTTCGGGATGTACTCAGCCTCGTGACGCCAATTGAGAAGCTGCTCGACCGATTAGTAGCGGCTCCGGTCAAAGAAAACCGTCATAACGATCGGGAGAGCGGTGTGCTGACCACACGCCCCTCCTATCCGCATCCTCAGCTGAGGATGACACAGCGGTTGGATGGTCCCGATGGGCCACTTGTGACCTGATGACGGAGTGCTATCACTCTAATAGTAATATATTTTCCTTAAGATCTCGTTTGTCTTGGAGACCATTTGGTGTTCCTCTGCACGTGCTGCATGGGGCATTATAGACATCCCCCCCCCACCACCACCCCACCCCCCTCCTTAGCTGCACCACTGACGCCACTGAGATCACGTTAATTCTGGTTACAGTGCCCTGAAATTGACTGCAACGCCCAAGAGAGGTCAACAGTGCTAAAGTTTGCTCATCGCACTCTGAACTATCATTTTCGACCACAAAGTGTGTCAGAATCAACAAACCAAGGAAATGGGTAGCTCTATTTACGCACTTTATGGCACACTCTAAGGCCTTGTCGTTTCGTATCTGAGTGGCGGATGTCTGAAATGTTTTCCTCAGCAATCCTTAAGAAAACCGCGTGTTTCCAGCGATGGGAGTCTCAGTTCTGACCTCCATCAGAAAGGCGTCAAAAGAAGAGGTGAAATTTGGATTAGACGGGCTGTAACGACCTTTCCATCGTGTGAAACATCCACAGTGGTGTTGGGTAGAATTGTGGTGAAATTTGATGCCAGTTGACATAATTAACCCACATTACACCTCACATGAGCTTCTGAGCTCTGGCCATTTTTCCGCTTGTGTCCACCAGTTGCTGTTTGAAGTGTAGTTGGGCCAATGGGTGAAGTCACAGGGCACCATGCTTTTGTACCATAACAGAGGACGGTTGTAGGCACAATTTCGGGGATTCTAAACAGTGGTCCTTTAATTCTGTTACACAGTGTAGCAGAAATGGATGAAAAGTTGGGATTGTTGAACTCACAGAGTCTAACGTGGATCCAGCTGTGGCCAACATTTTTACTTCCCTTTCTGGCATACCGTCTGAAGATGTTGGTTGGACAAACAGTTCTTACAGATGGAAAGATTGCTCCTGTGAGGGGAAGTGAACTGATTTGTACGTTGGACAGATGCAATGGACAAAGCAGAAACTTATGAGCAACTCAAACACGGATTGGTACAGTGATACAGAAAGCTAAATAGCGTGCGAGTTTCCCGTGAACAATTGAGTGGTATTTCTAAGAAGCGTAATGAAGCCATGGAGGTTTCTGAAGAGAAGCAGAAAGCTTGATGTACACGTACGTGTGTACTAGTTGACACACAGTGAGGAGGTGGACAAGGTGTTAGTACAGGAAGCTGAGCAAATGGCATTTCGTGCTTTTCTGAGGGGTTTGGCACCAGAGATGTCCAGGGGGATGTGCACTTGTCACCTAAGGATTTCCGTGCAGCAGTTAGGCTGGCGTTGGAATTCAAGGACACTAATGTTTCGACACGGATAAGAGATCAGAGAAGTGTATTCGCATCCAATTGTGGGTGAACGGAGCATGCGCAGAGGCAGTGCCGGCAGCCATTGAGTAATAGGGGGATATGAACTACCAGCGATCTAATGAGAATAACAACCGGAGTAGCATGGATGAGTAACAGTGGAATAGGATTATGGAAAGAATGGTATGTTTAGTATTAAGAACCGGTTAAACTTAAGAAGAAACCACAGTTCTGTCGAAAGGCATTCCCAGTAAAAGTGAAAACGAATGCAGGAGCGGAATGTGCCATAGTGGGTGTAATAGAGAGTTGTGCAAGGTATTGTCAGACTACGGCACATGTGTTAGTGTCTTCAAGAGACTTAGTGGGTAAGAGGCGGTGGAACCCACCACATTATAAATTCCATGGGGTATGAGATAGTGATATACAACGATTGGGATCGTAATGACGAGTTGTTCGTTAGAAACAGCCAAGTTTAGGCAGTATGTGGAAGTGGTGTCTCATGTAAGCGAGGGCTAGAGCATGATGCTATGATTAGACTATCTGTATCACCATCATGCCATAGTACTCACCTTAGATGACGTGTAGTGGAACTTAGTAGGAAAATATTTTAGATAGGAAAAGGTGCCGTCAATGTTGATCAGTCATGAGGAACATGTACTGTACAACTCGATCCACGTAAACTGTGAAAATGACGTGAAGGCTTAATTCGCACGATTGTGTGGCACTAAGGGTGATTTCGAAGCCCGATTTACCAATAGGTATGTTTGTGTCACGGAACTGTTGAGAGATAGTGTGTTTGAGCCGTGGCAGCTTTGGCTTTAATCTTGGCGGTATAGCTCTCCACTGCACTGGCACCACTAACTACTCAGGTTGCCTATATCGATCCGATCGTGTGTCGCGAGTTAAGCTGTTTGGTCGAGGCGTGTGTGTTGTTGGATTGACGTAGCCTGGGCGTGGAGGGAGAGCAGATGTCTGGCAAGTTGTGCCTCTATGCGGACTCCGGCTGTCCGGCACAGGTCTCGTAAGATCAAACTGGTCGGGGGCAAGCCTGGCCGACTCGCTTAAGGATTGGTAGAGGCGGGCGGTGTGAAGACTTACGGACGTCGCATGCAAACTGATCAGCAAGTTCTCGGCTTACTCTGAAAGCTTAAGGTTTACGCCACCTTGATGATTTCCTGTATGGATTGGTGGCAATAACACCCTGGCCGGAATCCTGCAACTCACGGGTCCTTCACACCTTATAACACTCCTGTTCGCTACTGTTATACCATAACCCCAAAACTGGAGGCAATTTGCAAAACAGAATTATTTTGTTGGATTAATAATGGTATAAAGCAACAGAGCAGTGTTACCCCCTGAGAGGAATTTTGTTATGTTGACCGTGTTGTACCTAACGGAGGTGGCTTATTGGAAATGAAAGTCAGAATTACGTAAATATTTGAACAGTACGAACAAAATTTTGCCTATCTGCACTGTTTAACTGATAAAGAAAACGGTCGCCAGCCTAACTAGGCAAGAGAATGATTAACATTCTCGTTTAAGAAAGTAGGTATGAGTAACTTTAACGGACAAACACAACCTAGACTTGGCCACACGCGAGTGCAATGAACTCTGACACATACATATGTTTTAAGATTGAAACTAACAACTGGAGCAGCACGAACTATTTGCAAAATTATAAGAGATACCGAAACACCCTATTACTTTCAGGGCTTAAAGAAATTATGGTTTTTTTATAATTAGTGGTCTTTCTGTTACTTGCTACCGAGCATAGACAAACTTTGGATCCTTTTATACTATTAATATGCACTTCTAATACACAAGAGACTAACACTTAGCAAACATGAGTATACAACGTTTCACAACTGCATTTTTCCACTTTTACTACAGTGAGACACAAAATTAACATATATGTAAGATGCTGACTCACCTTCTGCAATTTACTACAGGCAGTAATGTAATCATTCACTAAGCAAAACTTTATAAGCCTCAGTCTTAAGAACTTTTAATTTGAAGTTGGCAACAACACGTTAGTAAGCTGTTTTACTAGGAAAATTATTTTCAGCAAGCATCATTAACGTTAACTCTCTTTTTACTATGTTCAAGAGGCATTAATTAGCAAAAACGCTGGTCTTAAATGTTCTTTCAGTAGGGACACTCGGTAATCACTTTAGTTCAAACGGAGAGGAACCTGAGAGGTGTTATGATGAGGAAAAAATCAAGGTAGGTACATAAATTCAGTTATAAGTTATCTTATATTTGTGCACACTAAAACATCCAATGAGCTGATCCTTCACTGTACATTATTATAGCATTCTGCTACAGTGATTGCGCAGTGTGGTGACAACTGCATGTTTGTAGGTGGATTTGCTGGTAGAATTGCTGGACTCTGTCCTTTCTTGGTGGCGATGATAGATACTAATTCCAGAATCGTTCCAGCTATTTATCCATCCATCCGAGGTATGGGCAATTGGCAGAAAAAGCCTCTCACGGAACCAGCACAATATGCTACCTTTAAACGGCAGTTCACAGTTTGGTAGCTCGTCCCCGACTGACTCTTGTTCCACATTTTCTACCTAGGCCAACCACAATTTGCGCGCGCTACACAGTTCCGTTCCCGAGGGGAACCACTACACCTTTTACATACAAATTAACTAAGAACCCTAAGTGAGGATCAGCAGTTTACATAACAGCAAACAAATACGTTAAATAAAACAGAACATTTACACATATTGGCATTCCTACAAAAAATTATTCACACAGATATTACAATTATATATGTTTTGTTCCCTCCAAATGGGACAAAGAATTTAAATGACAGATATACTACATTGCATAGAATCAAACCATGACATCAAAGTTTTAACAAAGAAAGGAGTATACAATTTTGTGTTATCGATTCAAACACATTTACAGATACTCTATGTCATAACATTAAACAAAAGCAAAATAAATCCGCACAGCATTAGAGCTATGGTGTTACGACCTGAGTGGAGTTAAGTGTTGTTTCCTTATTTTGAGTACTTGATTTTATAAGGCCATGACTGTGTTATATGGAATTGAACCCGACGTATTAACGCACCTACGAGTGATTGAGCAAATGACCACCGGTCTGTGTTACTAATTGCAACTTGTGTTCCATGCCATATGTCGTGCAAATGTAAGAGTACTTCCTGCTAAAAGTCCCATGAAGGGAATCAATTGTAACATGATCTGTGAGGGAGACAAGGCAATCTTCATACATGTGTATGCTCACGGTACTGCTGCAGCAGACGCTGATATTTTATCTTCTGAATTACAGTAGTTTTTCGGAGTGCTAAATATAACCCGGTTTTGCCGTTAGTTCATTTTTTTTACCCCTTGGCCATTCTTGTGTGAAGCCTTACTGGCGCAAATCACTGTTCCGTTTTGATATGTCTTGGTTGGCAGGGCAGCTTTGGCCCCTGTTCCCTGGGCGCGGGGCCGTGGCGCGCCTGCCTGCCGCCCCTGCCAACACGGGGGTGAAAGCTATGTGGGCGGAGAGACAACAAGCCACGTAGTTCCATTCTAGACCACTAGAGGCGCTAGGGGTCAAACGGAGCAGGAATTGGCCAGTGAGAGCTGTCTAAACTCTAATGGTGGTTGTTTTGAAATATTCTATCGTCTTGCTCTACACTGAAGTCTGTGGTCCTCGGTTACAGTCGTCTTTGTATTAGTTTCATATTTACATATTACTCATCTTGATTATAAACAGATTTTTTACTTTAAATTCATGAAGTTCACCGTGGAATTGAAGAGATTTCCTGCTGAAAAATGTCCACAATTAATTGTAAGGTAAGACATTTAATTTTTCATTAAATAATCTCGTAGCCTATAAATGAAATGTATTCTTTTCTATCGTGAATTAAGCAGTGTGGTTTCTGTTTGTTTATTTAAATAACATTGATATGTTATGGATCAGGTGAAACTGGTGTTAATAGTGAATTAGACTTACCAAGCACTAGTAGTACCATGGAAAATCTTTACTATACAGGTGCCAATACCAGAGGTGAGATTGGTATCAGAGAATTACCTAGCACCAGTCGTGCTGAGCAGAGTAATTCATTGAGTGATGCACCTCTTAAATGTTTTATCTCCCCTCAAAATGAATCTGCAGATTGTGAATACACATTCTTATCTTCAATATTTTGTAATGAGGAAAGTGGGGTTTTACGTACAGGGGTTTCAAAAGCAGACTCATTCCCAATAAAATCAAAAATGTACAAGATTCATAGGAATACTCTAACAAGGCTATCAAAACTGAAAGCAAAGCTACATCATGAAAAATCAGAACTGAAAGCACTTAAAGATTTATATGACAGCACTACTTACTCTTTCATAGAATCTAATTTAAACTCTGTTGCCAAAGATTTCATAAACAACCAATTACGAAATGCTCATCGATCAGCAAACGCAAGGCGATGGACACCCGAGGACAAAGTATTTGCTTTATCCTTATACAAACGAAGTCCTCGCCTATACAAATATTTGTCAGTTCATTTTTATCTTCCTTCTGTGAGGTATATGAAATGTCTGTTGTCTTCTGTACCTTTTGAACCAGGATTGAATACTTCGGTCATGAATGTAATGAAAGCAGAAGTTGAAGTAATGAACAACAGTGACAAATATTGTGCTTTGTTGTTTGATAAATTGTCTTTAGAAAGTGGGTTGTATTATAATGCAACCAAACAAGAAATTTCAGGGTTTCAAGATTTAAGGCATTTAGGGAGATTAAATGTTCATGCAAATCATGCATTAGTTTTCATGGTTAGAGGCATACATAAAAGCAGTAAGCAGGTTGTTGCTTATTATTTCACTCACAACTCAGTTTCAAGTATCACTTTAAAAAGTCTTATTACCTATGTGATAAGACAATTGCAAGAAATAGGGCTAAAGGTAGTTTGTACAGTTTGTGACCAGGGTGCAACCAAGCAGAGAGCACTGAAAGAAACTCTGCTGTGAGAAATCTATGAGTCCATTCCATTTCATTTTGTAGTCAGAGATGACGCTATTGCAGTCATTTATGATGTCCCACATCTATTAAAAAATACTAGAAATGCTCTGCTAGGAAATAAAATACAGTTTGGGTTTAAAAAAGGGGCCATTTTTGAATATATTCACAGGGCTTTTCCTCTGGATCAGCAGAAGATGTTTAAGACATTGCCAAAACTACATAGGAAACATTTTCAATTAAATGATTCTTTTACTAAAATGAAAGTCAAAGTAGCTGCAGCCCAGCTTAGTCATACAGTTGCTGCAGTTATTGAAACTTATGTGACATTCAATATCTTACCTGCTTAGGCAATATACACTGCAGAATTTGTTGAAAAGATGGATTGTTTATTTGATTCACTGAACAGTTCCTATTTTTATCAACAAGATGGCAAGTCTTATATGTGTGCCCTCTCTGCAGAGTCCCCACATATTGAAATGTGGTACAGTCTGTTAAAGGAAATGGAAACTTGGAAAGTGTTGGAGCTATGCACATAAGACAAATATGTTCAGTTTCATAAGTGGGTGACAGACTACAATAAGATCACTGATGTTCATTTGGAACAGATTAAACAAAATGGTTTTAATTTTTTAAGCATGAGGGCTTTCAATCACACCCAGTGTAGAATGTATTTTGTTGTGTGAGGCAGTATGGTGTTGCAATCACCGACCCAACTTGCTTTCAGTTCAAAGCAGCATAAAGTGTATTATATGAAAGAACAAACGACGAAATGTGTGGGTTCACCTTCCTTAAGGCTATCCCAAACCTAGTTGTGAGGTAGCAGTTGGTAACTAAGCGTGGTTATGTTCTGTTTGGTAGCGAGGTTAGAGTTGTCTACCCTTTGACGTCATTTGTTGTGATTATTGTAGCAATGTGTTTGACTTTTTCAAGGTATTGTACTCACACATTTTCGTTGTTTTCAGGGGGCCGTTACTCACGAATTCCAGAAGGTATCCCAGAATTTCTTGTGTGTAAAATATGAGTTTTGCTGTATGAGCTGTAAATGCGTCAACTTGCAGAGTCCCAGAATTGGCGATCAGGTTGCGTGTGGCATTGGACAGGGCGCTTACACTTTGTGACATTACAGCCTTTATCACTGCGATTTTTAACATGTAAAAGTTTTTTTTTCTGTATTCGCGTCAGTATGTGCGAACATATACCAATGAATGTTGTAACCAGATATCTTTGCCGCGCTCCTGAAAAGCGCAAAATATCACGATAGCTATAAACTGTTATACGCTGCTATCGATCAGTACAAAAACCGATGCACCGATGTTTCAAAATAACAATTGCCAATTTTTACATCTGCAGGGAGCCGCGCCGCTCTCTAGCTGTTCTTCTGTGAATGTGTTGCGAGTCGGACGCAAAAGTAATGTGCTCCATACTGATATAATCATTTTATTGTAAATTTAAGAGTTTAAGTGATTAAAAATATATGTAGCCACAAACAAGCGAGAATGTGTATCATGAAAATTGGCTCCACCGCCACAATGGGTGGCCATGTTAATGTAAGTTTCCGTTTCATAATATAATACTTGAAGCCTTGAAGTTTATTTAATTTCAAAGAAAATCTCTCAACCTTATTTTCATTAATTATACTTGTGATAATATTTTCTGTTTAAAAGATTTATGCAGCTTATGATCCAGCGTGTGTTCTGTCGGAACAGGAGGCTGTCGTGACGACATCGTTATAGTATTTATTCCAAGTTCTTTCAGTTACGTTTATATGTTCGTACAAATCCAATTACACTCCTGGAAATTGAAATAAGAACACCATGAATTCATTGTCCCAGGAAGGGGAAACTTTACTGACACATTCCTGGGGTCAGATACATCACATGATCACACTGACAGAACCACAGGCACATAGACACAGGCAACAGAGCATGCACAATGTCGGCACTAGTACAGTGTATATCCACCTTTCGCAGCAATGCAGGCTGCTATTCTCCCATGGAGACGATCGTAGAGATCCTGGATGTAGTCCTGTGGAACGGCTTGCCATGCCATTCCCACCTGGCGCCTCAGTTGGACCAGCGTTCGTGCTGGACGTGCAGACCGCGTGAGACGACGCTTCATCCAGTCCCAAACATGCTCAATGGGGGACAGATCCGGCGATCTTGCTGGCCAGGGTAGTTGACTTACACCTTCTAGAGCACGTTGGGTGGCACGGGATACATGCGGACGTGCATTGTCCTGTTGGAACAGCAAGTTCCCTTGCCGGTCTAGGAATGGTAGAACGATGGGTTCGATGACGGTTTGGATGTACCGTGCACTATTCAGTGTCCCCTCGACGATCACCAGTGGTGTACGGCCAGTGTAGGAGATCGCTCCCCACACCATGATGCCGGGTGTTGGCCCTGTGTGCCTCGGTCGTATGCAGTCCTGATTGTGGCGCTCACCTGCACGGCGCCAAACACGCATACGACCATCACTGGCACCAAGGCAGAAGCGACTCTCATCGCTGAAGACGACACGTCTCCATTCGTCCCTCCATTCACGCCTGTCGGGACACCACTGGAGGCGGGCTGCACGATGTTGGGGCGTGAGCGGAAGACGGCCTAATGGTGTGCGGGACCGTAGCCCAGCTTCATGGAGACGGTTGCGAATGGTCCTCGCCGATACCCCAGGAGCAACAGTGTCCCTAATTTGCTGGGAAGTGGCGGTGCGGTCCCCTACGGCACTGCGTAGGATCCTACGGTCTTGGCGTGCATCCGTGCGTCGCTGCGGTCCGGTCCCAGGTCGACGGGCACGTGCACCTTCCGCCGACCACTGGCGACAACATCGATGTACTGTGGAGACCTCACGCCCCACGTGTTGAGCAATTCGGCGGTACGTCCACCCGGCCTCCCGCATGCCCACTATACGCCCTCGCTCAAAGTCCGTCAACTGCACATACGGTTCACGTCCACGCTGTCGCGGCATGCTACCAGAGTTAAAGACTGCGATGGAGCTCCGTATGCCACGGCAAACTGGCTGACACTGACGGCGGCGGTGCACAAATGCTGCGCAGCTAGCGCCATTCGACGGCCAACACCGCGGTTCCTGGTGTTTCCGCTGTGCCGTGCAGCCCTCTCGCAGTGTCCTGAGCAAGTATGGTGGGTCTGACACACTGGTGTCAATGTGTTCTTTTTTCCATTTCCAGGAGTGTAGTTGGTCCCTTAGGTTTCTTTCATGTAACTTCTGTTGTCTGTTTTCTCCGCGCGATCTTCCTCCGAAAAAAAAATTCTGTTCATTTTTTAGTAATTTTCGATATCGCGAATGAGAAAAGACAGCCGCCTCCTGCTCCGAACGGAACACCACGACTTTTCTAACGTCGGAGAGTACCACACGAATTTTCCGCTAAAAGGTAATAGAATTTCTTAAAGCTGGATCAATTACACATGCTGCAGCTGTTCTCCGACAAATCTGGTGTGATTAATAGTAATTTATTCTGTCACGATAAAAAGAACCAATTTTATTTTTACCAAAGCAACAAAGCTTTCAATTAAATTACATCACAAGGAAAAAAAAATCATACCAGATCTGGCGCCCGAACAGGGACTTGACTAAAATATTGAAAGTGTCACGGTACTAATATATGATTGTCTTATTTCATGTATCGCTCTTTGGAACCCAATGCTGCATACAATTGCGGATGAGCAATAAATATACGCAATATTGAAGGACGCGGTATTTACACAAATATCTTGGGATTTAATACGACGCAGATTTGCAGTTTTGAAAACAACACCGAGTGAGTACCAAATTTTCGTTTGCCATAGTTCTGTCTAAAGAGTAGCTCATTTGACCTTCAAATTCGACCTCACTCTATCCTTTCTGTAGCTTAACGTAAAAAACCACTTTTTTTCTACGTGAATATTTGAACATTTTCTGTAACCTTTTGCTTGGACTATTTGTTTTATACTGTAGTTAAGATTCTCGTGTAAGTTCACGATGGATGCAATTTCAGTCTTTTCTGTGTAACAGCGTTGGCAATCAATTGTTTCAACGGCGTTGACTCAATCTTGTCTTTTTGCTACAGACGTGTGTCAGTTATTACCCACGTAACATTAGACATTTGACGAACGCGCCGCGACTTTAACTTGCGCGGCAAGAATAATTGACAATCAGAATTTCAGTTGGCAGTACCCATTTTAAGTTGGCAATAGTTGAATTTCATTATGGCGGACGGACAATCGAGCGCGAACTCTGCAGACGAAAGCGACGGCACTGTTAACAAACATTACCGACTCCGCTCACGCGGAACGACGGCCAGGACAGACGACAGACAAGAGGTAGCTAACGTGGACGACACTCAGCAGGAAACACCCACCTCCCCGATAACGGTATCAATTGACATTGTCAAAATGTTACAGGAATTGATACTAGACAGACAGAGGGGGAACAGCGCGAACGTGATCGCGAACGACGTGAGAAAGACAGAGACAAGTTTTTATCAGAGTTGAAAACGGATATGACAAAACAGATTGACTCAGTTAGGAATGACGTAAATACCACCATTGATGCGAAAGTAGGTACCCTCACTACGCAAGTACGCTCTCTCACAGCACTGATAGATTCGGTTAAGTGTGACGTCACGGCGCAAGTAACCACTTTGACAACACAGATAAGCACTCTGAATAACAAAATTGATAACATTGGTCAGAATCTCACAACTCAAATCGAAGCGTGTCGCAAAGAAACCGATTCGGTAAAACTTGCGTATAAAACAGTTGCACGACGGGTAGACGAGTTAGCGACAGCGGTAGCCACTGTAGAATCAAAAGTAAGTGGAATGGCGAATGACATTTCGGACCGAACTATTGAGGAAAGAGTTAATAGTAGTGTTGCTACGCACACTAAAGAACTTACCGAACATTACAAAGAATGGATTGATGTACAAGAGAAGCTTGTTGAGGAGAAGGTTACACGTGACTTGAAAGATGTTGTTAAATCCGCAACCTTAGACATATTATCTGCACCCGGCAGTTCAGGAGACACTGTTTGTACTGAACTAGGCCAAATTAGACGAGTGTTTACCCGGGATTTGCCGGAATGGCGGAAGCAAGTAACAGATGAGATATCCGACCTGAAACAGCAAATTCAAACACTACAGTATGATAACCAGAGTGACGGGAAACACTCACTACCTTCTGAGCCAGATGAACATCAATACCAGACAACACAACAACACAACACACCACAGTACATTCCGCGACCGAAAAATGAATTTAACGATTCACACAACAACAACACTGAACAATTGACACTCACAACCCACATGAAAGAGGAGAGTGTATTGAAACACAGAGTTTTTCAACCATTCCAACCGGAAAAGCGAAATATTCATCCAGTCGTTTTCCTAAAGAACTTTTCAGGAGTCGTTCCAGCTGCCTGGAATGACAAACAGAGAATACAATTCATTACCGGATACATACAAGGAGAAAGTGCTATATGGAGAACCGAGATGGTTGATAAGTGCAAAACATTTAGCGAGTTTGAGAAGAACTTTTTAAGCAAATTTTGGAGCGCAGGTGTTCAGCAACGCCTACGCAAAGAGGTCTACAACGCCGAACCTTTCCATTCGAACAGTAGCGGACTTCGCCGGTACTTTGAAAAGTACTTGAGAAAGATACAATATTGGGACACTCCCATAACAACAAAAGATGTTATTATGATTCTTAAGTCAAAACTACCCATTTCCATACGCGAAAAATTAGTGAACGTGTCAGAGGAAGATCAGGACGCATTTTTATCCGTCCTTGATTCGCTCGATCTTATACACGAAGAGGCGCGTGCGAATGCTAACCGTAAGAACAACAACGCAGACACGTATTCGAATGGAAACGGTAGTAATGGAAATGGTTCACAAGAAACACAATACGGAAACAAACAGTACAATAACCGCGATAGAGGCCGAAACAATGGTTACCGTAATGGTAAACACAAAAACAAGCATTACGGCAACCAACGGTACAATCCAATATACAACGCGCAACAACAGTATTACGGGAATGCCCCATACCAATCAAACAATAACGGTAGTAACTTCTACCAGAATGGGAACAAATACAAGGGTAAACGTTGCAACAATCAAAATTGCGGAGGTCAGCTACCTCCACCACAACCCTATGGGCAGCCACAACACCAGCAACAACAGCAATACACGCCTCAGCAACAACCATTCATGCAACAACAACAGTACACGCCACCACAACAGGACTTTAGATACAATAACAATAAACCAAGAAAACAATACAATCCACCGGTATATTTTACGCAGGCAAGTAATGTACCGATTTTTCAGCCTGGTAACCAAGTGCAGTACCAACAAGGGTTTGATACAAATCAACACACACAATGGGTAAAAAACCAGCGAGAATGGTCAAGTGATGTGACAGAAGAATCAAATCAGTCGCATCACAAGAAAGCGGAAAACTAAAGGCAGCACCTTTTCGCCTCCTTGGGGATGCTGCGGGACATAATGGGGGCAAACTCGACCTTGAACGACTTAACGTAATACGTTATGATCGCGACACTGACTTGAGAGACGATTTGTTGCAGGAAAATATTGAGACAGACTTGAATGACGAAGTACAAGCAATGACTAAAATTTACATAGCCAATACACCAATAATGCTATTATTGATACTGGTGCAAACGTAAATGCTTTATCACTATGTATGTTTAAGAAAGTTTCTGCAGGGATGAAAATTTTAACGTTACCAGTACAAGGTTGTTCAGTAACAGGAGCGGTAGGATCTTTATCACAGCGAGTCAATTTGCAAGCTCAGGTACCGATAAGGATTAATTCTACTTCTTTCATGTGTGTATTTCTAGTAGTTAAGAAATTGTCAGTGTCATGCTTATTAGGAATGGAGTTCCTGAGGAAGAATAAGGCAGTGGTTGATACAGAAAAGGGTATCTGTACAATCCGAGTAGGAGAACTGGCATCAAACAAATACTTATATCTCGTTTCAGACCGCAATCTAATCCCACCGAACGTATCTTCAAAGAGTTCAATAGATTCATTCGAACCTACATACCTAATCGACAAACCCGTTGGATTGACTTTGTATCTTCATTCGAGCAGATTGTCAACAATCTTCCACACTTATCAACTGGATTTACACCTGCGGAATTAATGACGAGTCATCGGGAAAGAAATGAATGGTTAGATCCCATACCTAAAATTGTAGAACCAGAATTAGATTTAGATGCAAAACTTAGGCAGCATTGGTATCCTTAGCTGTACAGGCGAATCTACGCAAGAAGTCTTATGACATGAAGGTATCTAAGGCTCTTACATATGATATTAATGAAAAGGTGCTTTTACGGACACATTTTAAGCCATCGAAGTTGTTGAAAAGAAATCGGAAATGGAGGCTATTGTACGACGGACCATTTGTAGTAATTAGAAAACCACCATACAGGATGTTATCTAATAGCGGATCCAGCATCTGGCAGAATTAAAGGATTGTATCACCACCAGGATCTCAAGAAGTATAACGACGCAAAGTAACAAGCAAAGGAACATTAGCCTAAGGTTTAACCTGTGAGAAACTTCGGTATTCAAACACACCAATACGAGTACTCACACTCTGGCGAAAAACTATGGAGGTAATTGAAGATTTGATTTATTATGGCGTACGAAAAAGAAAGCACATTCCATTTGAGAGGACAGATTCTCAGTTAGTTTTAAGTTAGTCATAGGTGTAAGCAGTCCAAGTTGGCTGTTGGCATTGAGGAATGTCGTTATTGGTGAAAGGAGATACGGAAGGAAGTAGCAGATTGCCACCTTCCAACTCCAATGAATATATATGTATGTGAAATATTAGGCTAAGCAATTTCTTTTTCAGCCCTCAAGATGGAATGTTAGTCTTTAAGTGTACAGAGTACAGCCTATTGCGTGTAAACTGTGCGTTATTGTAACACCGCCGTGAACTATACCTTTTGTTAGCGCGATGTTAAGAAATAAACAGATTTGTGTAGCCAAGTGTTTGAACTGTCAAAAGCAGTAAATAACAGAGAGAGAGAGTATCACGTAGTATTTGATAGTTTTCAGGAGATTCAATCTCAGATTCAAAGTATCATCTACGAACAGTAAGCCTCATAAAGATTTAATAGCTAAGCAACAAAGCATTTCCTTTATTCTGTTTTACAACAGCTGTTAGGTCATGTAGTCGAGAGTGCCACTACATGGAAACATATACGTCGTACTGACAAGTCTGAAGTATTCCTGATGGTAAACGTTTCTTCTTTAAACATGTAAGATGCACTAAAGTAATTAGCTATTTCACAGCCAAGCCCGACAATCGCCCAGAAGGAAGCGTGAGAAACTAGAAAGCTGTCACCAGATATGACTCACATTATAATAATAAAACTAAGATCTGATATTAGATTAAAGAATAGCCACTTGAAGGCACACGTGACGCATGTCATGCATCTAAGGTCACAAAAATATCCTAGTGTAGTTGTGCTAGAATTTGTATATGTATATAGTGTATTTATGTTCATATTTGATCCTCTCCTCTTCCACTTCCCCATCCTATCCCATTAAAAATAAGTGAGGATTAGAATTTGACAGACTCATCTGAGTGCTCTTTAGACGGTTGAAGTGGAAACGAAATTTGTGGGAGAGATCCGTTAGCGAAAGTTTTGTTCTAATCGCGTATCGCGAGTAGCAATGTTGAGAGATTATAACACATTCCGCGAGTAGTACTTGCAACCAGTAACTTTATGAAGCATGAATCTTCCGGAGAGAAATGCATGAGTATGCTCGACCAGTAGAGACAGAATTTGTTCAGTCTGTGCTCTACATAAACAGTGACACTAAATTTTGAAGAGAAACGAAATAACAAGCTGCTTAAAAGATTTGTTTTAAGAAAAATTTTACCTTTGTAAAAGGGGGAGAGAATAACCGAAATAATCGTGCCTTGATGCACAAGTAGTGGTATTCAATAGGCTAATCCGGCGTGGCGTGACTGAAAAGGTTAACAGAATTTTGTGACTGTAAGCAAACTTAAGAAATGAATGTATGTATGTATGTATGTAATTTATGGACATTGTTTAATATTGTAATGTATTTACCTGTGAGTAACTTGAACTGTGAACTTTGAAATCGCAATGTGAGATGGGAGATGTGAATTTGCAGACACCCTAAGACTTTCTAAACAAAATACGAGTGATAAAGTGTACAAAATACGTGTGCAGTGACGTGTGTACACGCAAGTGCAGGTAGTGGCAGCGATCACAGCAAAACATTTTGCAAACTATATGTAAAACGTTGGCTTCACTTACCTGTGTGTAAGCAGCATAGCAGGTCGCAGGGACTGTCGTGTGAAATCCTCGAAACAGACGGTGGTATTTTCTACCCAAGTTTTCGATACGCCGATCGACGATGGAGAAAGGACACTAGACGTGTGTTTTCCGCGTGTTCTCATTTTAGCAGAGCGCGAGTGACACACGTTAAACTTCATACGAGCATACACGAGCGCGTGTTGCACTGGACTAGTAACCGGCAACAGCGCGGAGCTGCTTGCAGTTGGACTCAACAATTAACATTTGAAACACAACCGACACGCGCACTGTGGAGGCGTGTCATTGACCTTAGAATGTTTTCCGTCTCACAACTACGCAAGAGACATTGCTAAAGCTATCACAGTGAAACTTAATTATGAACTTTATTTATTCTGTAAAAAGAGAAGTCTTAGCTTCAAATTAATTTCCATTTAATCAGTCACGTCGGATATTTTGCGATAGATAGTTAAATAAAGACAAGGCATTACTGAGCACTGAAACGTTAACTGGAAGGGAAGGTTATCAATCCTGTCCAGAATCCTATAAAACCTTTACCTGTAAGTCTACATTATAGCACGAACCTAACACAGATTTCTTTCTGTTTATTTGCATGTAAACGACATGACGCTTGATGCGAGACACTAGAGAGGCAACACGAGCGAACACAAAAAAGACACTACCCAGGGTCGTGACCTCTCGGACGACGCCGCTCACCGAACGAGAATAGACGTTCCAGACTCCGGTTAAGGGAGCGCGTGACAAATAAAAGTGTACAGTGTAGTGTCAAGTGAAACGTCCTGATTAACAACGACATTCTAAAAGAATCTAATGAAACGGATAAAAAACATTACGAGACCAAACAGGTCACAGACAATTTTAGAGGACTGTTTAAGTAATTATTTCAATGTATCTGTGTATGTTTGTCTACTGACATGTTTTGTTTTGTATATAGAGTATTATTCATTTATCTTTGTGTGTGTTAGACTTAAGATTGTTTTTTGTCATATTTTGTTCCACAGTCACAGCAATTAAGATAACAGTGCAAGGACACCTTACAATGAACTGAGAGAAGTGCCAAAGTGCACAAAAGACACTGCAAGACTTTATTTGTTTTCATAACTGTACTGGAAGCATAAAATAATTAGATGACAAACTCATTCCAGTTTTATGTTAGAACGAAAGTAAACAGATGATAAAATACAGTAATGTCTTGAAACTACATGTGAGTCCTGATGATCCTTCCGGAATCATCATGCCTCACATGGGAGGCATTGTGACATTACAGCCTTTATCACTGCGATTTTTGACATGTAAAAGTTTTTTTTTCTGTATTCACGTCAGTATGTGCGAACATATACCAATGAATGTTGTAACCAGATATCTTTGCCGCGCTCCTGAAAAGCGCAGAATATCACGATAGCTATAAACTGTTATACGCTGCTATCGATCAGTACAAAAACCGATGCACCGATGTTTCAAAATAACAATTGCCAATTTTTACTTCTGCAGGGAGCCGCGCCGCTCTCTAGCTGTTCTTCTGTGAATGTGTTGCGAGTCGGACGCAAAAGTATTGTGCTCCATACTGATATAATCATTTTATTGTAAATTTAAGAGTTTAAGTGATTAAAAATATATGTAGCCACAAACAAGCGAGAATGTGTATCATGAAAATTGGCTCCACCGCCACAATGGGTGGCCATGTTAATGTAAGTTTCCGTTTCATAATATAATACTTGAAGCCTTGAAGTTTATTTAATTTCAAAGAAAATCTTTCAACCTTATTTTCTTCTTCTTCTTTCGATTTCGGCCATCTTTGGACCACGTTCAACAATTCACTTGCCCGGCTTTTTGATCTTTTTTTCTCTCTTCCCAATATTTCCTCATCATTTTCGAGTGGTTCCTCCTCCGCTCTTCCGACCATTTCCTGTTATTATTATTTAGTTTCGTTTCTTCTGGAAAACACTTAATTTCGTTCACTATTTGTCTAAACTTTTCCCTGTCCCTGATTGACTCACGGGTGACATTAAAATAGGCCAAATCCTTTTTCACCATCTGTATCCATTTATTGTTGGTTTTTTCGTTCCTGTTACTATGTTCAAACACTTTTCTTGTTAGTCTGTTTCCATCCATCCTCGACAGGTGATCATAAAACGTTAGTCTGCGTTTACGCATTGCCTCACTCACTTTCTCAATAGTTTTGTATATTTCCTTATTACTCTTTAGCTTGTACTCTTCTCCAATCTTTCTTGGTCCTAATATTTTTCTCAAAATTTTCCTTTCTTTCTTTTCCATGTTTTCTATTTCCCCCATTTTGTTAAGAGTTAGGCACTCCGATGCATACAGGCATTCTGGTCTAATGACAGTTTTATAATGTCTTAATTTAGCTTGAATCGAAATGTTTTTTTTGTTATATATGTCTTTGGTTTTTTGAAAAGCAAATTCCATTTTCCTTGCTCTTGCCTGGTTTGCACTCTTGTCTAAACCATTCACTTGAATTATTTCACCTAAATACTTAAATTTTTCTACTCTCTTAATATTGCCATATTTAGTAATAAGATTTTTCTTGTTATTTCTATGATTAGACATATACACGGTTTTTTCAAATGAAATCTGCAGTCCAGCTCTGGCCGAAACTTCTTGTAGTTTCTCCAAGTAGGTCTGAGCTATTTCTTCGTTTTCTGTAATTATTGCCAGATCGTCTGCAAAAGCTAAACAGTCCACTTCTATTTTTTCTTTTTTTGTTCCAATTCTGATGTCATTCTTGGTGCCTTTGAGTTCTTCTTTCCATATTCTCAATATCTTTTCCAGTACGCAGTTGAAGAGGATTGGGGATAAACCTGCACCTTGTCCAACACCTGTTTTAATTTCGAACTTCCTTGAAATTTCACCCATAAATTTAACTTTGGCCTTACTGTTTGTTAGCGTCTGTTTGATAATTTGAATTGTTTTCTTATCGACCCCAAATTCTTCCAATACTTTCAGTAATGTTTCTCTATCTACCGAGTCGTATGCTTTTTTGAAATCTACAAATACTATTGCAAATCTCTGGCCTCTTGAGATTCTGTAACGAATTAGTGTTTTCAGGTTAAATATTTGTTCAACACAGGATCTACCTAGTCTAAAACCTGCTTGATATTCACCTATTTTTTTATCCAGAACTGGCTCCACGATTTGAAGTAATTTCCTTGACAAAATTTTGTATCCTACTGGTAGTAGCGAGATCCCTCTATAATTATTAACATTCATCTTATCCCCCTTTTTGTGTAGTGGGTGTATCAGGGCACACTGCCAGTCTTCAGGAATTCTTTCTTCGTCCCAGATCTTCTTAAACACATGTTCCAAAACTTGTGGGAGGTTGGTATCCATTATTTTTAGGATTTCTGGTACTATGGAGTCTTCACCTGGGGCTTTATTGTTTTTTAGACTGTGTATTATGTGTTTTATTTCTTCAGCGTCTGGAGGTTTTGACTCGGTATTAGTATTTCGGTGGTTTTCAAAACTCATTTTATCTTTGGGTGGTTCACAATTTAGTAGATTCTCGAAATATTTTGCTAATATTTCACAATTAGTCTTGTTTGTCAAACCTAGCTTGTTCTCTTCATCTTTAAAACATAAATTTGAGGATTGGTATTTGGTTAGCTGTTTTCTAAAAGTTTTGTAGAAATCTCTAGAATTATTTCTTTTAAAGTCTTCCTCAATCTGTTCTAGGTTATCCTGAAATTGTCTTCTTTTTTTATTACGGAAAAGCTTAGCTGTTTCTCTTCTCTGGATTTTAAAATTGTCAAGATCTTGAGGATCTTTTGTGGAGTTCCATTTCTGCCACAATTTCTGTCTCTTCTCTAGGTTCTCATCACATTCATTGTCCCACCATGGATGTCTTCTTACTCTTTTCACGAGACAATTTTCTTTTGCTATTTCAACTATTTCGTTTTTGATCTCCTCCCATCCCGCTTCCTTATTTATTGTGGATATGCCATCGCTATCTTTGTGCAATGCTCTTTGAAACCGTTGTTTAATTTCTTCATTTTTTAAAGTTTCTGTGTTATATTTTGGAATTTTGTAAAAGGTTTTCTTCTCTTTTCGAAATGGGAGTGGTCTGAATTTAATCGTAGTCAAATAGTGGTCTGAATCAACATCAAGGCTTTTCAGCACTTTAGTGTTTTGAATTTCTTCTTGACAATGAAGTGAGATAGCCACATGGTCAATTTGGAATTCTCCGAGAAGTGGATTTGGTGATCTCCATGTTTTAGTTTTTCGGCTCAGCTTTTTGAAATGTGTTGTCATTATTTTCAAGTTGAAATGCCTACATACCTCTATAAGCCTTTCTCCATTTTTTGAGGTTCTTTTGTGACCTGGGAAGAGGCCTACTGTTCCATGGTATTTTTTCTCCCTTCCTATTTGTGCGTTAAAATCGCCTACTAACATTTTTATGTTCTTCTTTGAGCATCTATCCAGTTCCATTTCAAGTATCTCCCAAAATTCTTCAACTTTCTCCGGGTTATTTTTGTTGTCCTGGTTTATGGGTGCATGGCAGTTGATTATAGAGTATCCTTTGTTTTTACATTTAATCTCAAGAATGGATAGTCTCTCAGAACTCGAGTAGAAGTTAGTAACTGAATCTAAAATTGAGTGATGTACCAGAAATGCTGTTCCCAGGTATGGCATTTGTTTCATTAAGATTTTACCTGGTTTTCCTTTAAATAAACGATAGTTTTCAAAATATAAAGCAGTTTCATCTAAAAATCTTGTTTCTTGCAATGCACATATTAAAATTTCTTTCTGGTTCAGCTTTTCAATCAATAATTTCAATTTTCCTACTTTAATTAGAGAGTTTACATTTAGGGTTGCAAACATAGTTGCTTTCTTAAATTTCAGTGTTGAGGGCTGCATACATGTTGGTTGGGGTCCTCCAAAATCCTTTGACCCCTTTGCATTGTTTCTACGAACAACGGAGGATTTGCCATTCGGTCTACCTCTTGGAGTAGTGTCTATCTTTGACGACGTTCCCATCATGCTTTGCAGTAATTGTTGGATAATAAATTGGGGGATCGGGTTGCCCCGAATCCGAAATTAAAACCAAGGTAGTAAGCCCTGGAGTTAGCTCTTCCGCTCTCTCTGCCGTTGGGAAATTGTTCCTCTTCCGCCATTGAGACCGTTGGCTGGGTTTCACCTAGTAACCCTAGGCAGGGGCCCTATGACAGGGTGCTACCATCTGGAGCCGGACGGACCCTGGTTTTTTTACGAGGTTGTTACTCCTCCCCCTCCACACTTCCCCATCCTCTTGTTTTTAGATGGGCCCGGGCTTGGGACCGGCTTGCGGCGGTGTTTCAACCTTATTTTCATTAATTATACTTGTGATAATATTTTCTGTTTAAAAGATTTATGCAGCTTATGATCCAGCGTGTGTTCTGTCGGAACAGGAGGCTGTCGTGACGACATCGTTATAGTATTTATTCCAAGTTCTTTCAGTTACGTTTATATGTTCGTACAAATCCAATTAGTTGGTCCCTTAGGTTTCTTTCATGTAACTTCTGTTGTCTGTTTTCTCCGCGCGATCTTCCTCCGAAAAAAAAATTCTGTTCATTTTTTAGTAATTTTCGATATCGCGAATGAGAAAAGACAGCCGCCTCCTGCTCCGAACGGAACACCACGACTTTTCTAACGTCGGAGAGTACCACACGAATTTTCCGCTAAAAGGTAATAGAATTTCTTAAAGCTGGATCAATTACACATGCTGCTGCTGTTCTCCGACAAATCTGGTGTGATTAATAGTAATTTATTCTGTCACGACAAAAAGAACCAATTTTATTTTTACCAAAGCAACAAAGTTTTCAATTAAATTACATCACAAGGAAAAAAAAATCATACCAGTACTTTCGACGGATATTATTGGGGAGGTAGTTGCCTCTTTCCATAACATTTCAGCTGTGTTAGATGATGTACAACCAAATCTTTCCTTTCTGGAAGATAGCCAACTCACAACTAGGCAGGTCGATAGGATTCAAGTGGATCTGACGCATTTACTGAATCACTTATTGCATTTGAGTTATGTTGAGCTTAACGATGACGAGAAGCTGGAGGTTCTTGGTTTATTCCTGTTAGTTAAGCAGTTGAGTGATCGGGCAAGGGACTTGCGGATTAGGGCGGGGTTCCTGAGTTTAGAAAGTGAAGATGTGGCCTCGGTGCAGGTAATTTTAAGCCATAATCAACTCAGTGATGATAAGCGCTCCAAGGCCTGAAGTGTAGGTAGTTTGCTCTCTGATCACTTCGCTGCATTACCCAATCCGATTACGTACTCCATGTCCGGTATTTCTGAATTATCTGATGATAGTTAAAATCAAATGGAGAAATCTTATGGCTGCTTCTGCAGTTTGACTGTCATGATGATGCCTTACGCATCTCGCACGATGTGATTCTGTCCTTTCTTTATCCTTTAGCAAAAGGGACATTGAGTACTTTGGTCTCGGAAATCTTGAGCCATCACGGATGTACAGGGTAGCTCACGGTTCTTATTATAGGCGGAAAGTTGTTGGCACACATGCTCAATGAGCTTCAGCGAAAGTGTTGTTGGCAGGTACAGGGATCCTTGGAGACGTCGAGCCAGTACGTGGTGTGAGTGCGCACGGTCGCGCTAGCCTTTCGTATGTCCATAGCAGAGTCCAGTACCTTTTCTAACATCTTAGATCACGTTTGGCGCTTGCTCAGTCCACCGACTGAATTGCAGGAACTAGTAGATTCCACTGAGGCCCTTACTTTTGCTGATGAGCAGAGCAGGGTAGGTGTGGGTTCAGCACTGCTGCTTTCGGTTTCCAGGGCTGACAAAATTTGATTTCCGTGCACGTAGGCGTTGTTTTTGTTGTGGCGCGCACGACCAACTTGTGCACGAGTGCCCAGTTGAGATGCAAGGGTTCGTACGTGTTGGAGAAGGTCAATCCCTTCGTGTGTATGTATTCGCACTGCAACAAGATTGTCCGTCCCTTACGTTTGTGCCTGTGACGGACAGGAAACTCTCTGGACACTATTGGAGTAGGTCTGTCTTTTTACTTGACTATAAGTGGTATTTAGAGTTCGTCGATTGGTATAAATTGTCTCCCGTGCACTACTGCCCTCACACATATCATGCAGCCAATGGGCAAGAGTTGCCTCTGATTTGGGAGTTACACGGTAGCTAGTCCATTTGCAATTGCTCCTGGCCGTTTGCTCTCCTGGTTGTAAAGTATCTAGCAGTTAATATGTCACTCGGCTGCGAGTTTATTCAAAGAAGCATATTGGTGTTTTATTTTGGTAGTTGTGCCTTCTTCTTTAAATTCTCGTCGGGCGCTAAGATAGCCCTCTGTTCTTGTTACTGTGGAAGTGTTGAGAGGTGGCATGAGCCCCCTCTCATATTTCTATCTCACGATTTCCCTAATTGTATGCGTTGAAAAGTTGCTATTCCTTCACACGCGGACTTCCCACGCAGCATCTCTCGTCACCTGGGCTAGAGGTTCCGTTACTTCGCAGAAACACTTTGTGGCGGGCTACCAGCGAGGCGTGGGAATGACTTGTGTACCCAGGCAGTTGTGGCGAGCAAATTCCCGCGCTTTCTGCAAAATCGTAACTGTGATTGCCTTGCTCAGGGCATAGCTCTGTGACGTAGCAAAATCAGCACAGAAATTGGCGCCAAGAATCTCCATTGGTGAAATGGTAGTGCTCTGGCAATAGAGTGAAATTTTCCGCCGGTTTTCGAGTTGCTGATTGGAACGGTTAACCACGGCCACTGTCGTGGGGGCGGGAATGTTCTGTGTTTGGTTTGTACGGGTGCTCTTGTGGGGTAGTCGGCTCTCGGCTTTCGGTCGGGGTAGGTTACAAGCCTGAGCTCTCGCTGCTCTGGACAGCCTGCCTTCCGTTGGCTGTATAATATACATTTATTTGATTGTAACTGTTTAACGAAGTTGCTGAAGTTTCGACTTCAATGTAACTTTCCGAGTACAGTTGGCAATTGAGCGTTCTGCGTACAAGCGGCCTATGTTGTCTGTCTTGAGCAGTTTTGGCTAAAGTTGACTGTATCGGAGTTGCTGTGTGACTTCGCTTGTTAAAATCAATCACTGTACCGTCAGTGACTGTGTGGCGAGCCTTCTTCGTCTCCCTCAGAGGCGCATTTGTATTGCTAGGAAGTCTTTAGTCTGGAACAACCAGACCAGGATAATTTGTTTTGGACTATACTCGCGACATTATCATCACCACGACGGGACGTCGAAGCATCCAGCCATCGCCTCCAGTACGCCAGATCGTGTCCGTGCAGTTAAGAAGACAGCTTGGTAATGTACGTCTGCAGCACTGGCAAACCAGGCAATTTTTCTACGTGGTAATCAGAGCTCAGCAGGGCGCGCCTGTTTGTCTTTTCTAACTTTGTTCTGTCTTGAGTGTTCAGTGTCTGAGTTCTCACTTATGTAGCAGCAATTAATGTTGGATTAGCTGTGTGTCTCCCTTAAGATTTGAGTTGCAAGGAATTGGCTCCACATACCACTTCGTCATTAACGTCACAATCTAGTTTAGGGACAACTTCACCTTCACAGCACTTATTTGAGTATCCAATTTGATGTATTGTAAATGTTTCATGTGTTTTTGTTTATTATTTTGTGTTTAGTCTTAATAAATCATATTGTTATTTTGGACAGAACTTAATCGGCAGAGCAATCCTATCATTTCTCACTACGTTAATGAAACCTTCCTTTATTTAACTTATTTATCAAATAAAATTATTGCAGGTGCCAAACTCTTTTTCTGCTCCACTTGCAGGGTTTGTTACAGTCAGTTCGCGTATCTTTTTAATCCATGTGCAGCAGCAAAAGTCGGAGTTAGAATAGGGGGGCTTAGAGCATCATTTACATATGTAGATTCTAGAAGAATTTAGTGTTAAGTACACTGTTAGCCCCGGCACCTCGCATAAAATGGCGATCCTTAGCCTCGGATCTTTCCTGTGAATCGCTGATAATCAAGCAGTATTATTAGTAGGGACACACACAATTATTTTTGCTTAATTTTTTTATTGATTAATACCCAAGTTTTTTTCTGGTAGTTCCATGTTTAGTTTTAAATAGCGACGCATGATTACAGTTTTTGTTTTCAGTGTATATATTTTTTTGTTCATTGTTTTTGTGTTCCTTTGATAGTGTGTCCGTATCACATCACACTTTGTTGGGTTTGTGTGCGGTTTCTGTACCACAACAAATCGTGCGTATAATTACAGCGTTGGAGCGGCGTTGTTAAAATTTTATGTCTATGTGTAAAAGTATATGGAGTAGATTAATTTTATTGTGCATTTTAGATAAATTTGTTTTTCATGAATGATAACGAGAAGTAAGGCACGACTATTATCGAGCGAATCTAAAAAAAAGAGGATAGCATAATGGATCAGGGGCAGTTTACCGACGGGAATAGGTTCGGAGATGAGATGGGCACATTTTTAGCAGGACAGGACGTCAGGGTCATTGATGAGGAAGGTGATTTGGACGCGATCTCAGAGCAGCGTTGCGGCCGTGATTATGATAGTGAGGTAGAGGATGAAACAGAGACAGGCACACAGGTCGAGACGGTAGCAGAAGTTTATAATCAAACGAACGAGAGCAGACAGGGGCTAGCTCGGCCACGTTAGAGCTCTAGCGCCCAGGTGTCCAGAGTTACATCTCCCACGTTTGAAGAGGATCAAAAAGATGACGTAAACCCAATACTGAGCTTCCTACGATCAATGAAAGAACAAGCTGACGAACAACGTAAGAAGAAGAAGGAAGAAGATGAGAAACAACATAAGAGGGAGAAGGAAGAAGAGGAGAAACAACGTAAGAAAGAGAAGGAAGAAGCTGACGAACAGCGTAAGAAGGAGAAGGAAGAAGGTGAGAAACAACGTAAGAAGGAGAAGGAAGAAGATGAGAAACAACGTAAGAGGAAGAAGGAAGAAGAGGAAAAACAACGTAAGAAGGAGAAGGAAGAAGCTGACGAACAGCGTAAAAAGGACACTGAGGCAATGATTTCGCATATAGGGGAAATTCGTGGGGATTACTAACAATAAAGAAAGAATGTGGAGAAGCAAAACATATGTCAATGGTAGCACAAAAAGTAGCAGGCCTAGCCAAAACGGCAGTAACAGGTGCAATGAAAATCGCAAAAGTAACTTCTCAACTCGCAGGGCGCTTGCGACGTGCGACACAAGCACACTCAAAATCCCTAGCGGTCTTAAAGACTCAAGGTAATATTGTGGTTACGAACATCACGAAACGAATGAAAGAAGTAGAGAGTCGGATAGCAAAACTAGAGCGAAACGGGCACACGAGCACTGCGCGTTCGGATACCAATGATGGAGTACACAGAATTGTGTCTCCGAGGAAAAGCCCGCCGTGCTCTAGCCCAGTGAGAGAGTGCGGAACTAACAATGCACACGCAGAAACAGAGAGTAATAGCTCCAATAATTGCAGCCCACTTAGAAGAGTGAATGCTGAATGCCACGTCCACTGTGATACAGAGGTATCAAATCACAGTTATCAGCAAGATAGATCAGGACACTCAGCAGACGTGCAAGTATCGGAAACGAGTGACAACAGCAGTGCGAGGATCGGACAGGATTTTGATCACAATCGCTTCCTGTCGATACTAAAATTCCAGAAGTTCAAAGATAATGGAGGGTCGATGCATCCGAAGAGCTGGGTGACGCAGTTTACAAATTCATTACCGTCATCATGGCCAACCC
Organism: Schistocerca cancellata; assembly: GCF_023864275.1. Taxonomy (NCBI): domain Eukaryota; kingdom Metazoa; phylum Arthropoda; class Insecta; order Orthoptera; family Acrididae; genus Schistocerca; species Schistocerca cancellata. The sequence continues at coordinate 7,962,765 of NC_064631.1, read as the reverse complement.
AGGCAAAATTAGAATTCATGTGTGGACACATCGAAGGCCAAGCCGCGGAAAAGATGCGGGGTGTGGCAGCGACGTGTCGGACTTATCAGTAATTTGTTGGTGCATTCCTGCGGACCTACTGGTCAAAGGAAACGCAAGACAGGATTACAGAGGAAATAATATTTTGTCCTGAACTGAAAGTGTCCGTGCATAGGAACGCAACCAAATTTTTTGATGATTTACTCAAGAAGAATCAGTTTTTAGATAGTCCATATAGCAACGGAGAAATCATTAAATTTTGCTTTTCCAAATTGCCTGTTAGGTATCAACAGACACTTGTCGGGAATGGTGGATCTAACATAGAAGCATTCAATATTGCGCGAACTCGAAGTAGTCTTCGATAAACAAGACGCAAAGGACAGGAAGAAGGTGCAAAATAACAAATACCACGGGCCAGCAAGGGAAGACGACAACAGATCGCATAATCGCACTCGTCAGTTAGGAAACCAGGGTTACGGAAATCTGGGTTACGCTTTTCAAGGTTATGGAAACCAGAGACACGGAAACCAGAACGTCAGGGAACAGGGTCAATCTAGACAAGGAATCTGGGACAGGAGGAATAACGAACGGCAAAGCGACCGTAATTGGAGAGAGAGAAATCAAGGACAACAGGAGAAGCAGGAGATTGAAATTAGACCTGCAAATCCTAATGCACGTCAGAGGAGGGGGAGTCTAACAAGGGATTGGCGCTAGTCCACAGGATTCCACCACATCTCTCACACAAAGAAGTTCGTGGAATAATAGTAGTTTAAGTGGTATACATAGTAGAATAGGCAAATATATGAACCTCTCTTCGGGGAAAAATAATTGTTGCATTAATAGATTAAGATTGTTAACTTATTAACACGCTGCATTGTCTCACATAAGAATTTACTGCTGCTATCCTTTTTTATTTCTGTTCGCGACTTCCAATGTCGATGGAGTAGGAGACACTACCTTTTCATGAGCAATGTTTTAATCCTTTCCTGTCTGGTGTCCATGTTGAGGGATAATGATGAGTGAGGAGATGTCGCACACACGGGCGCATACAAGAACGTGCTCTTAGAAGCGTTCTGAGAAGTCGTAATACGCTCCAGAGCGGCCAAAACCAGTTCGTGAGACGTTCATAGCAATGCTTGCAGGCACGCGTCAGTGCACTGCAAGATTGTGGTATATTGCGTGATTTCGAGGATGAACATGGGCAGTATAGTTTCTACAGTGATGTGCCAGCATCGATGTCTTGCAAGTCGGGGTGAAACTGTGAGCGTTTGACACCAATGGTGCCCTAGACGGTAGAATTGCGGGCTTAAAGACTACCATGCCAATGTGCTGGTTGGGGATTTAGCGTGCTGCTTGTGACTGTCACAGATGAATAACCAAGGAATTATACTTGGAGATTCGTGACGTACTGTGTAGCTGGTGTGTGGTGGCGACGGAATCCTCAACAGGAACCAGTCCCGCCTTGGTAATATTACACTCCTGGAAATGGAAAAAAGAACACATTGATACCGGTGTGTCAGACCCACCATACTTGCTCCGGACACTGCGAGAGGGCTGTACAAGCAATGATCACACGCACGGCACAGCGGACACACCAGGAACCGCGGTGTTGGTCGTCGAATGGCGCTAGCTGCGCAGCATTTGTGCACCGCTGTCGTCAGTGTCAGCCAGTTTGCCGTGGCATACGGAGCTCCATCGCAGTCTTTAACACTGGTAGCATGCCGCGACAGCGTGGACGTGAACCGTATGTGCAGTTGACGGACTTTGAGCGAGGGCGTATAGTGGGCATGCGGGAGGCCGGGTGGACGTACCGCCGAATTGCTCAACACGTGGGGCGTGAGGTCTCCACAGTACATCGATGTTGTCGCCAGTGGTCGGCGGAAGGTGCACGTGCCCGTCGACCTGGGACCGGACCGCAGCGTCGCACGGATGCACGCCAAGACCGTAGGATCCTACGCAGTGCCGTAGGGGACCGCACCGCCACTTCCTAGAATTAGGGACACTGTTGCTCCTGGGGTATCGGCGAGGACCATTCGCAACCGTCTCCATGAAGCTGGGCTACGGTCCCGCACACCGTTAGGCCATCTTCCGCTCACGCCCCAACATCGTGCAGCCCGCCTCCAGTGGTGTCGCGACAGGCGTGAATGGAGGGACGAATGGAGACGTGTCGTCTTCAGCGATGAGAGTCGCTTCTGCCTTGGTGCCAATGATGGTCGTATGCGTGTTTGGCGCCGGGCAGATGAGCGCCACAATCAGGACTGCATACGACCGAGGCACACAGGGCCAACACCCGGCATCATGGTGTGGGGAGTGATCTCCTACACTGGCCGTACACCACTGGTGATCGTCGAGGGGACACTGAATAGTGCACGGTACATCCAAACCGTCATCGAACCCATCGTTCTACCATTCCTAGACCGGCAAGGGAACTTGCTGTTCCAACAGGACAATGCACGTCCGCATGTATCCCGTGCCACCCAACGTGCTCTAGAAGGTGTAAGTCAACTACCCTGGCCAGCAAGATCTCCGGATCTGTCCCCCATTGAGCATGTTTGGGACTGGATGAAGCGTCGTCTCACGCGGTCTGCACGTCCAGCACGAACGCTGGTCCAACTGAGGCGCCAGGTGGAAATGGCATGGCAAGCCGTTCCACAGGACTACATCCAGCATCTCTACGAACGTCTCCATGGGAGAATAGCAGCCTGCATTGCTGCGAAAGGTGGATATACACTGTACTAGTGCCGACATTGTGCATGCTCTGTTGCCTGTGTCTATGTGTCTGTGGTTCTGTCAGTTTGATCATGTGATGTATCTGACCCCAGGAATGTGTCAATAAAGTTTCCCCTTCCTGGGACAATGAATTCACGGTGTTGTTATTTCAATTTCCAGGAGTGTACATTGCTTCTGGAAAGGTGTGCTTTGATCGCGAAAACTGCATAACATAGAAAAAGAAGTTGCAACTATAAATTTATTATCTTGTATAGCCATGGCTAATTCAGTCTCTGGAGTTTCAGTGAGGCGTAGTGAGAACTTGGAGGCCATGTCGTACGGCGCGCACATCACTGTCGTCAATAGCAGCGAGCGGCGAGACATCTCAGCGTAACAGGAGATAGCGTAATAGTGTTGTATAAGGTAAAAAAAAATAGAGAGAGTACCATATACTAGGATAAATTAAACTTTAGGATTTAACAATAACTAGATCCTTAATATTGTGGCGGTTTTCTACCACAAGTGTTTGGCGCGCGCCTGTTGGGATGCTATTTTTCAGGTCACCAAACCACAGACCCAAGATGGAGGGATGGTGGGTGAGCAAAAGTAGAATAGTTGAATGTTCTTTATAGCATAGTAAAACATTGACCTGCATAAGAACATAATTTATTCAAAAGACATAGAATGTAGATCGTTGGCAAATGGTATTTAATTCTTGAGCATGTCTACTGTCAATCTATATAATTAATAGTAATATTAGTGCGGGTCCACACATCTAGTTGTTCATCCAATACATAGCATCAGTTGTCACACACAATATACAATAGTGAGATCGGTCTCTACACAAATATCAAGATAAATTATTTCCATGTCTAGATTAGATACACCAAGATTTTGTTATAATGATAGCCATAGATTAATAACTATAAAAGTAAAATAAGAGTGTCTGAAATGACCGACCATCAATGTGTCGTTATGTAAATTTATTATAACATAGAAGGTCATGGGAAAAAGTTAGGCATAAGATTTTTGTCAGAATTGTGCACATGACGGGTATCGTGGCAATGCAGAGGCCAGCCGCAGCAAAAACAAGAGGTCTTCGGCTACCTGCAAGAAGGGGAGCGTCAGCGCGCCACTTAACGAGAAGGGCGCGGGAGCGTCCGGTCCTGCAAGCTAACAGTCACCGGGCCGTATACCTGAGGGATTAGGCAGCAGACAGCCCTCGCCGGGCCACAAGCGAAAGTGAGGCTGGCCGTTGACACTGACACGTGTCCCACACGTGACAGCCAGCCAGCTCTCCGGACGCGGCAGCCGTTTGGAGGGATTACCTGCGGCAGACCACGTTGTCGTGAGTACACGAAGAAGATCACATATGGTGTCAGAACCAGCGCCTCATGTGCCTCAGGACAGAAAGGGACGCTATATACTCACCTGTTTGGGTTTTTACAACTCACTAGCATTGGCCAATCTGCATACACAAAGCAGTATTGTGCCACAAACTCTAACAAATGAATTGTATTATTTCTAACTTCTCCTCTCTACTAGAGAGCAGTTGTAGCAATCGTCGCTCCTAGTTCGATCCTGTCTGGATGACCTCACACACTTGTCGAGTCACTCTACGTGCCATCATCCCTCGTCGAACTTCAATATTGGGAAACGTAAAGTACTGTCTAGGGAGAGAAGAGATCTGGACTAGTGATGTATCCCAACTAGTAGACCTCAGAGACATTTAATCGACATGAGGAGAGCCTATCACTATGTCTTCCTACCGTACTGCTGTTATCATATGCGTGGGCCTTGCTGCAATCTCAACAGAATACTGCAGATGTTCCAGCACACCCTATTGCTGTTGCAACAACGTAGCAACAACACCCGACGTTTAGCCCTATGTGATGTCAGTACTGTGGCCCCATCCCAAAAGCCTCCCTCTGATGCTCAAGACATGGAACCACGTGCATCAATGCATATAACTCATACCAACCCCCTCAGAGAAACTAACGAATTTGTGAAGTGCTTCGAATATTTCTAACAATCTGATTTAGTGCCTCATTCTCAGCACAGTCGTGAACATTGTGCAATGTGCATGCACAACTTGACGCCCCATGAACCATGTTTTTTTTTTCTTACATTTCTTTCTCTAGTGTTGTTTTTGTAATGTATGTTATACCTTGTATGTTGTTGTTGTGGTCTTCAGTCCTGAGACTGGTTTGATGCAGCTCTCCATGCTACTCTATCCTGTGCAAGCTTCTTCATCTCCCAGTACCTACTGCAACCTACATCCTTCTGAATCTGCTTAGTGTATTGATCTCTTGGTCTCCCTCTATGATTTTTACCCTCCACGCTGCCCTCCAATGCTAAAATTGTGATCCCTCGATGCCTCAGAACATGTCCTACCAACCGATCCCTTCTTCTAGTCAAGTTGTGCCACAAACTTCTCTTCTCCCCAATCCTATTCAATACCTCCTCATTAGTTACGTGATCTACCCACCTTATCTTCAGCATTCTTCTGTAGCACCACATTTCGAAAGCTTCTATTCTCTTCTTGTCCAAACTAGTTATCGTCCATGTCTCACTTCCATACATGGCTACACTCCATACAAATACTTTCAGAAACGACTTCCTGACACCTAAATCTATATTTCTCTTCTTGAGAAACGCTTTCCTTGCCATTTCCAGTCTACATTTTATATCCTCTCTACTTCGACCATCATCGGTTATTTTACTCCCTAAATAGCAAAACTCCTTTACTACTTTAAGTGTCTCATTTCCTAATCTAATTCCCTCAGCATCACCTGACTTAATTTGACTACATTCCATTATCCTCGTTTTGCTTTTGTTGATGTTCATCTTATATCCTCCTTTCAAGACACTGTCCATTCCGTTCAACTGCTCTTCCAAGTCCTTTGCTGTCTCTGACAGAATTACAATGTCATCGGCGAACCTCAAAGTTTTTACTTCTTCTCCATGAATTTTAATACCTACTCCGAATTTTTCTTTTGTTTCCTTTACTGTTTGCTCAATATACAGATTGAATAACATCGGGGAGAGGCTACAACCCTGTCTCACTCCTTTCCCAACCACTGCTTCCCTTTCATGCCCCTCGACTCTTATAACTGCCATCTGGTTTCTGTACAAATTGTAAATAGCCTTTCGCTCCCTGTATTTTACCCCTGCCACCTTCAGAATTTGAAAGAGAGTATTCCAGTCAACATTGTCAAAAGCTTTCTCTAAGTCTACAAATGCTAGAAACGTAGGTTTGCCTTTTCTTAATCTTTCTTCCAAGATAAGTCGTAAGGTCAGTATTGCCTCACGTGTTCCAACATTTCTACGGAATCCAAACTGATCTTCCCCGAGGTCGGCTTCTACCAGTTTTTCCATTCGTCTGTAAAGAATTCGCATTAGTATTTTGCAGCTGTGACTTATTAAACTGATTGTTCGGTAATTTTCACATCTGTCAACACCTGCTTTCTTTGGGATTGGAATTATTATATTCTTCTTGAAGTCTGAGGGTATTTCGCCTGTCTCATACATCGTGCTCACCAGATGGTAGAGGTTTGTCATGACTGGCTCTCCCGAGGCTATCAGTAGTTCTAATGGAATGTTGTCTACTCCCGGGGCCTTGTTTTGACTCAGGTCTTTCAGTGCTCTGTCAAACTCTTCACGCAGTATCTTATCTCCCATTTCATCTTCATCTACATTCTCTTCCATTTCCATAATATTGTTCTCAAGTACATCGCCCTTGTATAGACCCTCTATATACTCCTTCCACCTTCCTGCTTTCCCTTCTTTGCTTAGAACTGGGTTGCCATCTGAGCTCTTGATATTCATACAAGTGGTTCTCTTCTCTCCAAAGGTCTCTTTAATTTTCCTGTAGGCAGTATCTATCTTACCCCTAGTGAGACAAGCCTCTACATCCTTACATTTGTCCTCTAGCCATCCCTGCTTAGCCATTTTGCACTTCCTGTCGATTTCATTTTTGAGACGTTTGTATTCCTTTTCGCCTGCTTCATTTACTGCATTTTTATATTTTCTCCTTTCATCAATTAAATTCAATATTTCTTCTGTTACCCAAGGATTTCTATTAGCCCGCGTCTTTTTACCTACTTGATCCTCTGCTGCCTTCACTACTTCATCCCTCAGAGTTACCCATTCTTCTTCTACTGTATTTCTATCCCCAATTCCTGTCAATTGTTCCCTAATGCTCTCCCTGAAACTCTCTACAACCTCTGGTTCTTTCAGTTTATCCAGGTCCCATCTCCTTAAATTCCCACCTTTTTGCAGTTTCTTCAGTTTCAATCTGCAGTTCATAACCAATAGATTGTGGTCAGAATCTACATCTGCCCCAGGAAATGTCTTACAATTTAAAACCTGGTTCCTAAATCTCTGTCTTACCATTATATAATCTATCTGAAACCTGTCAGTATCTCCAGGCTTCTTCCATGTATACAGCCTCCTTTCATGATTCTTGAACCAAGTGTTAGCTATGATTAAGTTATGCTCTGAGCAAAATTCTACAAGGCGGCTTCCTCTTTCATTCCTTCCCCCCAATCCATATTCACCTACTATGTTTCCTTCTCTCCCTTTTCCTACTGACGAATTCCAGTCACCCATGACTATTAAATTTTCGTCTCCCTTCACTACCTGAATAATTTCTTTTATCTCGTCATACATTTCATCTATTTCTTCATCATCTGCAGAGCTAGTTGGCATATAAACTTGTACTACTGTAGTAGGCATGGGCTTTGTGTCTATCTTGGCAACAATAATGCGTTCACTATGCTGTTTGTAGTAGCTTACCCGCACTCCTATTTTTTTATTCATTATTAAACCTACTCCTGCATTACCCCTATTTGATTTTGTATTTATAACCCTGTAATCACCTGACCAAAAGTCTTGTTCCTCCTGCCACCGAACTTCACTAATTCCCACTATATCTAACTTCAACCTATCCATCTCCCTTTTTAAATTTTCTAACCTACCTGCCCGATTAAGGGATCTGACATTCCACGCTCCGATCCGTAGAACCTACACATACCTTGTATGTGTTTGTGTTTTACACTGTAATTCTTAAGTAAGTGATAGAGTAGGGCGCACAAATTACAAATTACTGTATTGTTCTCCACACCATGTCGTTTTTCTTGTATTTTGTATTTATTGTTGTGTGTATGCTAACAGTGTGCCTGAAATCCCCATAAACTGAAGCAGATACCACCACTGTCATTGTGAATGGACCATCAGTTCAGGGAACATTTTGTAAAGGTTATTCTTGCTGCAGGGAGACAGAATGAATCGGAGGTTGTAATTAGATTCTGAAAGCTCACAAAGAGATTGTTAACTTAAATAGTATCATGTGTGAGTGAGTTCAGGTTAGTTTAATGATTCAAATTGTTGTAACATCTTGGGCATTTAATTGCGGAGCACTCCAACTCTGATTGTAAAGAATAAACTGCTCCATATTTGGCTCACATGCCCGGGCCATATTTAGAGCGTGAATGTCTGTGTGAATCGGTGTTTGGAAGGGGTTCCCTGGCTATGGATGTGTGATGTGAGTGTTAGAGTTCCATATTAAGAAGGTGAAGTTGGCTACATCATAAATATTCCTCCCTCTATGAGCTGTATTTTTCAATTGCACTGATTTTCTTTATAGAGTATGGCATGTGGAGTCAGTTTGCAAGATTGTTCTTGGGCGATTGACTCACTACCTTGCTCCTAAGTGAGCCAACCGCTCACCAATTACAATCTAAATGGCGTAGGGGCTATGAGAGGTGGCATGAGCCCCCTCTCATATTTCGATCTTACGATTTTCCTAATTGCATGCGCTGAAAAGTTGCTATTCCTTCACATGCGGACTCCCACGCAGCGTCTCTCGTCACCTGGGTGGTCTGGTGACAGGCAGGCTCTCCTGATCTTGAAAGGGTAAGCCGATGGGTGTGAGGGAGTCGAGTGAATGCTTTCCAGACGCCGACATTGTAGAATAGCAGCTGGGCTAGAGGTTCCGTTACTTAGCAGAAACACTTTGTGGCGGGCTACCAGCAAGGCGTGGGAATGACTTGTGTACCCAGGCAGTTGTGGCGGGCAAATTCCCATGCTTTCTGCAAAATCGTAACTGTGATTGGCTTGCTCAGGGCATAGCTCTGTGACGTAGCAAAATCAGCACAGAAATTGGCGCCAAGAATCTCCATTGGTGGAATGATAGTGCTCCAGCAATAGAGTGGAATTTTCCGCTCGTTTTCGAGTTGCTGATTGGAACGGTTAACCACGGCCACTGTCGTGGGGGCGGGAATGTTCTGTGTTCGGTTTGTATGGGTGCTCTTGTGGGGTAGTCGGCTCTCGGCTTTCGGTCGGGGTAGGTTACAAGACTGAGCTCTCGCTGCTCTGGACAGCCTGCCTTCCATTGGCTGTCTAATATACTTTTATTTGATTGTAACTGTTTAACGAAGTTGCTGAAGTTTCGACTTCAACGTAACTTTCCGAGTACAGTTGGCAATTGAGCGTTCTGCGTACAAGCGGCCTATGTTGTCTGTCTTGAGCAGTTTTGGCTAAAGCTGACTGTATCGGAGTTGCTGTGTGACTTCGCTTGTTAAAATCAATCACTGTACCATCAGTGATTGTGTGGCGAGCCTTCTTCGTCTCCCTCAGAGGCGCATTTGTATTTCTAGGAAGTCTTTAGTCTGGAACAACCAGACCAGGATAATTTGTTTTGGGCTATACTCGCGACATTATCATCACCACGACGGGACGTCGAAGCATCCAGCCATCGCCTCCAGTATACCAGATCGTGTCCGTGCAGTTAAGAAGACAGCTTGGTAATGTACGTCTGCAGCACCGGCAAAGCAGGCAATTTTTCTAGGTGATAATCAGAGCTCAGCAGGGCGCGCCTGTTTGTCTTTTCTAACTTTGTTCTGTCTTGAGTGTTCAGTGTCTGAGTTCTCACTAATGTAGCAGCAATTAATGTTGGATTAGCTGTGTGTCTCCCTTAAGATTTGAGTTGCAAGGAATTGGCTCCACATACCACTTCGTCATTAACGTCACAATCTAGTTTAGGGACAACTTCACCTTCACAGCATTTATTTGAGTATCCAATTTGAGCCAATTTGATGTATTGTAAATGTTTCATGTGTTTTTGTTTATTATTTTGTGTTTAGTCTTAATAAATCATATTGTTATTTTGGACAGAACTTTCATTCTGTTAATCGGCAGAGCAATCCTATCATTTCTCACTACGTTAATGAAACCTTCCTTTATTTAACTTATTTATCAAACAAAATTATTGCAGGTGCCAACTTTTTCTGCTCCACTTGCAGGGTTTGTTACAGTCAGTTCGCGTATCTTTTTAATCCATGTGCAGCAGCAAAAGTCGGAGTTAGAACAGGGGGGGCTTAGAGCATCATTTACATATGCAGATTCTAGAAGAATTTAGTGTTAAATACACTGCTAGCCCCGGCATCTCGCAGTGTGACTAATTCTATAACATACGAGAATGCGGAATCTGACGTGTCTCCTTGTCAGTCAAACCAGGCTACGCATTTGTAGGGTTTTTTGTGGGAGTTTCCTGATGTTTTGTCTAATAAGCTAGGAGTAACTAATGTGATCCAGTATGATTGATGATGTTCCAGTTCGGCAGTCCCCCTATCGAGTTTGGCCCCCTAAAATAAAAATCTTGAGACATAAGTTAACTAGTATGTTGTAGGATCTGAAGTTCGTCCGTGTATTTAAGTACCTGGATGACGTGGTCGTTTATAGTGGTTCATTTGAGGAGCAACATTCCATGTTAGTCAGGTGTTGCCAAAGTTTCGAGACTCTCGGTTAACGGTCAAGCGCTCTAAAATTACACTTGGCCGGCGTCAGCTTTCATTTTTGGGTCATCTGGTTTCTGGTGATGGTATTAGTATCGGCTAAGAGCGTTCGAAGAGTGTCGTGAATCAGAGTAGAGCAGCGATTAACAGTCTAACAACACTTTATTTCCTAGTCACAGAACATACAATATAACAAGTCAAAGATACATTGTCCTAAGAGTAAACAAACAGTCTCTCACTTGCGAGAAGTACATCACTCTGTGACATCCTCCCCACTCTGGTCGACCTCCAAAGGTACGGCCAGCTGCACAGGACGACTAATGATGTGACCTTCTGGTGTCCGGAGTATTATCGTCCTTACCCTGCCGTCTCTTCCTGGTAGTACCTTTTCTATCCTGGCGTTCTTCCACATATGTCGCGGACGAAGGTCCTCTGGGATCGGCACGATGTCGCCAGGGCGAAAGGGGATGACTCGTCCCGATGGGCGTTTAACTTCATGGTAGTTCCGGAGCTCCAATAGGTATTCTTTAACCTAACGGTTCCAAAAACTGTCACAGAGTTGCTGTCTCAGTCGGAATTCCTTTGTTAAATTCGTGCTCGCTGAAGGCTCTGGTCCCGTCGGAACAGTCGTAAGTTTTTCTCCCGTCAGAAAATGGGATGGTGTGAGTGCATCACAATCATCTCCTGGTGTGATGGGCCTGGAGTTCACCGCGGCTTCAATACTGATCAAGGTGGTGTTCAATTGTTGCTCAGTGAGCTCTGCGAGTCCCAATACCTTCCGTAGGCAACGCTTTATAGTGCCCACCATTCTTTCCCACCATCCTCCCCACCATGCCGCACGGGAGACAATGAATTTCCAAGTAATACCGTGGTGGGCGAGGAACTGATAAGATTTTGTGGTTGTTAATGCTTTCCAAAGTTGGGCTAGTTCCATATTCGTGGCGTGGAATGTTTTCGCGTTATCTGTATAAATCGTGTGGGGTAGTCCGCGTCTTCCGGCGAATCGCTGAAGTGCCATAAGAAACTTGTCCGTTGACAAGTCTGTACAGAGTTCGAGGTGTACAGCTCGTGTGGTAGCACATGTGAAAAGAGTAATATATGACTTGTGCATTTCCTTCCCCACTTTGATGAATAGTGGGCCAGCAAAGTCTATTCCGGTTACAGCAAATGGTTTGGCAGGTGAAACTCGTTCAGGTGGCAACGGTGCTTCGATCTGTTGTCCTCGTGGATTCTTCAAGATCTTGCATGCGAGGCATGAGTATAGGATTCTTTTGATGGCCTGACGAGCTCTAAGGATCGAAAATTCGGTTCGCAGTTCGGATAGTACAGAACGAACACCAAAGTGATGAAGGCGGATGTGTGTCTCTCGAATAACCAATTGTGTGAAGTGGTGGGAACCGTCAAGGAGTACAGGATGTTTTTGTTCCCTATTTAGGCTAGTGCACTGCAGTCGACCTCCTAGACATATCAGTCCATCTTCTAGGAAAGGACTGTATCGTGCGATTTTTGACTCTCTTGGCAGTGGTAAGTTATTCTGAAGTGCATGTAATTCGTTGGGGAAGGAATCTCTCTGGTCCACTCGAATCCAATACATTTTGGCAGCTGATAATTTGGTGGCTGTAAGTTCTCCTGAAGATTTATTCTTCTGACGAATGTTGTGTAAAAAACGGAGAGTCCATGCTGTGATACGAATGAGCTTCCAGTACGAGCTGAATTTAAGTAAGTTCAAAAGGCTGCTTGGCGTAGATATCGACAAAACTTGGCTCTGCGTTTTCTTCCTCTTTTCTTCGGGAGGAAGTCGTACCATCGTTGGAGTATCGTTGTTTGGCCAGCATTCAGGAGTGCCAAGGCGGCCCATGCCACCAAATATCCAGAGAATTCATTTGGTAGCCGAGGAGTCCACGTGAGAGGTGGTGAGCAGGATTGTCTGGTCCTGGGCAGTGTTTCCATTGCGTGGGAGTCGTGTGTGTTTGTACCTTAGTTACACGATTACAAACGAAGGTCTTCCATCTGTTAGGATCACAGCGAATCCATCTTAGTGTTATTGTAGAATCCGTCCACAGTATCGCACAGGCAATTTTAAAGTCTGTTGCGCGGCAAAAGTAACACAATAGTCTGGTCCCAACTACTGCTGCTAAAAGTTCGAGTCGAGGCAATGTCACCTTCTTAATAGGAGCAAGTCTGTTCTTGCTACAGACTAAATGGGTTACGACGTCATCATCTAAGACAGTACGAATGTACAAAGCTGCTCCATATGCCTTTTCCGAGGCGTCACAGAATACGTGCAGCTGAGAGTCTCTTCCATGAGCTGTAGCTATCCATCTAGGGACACGTATATGTGATAATGAAGGCAAGCTAGATATCCAAGCGCGCCATCGTGTCCAAAAGTCCCAGGGCATAAGTTCATCCCAGCCAATTCCTCGGCACCATGTGTCCTGGAATAGCAATTTCCCAACAAGAGAAACTGGGGAAAACAGTCCGAGTGGGTCATAGAATTTAGCCGTACATTGTAAAAGGAGTCGTTTGATGGCTGGCTCTTCTGACGACCTTCTGATGATTTCGCTAGGATCGATACAGAAGTAGTCACCTGTGGTGTTCCAGTCTACACCTAAAACTTGAGTCTGGGTGTGGAGTTCTCGCCCTTCTGCCCTCCAGATAGTGTGGAGTTGTTCACAGTTGGTAGCCCATTTTGATAAGGGGAGACTGATCAGTTTCATTAGGGTTACAAGTTCATAGTATATAGTTATAACCAAATTATCACCTTCTACTGAGATCACAAAGTCGTCCATGTATGCAGTCTTGTTTATAATTGGCGCTACGGTGGGAAATGCTGTCGATGTCACAGAGTGATGTACTTCTGGCAAGTGAGAGACTGTTTGTTTACTCTTAGGACAATGTATCTTTGACTTGTTATATTGTATGTTCTGTGACTAGGAAATAAAGTGTTGTTAGAATGTTAATCGCTGCTCTACTGTGATTCACGACATAAGAATTTGGTGCCGAAACCCGGGATAGACTTTGCCCGAGACAATTCCACGATTGTCGTAGTGAACCGAATTCTGGACGCACGTCACGCAGCAATACTACGACGGGGTTTACTGCAGCGATTTGTCACATCACGCAACAAGCTCTTCGACTACAACCGCCTGCATACACAGCTAAGTTCAATTGAATTATCACGCAACATGTTTTGTAGTGCCATTTGCAAAGGCAACTGATTACATTATTGCCTCTGTGTACTGCTATTGTAGCTGTTCGATTAGCGCTTTAACGAATTATCAGATCCTACGCTACGCCTGTAGATTGTTTATGACTAGTACTGCCATCTAGCGACCATCAATTGAACTACTTCGAGTAGCGATCCAAAGATAACGCCTTACTAGGACCAGCTGATCGCTAGCCGACACTGCTTTAAACTTTCGAGTAATCGGACGGAATGGACGTGCCAGACCACAAACCAGAAGCGCAATTACACTCTCTAAAGAGAAAACGTATGAGAGAAAGAGCAAACATTACGCGACTCGTGGCGGAAGTTGCAAGGTTGCCCGACACGTCGGAAATCGCGGATTATAAATATTACAATGACAGATTGGGAAGCGTTCTGGACCGCCTTGTTAAATTAGATGAGGATATTCACGAGTTGTTAGACGATGGCGAATACGAAGAAGATGTTCCTAAATGCGAAGATTATATAGACACCGCGAAACTCACAATTTCCCGATTGTCTCACGAAATAGAGAAACAGCTTGCGAAATCGGTAGCAGACATAAAGATTCCCGACAATCCGCCGGCATAATCTGTAACAATGAGTGTTCCCACAGCTTCAGTAAAACTTCCGCCGATCAAACTTGAGCCTTTTTCAGGCGATACTGAGACATGGGCGCGATTCTGGAAGCAGTTTGAGCAGTCGGTTGACAAAGATCCGACGGTAACTACAATCAATAAACACATTTTTCTTCGCGGCTATCTCTCGGGAGAACCAAAGCATTTAGTGGACGGTATTGCGGTGACGGCCGAGACGTACGCAGAAACGAAGAGGATTCTCCGAGCGCGTTATGGCAACAAGGATCGAATAATTCAAGCCCACTTAGATTATCTCGAAGCCATAAAGCCAATTAAGCTGTCCACCCCAGAGGAACTTAATTCAACATTCATTGAATGCCAGCGACGTATTCAAGCTCTCCGGGCACTTGGGGAAGACGTGAACGGATACGGTCGAGTCCTCGCGCCGAAAATTTTACGCGCTTTTCCGGATGATATATGCCGCCGCTGGATAATTCACGCCAAGCGTCCAGGAATATCCGAATGGGACATTTTGCAACTGATGGAGTTTCTGAACGAGGAAGTCGACGGGGCGCTTACCACGCAGAAGATACGCGGTGAATTTTCAAGCACGTCTAGTAACCTTCCCACAGCGTCCACACTTCACGTACACGCGAAATCTAAAAGATCGACTCCGAAGGATACCAGTGTAAAGGAACCATTCTGCGTCTTTTGCGAATCTTGCGGTCATTGGGCGCAAGACTGTAAGAAGATCTTACGCGTTAATGATCGAACAGATAAATTGAAACTAGCAAACAGATGCTTTCTTTGTCTTCAACGTGGCCACAAAGTGTCAAATTGCAAAAAGAAAGAAATGGCTCGGTGTGTTAACTGTAAAAGACTGCATCATAAGCCCATTTGTGAGGAACGAAAGGATATTAGGGGTCCTGTGGGCCAGACAAACGTTACCTCCGTGGGAAAGGTATCTGTCGCTCCTCACGGATATACGTATCTTCAGACAGCTCAAGTATGCGTCTCAGGACCTACAGGATTGAGCAGGACAACGCGATGTCTACTGGACGCAGGTAGTCAGTCCAGCTTCATAGCAAAATCGCTGATTGATGATCTGAAACTGCAAACGGTAGACCGACAAGAACTAACCGTTTGTTCCTTTGAATCAAACCCTACACGCCCACGCCACCGCAGGCTTGTTCAGTTTAATATGAAGGGGCTTTGGCAGAATTCTTCAGTGCCACTTACTGCCTTCGAAAGTACTCACGTTATTTCTCACCAGCCTTCAGTTGCACACCATATAAAGAGTTTACCAGATGCCCGTAAGATTACGCTAGCAGATCCGAAAACCGATTCAACAGAAGATCTTCCCGTGGAGATTCTTGTAGGAGGCGATTTTTACTGGAAGATAGTGAAGCACAATTCGCCCATACGCATCTCTGAAACCTTAGTGTTAGTTCCTTCTCTGTTTGGCTGGATACTTAGTGGTAACAAGTCGCAAGCCTGTGTGCATGCAGCCCTGGTAAATTTTGCTCAGACTGACCGATCTCCTCTGCACTCTGACAATGATTTCAGACGCTTTTGCGACTTGGAGAGTGTAGGGGTTACTGCCGACCAGGATCTACCTGTGAACAACAAGGATACGAGACTTCTTGAAGAGTTTAGAGCATCTTTCTCTATAAAGGATCATCGAGCAGTCGTTACACTTCCCAAAATGCAACATAAAGTGCTTTAGAGTAACAGACCTATCGCGGAAAAACGATTCAAGCACGTCAGGGAAAGATTTCGACGTTAAGAGACATTTAAGCAAATGTATTTCGATCTTATGCTAGACTACATTACGAAGGGGCAAGTAGAGGTCGCTCCCACCCCACTCTCAGGAAAGGAGCTATTTTATCTCCCTCATCATGCAGTGAGGAAGGAGAAATACGGAACCACTAAGTGGAGAATAGTCTTTGACGCCTCATCTCACGAAAACAATGCACCTTCTCTGAATGAGGTATTAGAAGTAGGACCGAACCTATTACCAGAGATTCTGGAAATTTTACTGCGTTTCAGATTATATTCTACGGCTATTGTCGCGGACATCACACAAGCTTTCCTTCAATTAACCTTGAACGAAAAGGACAAAGACTTGACCAGATTTTTCTGGTTCAAGATTAGCCAGGATCAAACAGGAAATCTTCAAATGACGGACGAACTAACATAATACCGTTTTAACAGACTCCCATTCGGCCTGACCTGCAGCCCATTTTTACTTTCTGCAACACTAAGAGAACTTGCCTACAAGTGTATGACAAAGAGGTTTCCACACACTAGGACTCGTACAGTTGTAGCTAGGTTTATTGGAATGGACAATTACTACCGGAGGTTCGTTGCCAGTTTTTCTCAGCTTGTTGCCCCTCTTAATAATCTGTGTAGCAAAGGGGAAAATTTTGTATGGGGTAGAAGCCAACAGTGTGTCTTTGAAGCTATTAAGACCGACATCACAAACCCCCCAGTGCTGGCTGTGCCCAACTTCGGCCAGAGATTTGTTCTTCAGACTGACGCCTCCAACGCAGGGACTGCTGCAGTTCTCCTGCAGGAAGTTCAGCGTCGAAGACATCCTTTAGCTTTTGTGTCAAGAACGCTGTCTGGCCCTGAGCTGAATTATTGTGTGTATGAGTGCGAGGCATTGGACAGTCTGTTCGTCCTATAAAAGTTCCAGTTCTATCTGGAACATAAGGAGTTCGATTTAGAGACCGATAACCTGGCGGTAAGTTGGGTCCTGGCCAGGCCTAGGAAAACGGGTAGAATCGCGAGGTGAGCGTCCAGATTTCGGCGTTTCATTTTAAGCTGCGCCACGTTAAAGGTTGCGAAAACCAGGTAGCCGATGCGCTCAGTCGCATGTTTGAGCAGAGAGATACCACTGAGGGAGATCGAGCCAGCAGCTCCCATGATCTTGATTGTACTGCAATTATCTGCTGACCTTAAAATTATGCAGAAACAGGTTCCTTTGCGGGAACCTACTGTGAGGCAATTGGTATCCGCAAAAGATGCCAAGGTTTTCTTTGAAGAATGGTATATAGTGTAAACAAGTGAAGAACCCAGGCAGTTCATGATTTGCTTGTCTCCTGAGTTAGTCCCCTCCATCTGTCATTAATTCTGCAGTTCTTTGCTGGGTGAGCATTTAGGACAGTGTAAGACCTTGGCAAAGATACGGGCACACTTCACCTGGCCGTCGTTGTACAGGGATATCCAGCGTGTGGCTCTTGTAGAAGGAGAAAACCCTGTAACAACCCGCTAAGTGGCTTATTACAATCCTCGCGCGAGTAGTACCCTACAGATAAAATCTTTGATTCTGTGGGACCACTTCCCTGTACTAAGAAAGGAAATAGTGACATCGTTGTGGTCATTGACGCGTTTTCGCGATTTATTTGGCGTGTTCCTAGCCGAGGGGTTACTGCCGCTGTTATTGCCAGACATTTTACCAAAACACCCTCTCCTGGTTTGTCACTCCTAATGTTCTGGTAGGAGATAATGCTCCGGCGGTTGTTTCTAAACTATTTAAACAGTTCTACTTTCACAGTGTCGTTAAGCACATCACTTCCACGCCGTATTATCTTCAGGTGTCCTTTGCCGAAAGAGTGAACCATAATCTTACGCCGGTCTTGATTATATACCGTGATAAGTCCCAGAGTAAATGTGATGCTACACTCTCTTGGCTCAATTTCTCGTTTAATTCCGCTCAACACGAAGTTTCCAAGTCTGCTCCTGCTGCAATTAACGTCGTCGTATCAACTTCCCACAATTTAATCTTCTGCCTGTATCTGTCACTCCTGATACCCTTAAGGAAAATTGTCAATGGGCTAGGAACAATATAGAATTGGGCCATCGTCTACAGGCAAAGCGCTATAACCAGGGTAGACATCCCTTTCAAGGCAAGGTAGGGGATAAGATCTTCTTTAAAAACGACGCCGAGCCCAGAGCGGCGTTAGACTTGGTAAGTTCACCTCCCACTTTATCGGTCCATGTTCCATTGTTAAGGTTTTGGAGCCGGTAAACTTGCTGGTCAAGGATTTATCCACCGTCAAGACCATTAGAATCCTCCTTAGTCAAGTTAAGCCAGTTAGTTAACCCCCACCTTTTCTCAAGGGCGGGAAAATTAGTTTAAGGGGAGTGGGTTGAGCTGTGGCGGCTTTAATCGTGGCGGTATGGCATTCGACTGGCGCCAATAATTACTTAGGTTGCCGATATCGATTCGATCGTGACCGTGAGCTAAGGTCTTTGGTCGAGGTGTGTGTGATGGTTTGGCGGGGCGCGGGGGCTCAGTTGGCTGCAGGGCAGGTGTCTGAGAAGTTGTGGATTTCGAGGGACTCTGGCTATCCGGCACTGGTCTCTAGAAGCCGTGAAAAGATAAACTGGCCAGGGGGAAGCCTGGCCGGATCACTTAATGATTGGTAGCGGCGGGCGGTGTGAAGACCTACAGGCGTCGCGTGCTACTTGGTCGCTAAGTTGTCAGCTTACTCTGCAAGCTTAAAGTTTGCGGCACCTCGATGATTGTCTGTATGGATTGGAGGCAATAATACCTTGGCTAGAGTCTTACAAGTCACATTTATTGGCTGTAACTGTAATTCATTTGGTTGATGAATTGTTTGTTGAATCTACTTGCAGCCATGCCCAGTTGGTGTGGCTTTTGTTGTTTTTGGGAACTGTGTACTTCTGATTTTCATGCCCTGCTCTTAATGGTAAAATTGTTAAAGTTGGTTTTTAATGAATTGAGCCTGTTCGCATTTGACTTACATTTTGTATATGAGCTTCAGATCACCTCTTGTTTGTCGTTCCTCTGTGATCTATTTGGTAGAGTCAGCGTCATTGTTCGATTGAGCAATACTGGATACTTAATATCCATAGTGATGTAGTCTAATAATAGTATTTGCACGACTTCCTGTAATAGGACTAATGTTGATTTCTACATTCCATAGACACTCCCCAGTAATATAGTGGTACGCATTTGTTGGAATAGATGCTTCAAAATGTTTTAAAAAAATTAACGTATGCAATATCTAATTTACGGTGTAGTATCTGAGACCTGTCTCTTATGTGGACGTAAGGATAAGTTTTATATTGCGTATTTTGATTTTTACCTCTTACTGTCATCATCGTAGAGGATTCCTGTTTTTCCTCCATGTAGAATATTATCTACAACCATTGAGTACAATTATGGTTGTTCAATAGTTGCAATGAAGCGTTTGTAAAGAACAAAGAGGGCACAGATGGAAGAGCTGATATTAGTTTTTTAAGACTTGTTCTTTTCCTGAGGGTCGTTAGCTGCAATACCCACGACACAGCACAGGATTGTGCCAGCGAACGAAGCGCTGGTATACAAGAGGCTGTACAAAATACCACACTCTCCGTAGCCGAATTTAGAAGAGTTTATTAATCACCTATTAACTGATGGCATAACACAAGGGGGCAGTAGCCTCAGGAAGGCGAGAATTGTAATGACACCAAAGAAGTCTATGGAGGGTTTCAGTAAATTTCAATTCTCTTGGGAGTACTGCCAATTCAGTAGTAAGACTATGCCAGATGCCTACTCAGTTCCAAACATCATGAAGACGATTGATAATCTTGGGTAATGCTAATACTTCTCAACAACTTGAGGAGTGGGGACTATCAGTTAGAAGTGCCTTTGGAGTATGGAGCAAAGGTAGTGTCTTCAGCTCTTTGGGGACATTATCAGTATAGAGGAATACCATCTGGTTTAAGGAATGCACCCGCAGCATTCCATCACTTATTGGACAGGGTGATTGAAGTCTTGACAATGTCAATTTAGCTGGATGACATAATTGTTTTTGAAGGGATATACAGGAACATAGACAAAGGATGACGGAAGTAATAATGAGATTATAAACTGCACTTCTAATAATGTGTATGGAAAAATTTCACTTGGCATTGCAAGAAGCAAATTATTTGGGTTATGAAATTGGTAAAGGTGGAACGAGGACTGATCCGAGATTGAAATAAGCGGTGTAAGGTTTTCCAGTATCAGTAACGAGCAAGGAGTTAGAATCTCTTCTCGGCATCGCAAGTTATTATAGAAAATGCGTGAGGATTTGCGGACATAGTACAGCTGCTTACAGTTATTAAAGAAGGCTGTCAAGTGTGCATGGTCTGAAGAGTTTAAGAAAGCAATTGTCGAAATGAACGAGTTATTAACGTTGAGGCTAGTGTTTCGTAAGGATTTTCGTAAGGAGTTTATATTATCGTGTGATGCATCAAACCATGCTCTCAGGTGTGTTATGAATCAGAAGGTCAAGTGAGAGGAACATTCTGCTGCTTTTGCATCAAGATAAGTGAGTGGAGAGATATTATTGTACAAAGGAGAGTTCCCCCTGGGGGGTCCGGGGGTAAGAATAGGCCCGAGGTATTCCTGCCTGTCGTAAGAGGCGAATAAAAGGTTTCAGAGGTTTCGGCCTTTATGATGGTCCCCTGTAGGGTTTGACCTACATTCTTCAAAATTTACAATTGAAGCGAGCCAACTGGGGAAGAGCGCCTTACATGTTGCATCGTGTCCATCGTGCATTGAGATCTTTAGCCCACTTTCTCGTCGTCGTATTTCAGTCCATTCATTCTCCATCTCTTGTGTGAGGACACCTTCCTGAGTGCGTTTTCCACCATGGACTTAGCAGCGTCGCTTTCTGCGTCGACGATGACCATGGACTTCTTTGCACCTGATACCCAGCGCAGTAGCCAATCCGTTGTTATGGGGCCAACATGTACCCTGTTGGTTGTGCCCCCTGATCACACAGGGATCACTCTGCTGATGCCTGCGCCGTTAACTCCTCACGTATGCCAAGGGGTAGATGCCCATCCCTCTGGGACATAGGGACTCCTGGAAACGGGCATCCTGCCAAGGGGCCTTTTCTGTGGCTGGGTGGCGCCCATGGGAAGGGCCCCTGGTCGGAGTGGGTGGCATCAGGGCGGATGATACGTGGTGAAGCGTAGTCCATCATCTCTTGCTGGTGATGAAACACCAGCAGTCTCTAAGCGTTCACAAACTCAATTCAATAACCCTAAATCGTTCCCCTCCATGGCTACACCATGGGAGGAAAGTCAGGCTAAGGATGGCAGCGGATTTTATTCTCCCTGGTACCTTGTGTGTTCGAGAGCTGATGGGGAATCTATCATGACTACGAAGCCTCAGTTCTTTTGTTGAGCATTTAGAGGACAAGTTTAGGGATTTGGAACGATTGTCCAAAATGAGATCTGGGTCAGTCTTGATCAAAACAGCATCTTCTGTCTAGTCACAGTCATTACTCCCTTGTGACAAGCTGGGGGATGTTTCTGTAACCATCATGCCCCATAAGAGCTTAAATAAGGTCCAGGGTATCGTATTTCACAGGGACATTCTTTTGCAGTCTGACGATGAGCTGCGCACTAATTTAGAGCGGCGAGGTGTACATTTCGTCCAGCGTGTCCACCAGGATCTGAGGGATTATCAGGGTGCCACCAGTGCCTTCATCTTGGCCTTAGAGGGTGATACATTGCCCGAGAAGGTCAAGGTGATGGTCTACCACTGAAATGTAAAGGCCTACATCCCTCCCCTGATGCTGGAAGTTCGGCCATATGTCTTTCCACTGTACTTCCAGCATCACATGTCAAGGTTGCGGATGCTCATCACATCCCAATACTCTATGTGCCCCACCTCCCATCTGTGTCAACTGCTGTGAGCACCATTTGCCTTCCTCACCAGATTGCAAAATTCTACATAAAGGAAAATCATGGAATACAAGACCCTCGACCAACTGAGCTACACTGAGGCTAAGAGAAAATTTGAATGCCTGCATCCTGTATGTATGACATCGTCTTATGCTACCTTGACAACAGTTCTGGCACCATCAGCTCATCCAACCCCAGTCACCTCTAACCGTTGGAAGATTACACCTGCCCCCTTGTTGGTGGGGGGCATTTCCCTCCCTGTTTTCCTGCACCACCTACTTTGAGAGGAACACCCACCCCCCCACCCAACCATCAGGGTCGTCCGTCCCCACTTCTAAGCTGGAGATGTGTAAGCTTTCTTCGGCTTCTCTCACTAGGAAGGGGTCCCTTGGGTCACTCCCTTCCCAGGTTTCTGCTAGTGGGAAAGATGACACCCACCAGTAGCTCAAGAGCTCAAAAGCAGCTGGTCGTAGAGCTTCACACTGATCCTCAGTCCTCCCAGCCTGGGAAACCCAAGGAGCAGCGAGAGAAGTCCAAAAGAAGACCCCTAAGTCGAAAGAAATTGAGGTGGCATCCACACCACCGCTACCAACAAGCTCTGCATCTGGGGATGGGATAGAGATTCTGGCATACGCTGAGGACCTAGATCTCGCCAGACCCTCAGACACAATGGATATAGACTGCACAGGCAATAAGTTGGTGGCAGCAGGAAACTGTCTCATTGAATGTTCTATGCCTTCCCAGTCTCACGATGACATCATCATCCAGTGGAATTGCAGCGGTTTTTCCACTGCCTGGCTGAGCTACAACAACTGTTAAGCTTTACACCTGCTATCTGCATTGCCCTCCAGGAAACCTGGTTCCCAGCAATGCAGACTCCTGCCCTCCACAGCTATATGGGATATTACAGGAATTGTAGCGACTATAATCGAGTGTCAGGTGGAGCTTGCGTTTATGTCCTAAACTCAGTCAGTAGTGACACTGTGCCCCTTCAAACCCCTCTTGAAGCTGTGGGTGTCAGAATAAGGACGATGCTGGAAATAGCTGTTTGCAATGTATATCTTCCTCCAAATGGTGCAACACCCCTGGACGTATTACCTGCACTGATTGATCAACTCTCCAAACCTTTCCTACTTTTGGGAGATTTTAACGCCCATAACCCCTTCTGGGGTGGCACTGTGCTCACTGGATGAGGCAGAGATGTCGAAACTTCACTGTCTTACTTCGACCTGGGGCCACCACACATTTCAGTGTGGCTCATGGTAGATACTCGGCCATTGATTTAACAATCTGCAGCCACGACTTGTCTCATCTATCCACTGGAGAGCACATGATGACCTGCACGGTAGTGACCACTTCCCCATCTTCCTGTCACTGCCCCGGCGTCAGGCCCATGGACGCCTGCCCTGATGAGCTTTAAACAAGGCGGACTGGGAAACTTTCACCTCTGCTGTCACCGTTGAATCTCCGCCAGTCGGGAACATCGATGTGGTGGTTTTAGCAGGTGACTACAACAATCGTTTCTGTGAGAGAAAACACGATCCCTCACTCCTTATGGTGCCCCTGGTGAAAGACAGTCCCTTGGTGGTCACCAGAAGTCGCTGAAGCAATTAACGAGCGTCGGCGAGCTCTACAGCAGCATAAACAGCAGCCTGGAGCACCTCATAGCCTTTAAACGGCTACATGCCCGCGTTCGTGAACTTATCAATCGACGGAAGCATGTGTGTTTGTCAAGATACGTCTCGACCATTGGGTGCCATACCTCACCTTCCAACGTCTGGGCAAAGATCAAGCGTGTTTTCAGGTACCAGACCCCAACAGGTGTTCCCAGGGTTACAATAAATGGCGTGTTATCTACTGACGCAAACGTGATTGCCGAGCACTTTGCTGAGCACTTTTCTCGAGCCTCTGCATGGGAGAATTACCCTCCAGCATTTCGCACTCTCAATTGGCGGCTGGAAGGGAAATTCCTCTCATTCACAACATGTCACAGTGAATCCTATAACGCCTCATTTTCAGAGTGGGAGCTCATTAATGCCGTTACAAATTGCTCCGACGCAGCTCCTGGGCCTCATCGGATCTACAGCCAGATGATTAAACATCTCTTATCTGAATACAAGGGACATATCCTCGTTATCTTCAATCAGATCTGGTGTCATGGTGTCATTCCATCGCAATGGCAGGAGAGCACCATCATTCTGGTGCTCAAACCTGCTAAAAACCCACTTGATGTGTATAGCTATCGGACCATCAGTCTCTCCAATGTTCTTTGTAAGCTGCTGGAATGTATGGTGTGTCGGCTGTTGGGTTGGGTGCTGGGGTCAAAAGGCCTACTGGCTTCATGCCAGGGCAGCTTCAGTAGTGGGACAAGAAGAGTCTAGCCCCAAAGTAGGTCACCCCAAAGTAGGCCACATCAAGGGCCACCCTCACCTCAAAGTAAGTCAAGTACCATTATACAGGGTAGCGGCCATGAGGCAAGTAGATGACGTCAGCTGAAGACGTGATTGACGTAATTCAAGGTGGCGGGAAGATAGGGCAGTTGGATTACCTCCACTAACCTAAGTCGCATCATCCTAGGAACTGGCCGGAAGTTTGGTGGGGAGATAGGTCAATTGGGCTACGTCTACTAACCTAAGAAAATAGTGGCAAATAAACGGCACTTGGGATACCTCTACTAACCTAAGTCCCCTCTTTCTAGGAACTGGACATAAGTCTTTATTTAAACAATTTCAAGCAGTACCACGATCAATTGTGTTAGTCATCGTCTTGGAAAATTTTGCTGAGTGGAGGTGGTATGGTATCGCCCCCCACTAGAGGCTGCTCATTTAATTCGAATATAATTTCTATAAATTTGTTTAAATTTATATGAATTTGTTTAAATTTATTATCCGCCTACAGCATTAGTGTTGTGTTACCGCCACAAGGGGCTGAAATATCAGTTTCTCAGCATTACATGCACTCATACATCCTCTTCGAATTTCGAATTTTTTGTACTAAGAGCTTACATTCAATTCCAATACAATTTCTATAATTTTTGTACCACCACAAGAGGCTGAGATATCGATAGCTGTATTACATGCGCTGGACATAAGTCTTTATTTAAACAATTATACACAGTACCACCATCAAGTGTGCTCACCATTATCTGAGAAAATGTTCAGCAATTTTTTTCTAAAAGCTTACTCCTGCAGCTGAGGGGGGAAGGGTTAGTATGGCCTTTCCATTCAATTCGAATGTAATTTATTTAAATTTATAATCTACATCATTAGTTTCGTGTAACCACCACAAGAGGCAGAGATATCGACAGCTGTATTACATACTCATTAATGCTTGGACATATGAAGAGAATGGTCATGCTTTGCGCAAGAGGCAAGTGACCTAGTTCGCCGCAGCTACAGCGATTCGCGATATGTCACATTGTCGTCCAGATGTACATGTGTGTCGCACGCTGATAATACGAACGACAGCCGACTAGCCTATTTTCACACCCGCTGACGTCTGCCACACACAAACATTCACACTTTCTCTAAGAACACTCTCGCACGCTAGCTGCACACATCCACAATGGACTGAGATATCGATAGCTGTATTACATGCACTGGACATAAGTCCTTATTTAAACAATTAGAGCCACTACAACCATCAACTCTGTTCACGAAATTTGCGCTAACAGCTGATACAAGTTATTATCCTGTTTCCACTCAATTCGAATATAATTTCTATAAATTTCTTTAAATTTGTATAAATTCCTTTAAATTTGTTTCAATTTGTGCATATTTATTATCTACCTACAGCATTAGTGTTGTGTTTCCGCCACAAGAGGCTTAAATATCCGTTTCTCAGTGTTTTAATAGCTGTATTACATGCACTCATTCAGCTCTGGATATAAGTCTTTATTTAAACAATTAGACCCACTACCACCATCAAATTTGTTTGCTATCCTCTTAGAAAATGTGCACGAATTTTGCTGAGTGAGGTTAGTACGGTATCGCCTCCACTAGAGGCTGCTCATTTGTATAGGCACGAAAAGTGTTCGCTGCACTTTCAAATACCTACTTTCGACTACTTTTCATGTCATCCAACCACATTGCCTACATACATCGGATTACGGATATCACCTACTTTATTATGCCATGCCATCGGTCTGGAGGGGAGGAAAATTGGTGTGAAAAAATGGAATCAGCCTGTTCTGGGCTGCTGGAGAGAGGAGGGAGTGTACTTTATTTATTTTATTTGAAAAATTTATTTAGCTAAGGATTTCACCTAATTTATCTATTACACTGATGCAAATCACTCACTCTAACTTGCTTAGAGTCACCATATGCAGTTTACAGACCTCGAAACTACTCCTGTATAATAATACATTACACTGATGTGCAGGGACGCAAACAACCCGCGTTCGGCCCCATCCTGATTTACGTTTCCTGTGACTCCCCTAAATGGCTCCAGCCAAATGCGCGGATGGTTCCTTTGAAAGGACAAGGCCGACTTCCTACCCCCGTCCTTCCCTAATCCGATGAGAGCAATGACCTCGCTGTCCGGTCTCCTCCCTTAAAGAACCCAACTTCTAAGTTACCGAAATAAACCAGTACATACCATGGAGATGTTCAAATTACTCATAGATCACCGAAATAATGCATCCAAACACGCTCACAACGCTTAATCACCAGAAAATAATTCGATGCACGAACACTCAGTGCAAGTAAAAAGCCCAACCTATCAACCACTCGAACCCTGATTCAACTGGATGGAAAGCCTAAGTGCACGCACCCTAACGCATGGAAGCTCTCCAGATGCAGGAGAGGAAGGTTACGTTAGTCTACTTTATTTATTTTGCACGGGTAACTGACCAAAATATCCATCCTAATTACATAATTAATCACAAAGATTGGTCCTAAATACACAACTATATGCTTAGCGCTGCTTAAGGATGGCTTAAAATCGCAAATACTAACTATATAACTCACCTTTAATTACACAACTATACGCATGGCACTGCACAAGAACCGCAACACTACACAGAATCTGACATCTCGTGTTATCCTGTTTGGGAAACAATTATACCACTCGAAACCAGCGACAGAAACTCTCAAACTCTACCCTACACCTACAAGCTAGGGGGAAACCGTTCAACTCACTTTAGCCTGCTGTTCGACAGAGATGAGTTTAAAAAAAGAAAGTCTATTAGCTCCAAGCATATAACATCTATCCCTGTTTAATGTCAGAGTTCACTACACACACCTACTAAAAGATCACCCTAACCGAAGACAGAGGGAGATCCTCGTTCTATAATACTGCTTTCTCATCCATATACAATCACAAACTACGAGCTCGAGCTACTACGCTATGAGTCTCACTGCACCTGTCTTGCCGAAATGCCTCGCCGCGGAAGCCCTGCTTTCCCTCCAAGTGCATCCTGTTCCTCTAAGAGTGTACTGACCCTAATGCCTCCCAAGCATCGCCGGCACAGCCCCACAAGGCCTCGCGTTCACAGACTTTGTTTCTGCGTCACGTGGTACACTCGAGCAGGGCCGGACGAGAGCCACCTAGCAGCGATCGATTATTATTTATTTAACATCAACTACGCTTCTATAATAATGCAAAACATTTCAGATCACGATCAATGTCCTATTTTTCACGAAAATAGGCAAAGTCCAGTTTTATGAGCAAAAACCTATATACTTTTTCATGTCCGACTTAGAAACTTTTCAGGTCTGTGAACACATTTATGTCTAAACCGATATTTCCACTCATAAATACAGATTTCCGTCATTTAGCAGATTCCGAATCATGCCTTGTAATTTACAAAGTCAAATAACGTCTTTCTCATATCTAGACAACCGGAAAACGTGTCTCCCATCTGCTAGATGCACACACCACAATCTACCTCCTCTCAACTAAATAAAGAAGTCAAATGCGAAGAAGAACTCGACCGAACAATTAACATGATAAGCGAATAATGACCCAGCGCAAACACACATCTGTATTCAATCTTGTCAAATTCCCACTTGACCACGGAAGCTGTCCAACACATACTAAGTATCAGTTCGTTATTCGGCCGATTAGACGCCTACACGATTAAGTCAAATACATTCCCACATTCAAACAGCCCTTTCCATTCGGATGGCCTCCCACCGTTAGTGGGAAACTTGACACGGGCCATGCATAGACTGAATAATCCTGCCAAATTGAACACATATATATTTAATCCGTATACTTTCAATTGAATTACATTCGACACTGAGCGAAGTATCCGAAATACACCCTGCTTACAGCTCTGGAAATAGAAGTATCTGCACCACTCTTATCACTTGACACACTCTTCCCTTTGCTAGCACAGTATTCCACGTCAGATCAAGCCTTCGTTACCACTGGACATAGTCTTCTCCTTTACACATCTCAGAACAAAAACACATACTTTATAAACCAGATGCTCCTAGTTTAGAAAATCATTTGTACATGGGAACATGTATGCGGCAGCAAGAGGAATCCGAGAAATCGTCGACATGGAAGCGAATAAAATAAGGGAAGCAGTCAATTTTTGTCCTTTGAGGCAGCATTATACTGTACGTCTATTGAGGTATCAGTGATACACGAGAGTTGACTATTGTATTTGACGCTTTTCAGGAAGGCAGAGAACCATCCGTCTATAAACTTAAATGCATCCGCGGACACGTGACATAGCCTGCATTCGACTCGCATACAGCCACATGTTCTATATATGATTTAAAGCACTGTCTACTTGCGATTAGATTAGATTAGTTTTTCGTTCCATAGATCCGTGTTGAGGAGATCCTCGTGGATGTGGAACATGTCAATTTTTTTTAAGCTGAAATAACAATACTAATAGTATGAATATATAAATACATCATTTGTTTCTATTAAAAAATTCGTCAATGGAGTAGAAGGAGTTGGCCACTAGTAAGTCTTTCAGGCTCCTTTTAAACCGATCTTTATTTGTAACTAATTTTTTTATGTTTGCTGGCAAATTACTGAAGATGAGTGTTCCTCAGTAGTGGACCCCTTTTTGAACTAAAGTAAGCGCTTTTAAGTCCTTGTGCAGATCATTTTTGTTCTTGGTATTGTATGTATGAACTGAGCTGTTTGTTGGAAAAAGAGATATATTATATAGGACAAATTTCATTAAGGCGTAAATATACTGAGAGGCAGTAGTTAGTATACCCAGTTCTTTGAAGAGGTTTCTAGAGGACGTCCGTGAGTTTACTCCACAAATAATACGTATTACACGCTTTTGGACTCTGAAAACTTTTATTTGACTTGAAGAGTTACCCCAAAATATTATACCATATGAAATTATGGAATGAAAGTAAGCAAAGTATGCAAGCTTTTTCAGTTTTATGTCGCCTATGTCTGCTAACACTCGAATTGCAAATACAGATTTGTTAAGGCGTTTCTGCAGTTCTATGGTGTGCTCCTCCCAACTGAATTTATTATCAAGTTGTAATCCCAGGAATTTAAGACTGTCAATCTCTTCTATCTCCTCTTCTTCATACTTCATGCATATGCTGGGTGGAAACCTCTTACAGGTTCTGAATTGCATATAGTGAGTCTTTTCGAAGTTTAATGTCAGGGAGTTGGCTTTAAACCATTTATTAATATCCATGAAAATATCATTAGGAGATCTTTCTAGAACTACACTCGACATACTATTTATTGCAATACTTGTCTCATCTGCAAACAAAACTAACTCTGCTTCTGGCAGTGTAACTGATGAGAGGTCATTAATGTACACAAGAAAAAGATGGATCCTTGTGGGATACCACATGCAATTTCTTCCCATTCTGATGATGACTGATGACTTAATTCACTAGTCCCTTGCACTGACACCCTTTGTTTCCTGTTAGCGAGGTGTGACTTGAACCATTTTGCAGCGCTGCCTGTGACACCATAGAATTCTAATTTATTTAAAAGGATGTTATGGTTCACACAATCGAATGCCTTTGACAAATCACAGAAAATACCTGCTGCTTGTAACTTGTTATTTAATGAATTAAGTACATTTTCACTGTAGGTGTAAATAGCCTTTTCGATATCAGAACCCTTCAGAAATCCAAACTGTGTTCTTGATAATATGTTATTTGTGGTCAGATGGTTGAGAAGCTGCCTGTACATTACTGTTTCTAAAATTTTTGAGAATGCTGGCAAAAGTGATATCGGTCTGTAGTTTGATGGTATCTCTTTATCCCCTTTCTTGAACAGAGGCTTAACATCTGCATATTTTAGCCAGTCAGGAAATGTCCCAGTTATAATTGACTGGTTACACAAGTAACTTGTACTAATCTCACAAGAACATGTCTTAATTAACTTTGTTGATATTTCATCGTAACCACTAGAATGCTTTGTTTTTAAAGATTTTATTATGGAAGTTATTTCTTTTGGTGAAGTGAGTGACATATTCATGTACCTGAAGCTATTTGTAAAGGCTAGTTTCAGATATTCAAGGGCATTATTTACTGATCCTGACAATTCCATTCTATCAGTAATGGATATAAAGTACTTGTTAAATAGATTTGCCACATTATGCCCATCGGTTACCAAAGTGTCATCTACCCTTAGTGCTATTTGTTCCTGTTCCTTTCTGGTTCTGCCAGTCTCCTCTTTCACTATATCCCATATTGTTTTTATTTTGTTCCCTGACAATGCTACCTTCTTCTCGTAGTGCATTTGTTTAGATGTCTGTATCACGTTTTTTAATATTTTATAGTATTCCTTGAATTTAGCTAAATCATCAGCATTGGAGCTATTCTTGGTCGACAGATACATTTTCCTTTTTGTATCATAGGAAATCTTTATTCCTTGTGTGATCCGTGGTTTTATTACAGACTTTTGTTTAATTTGAGTAACTTTTGGAGGAAAACAGTTTTCAAACATAGTACTGACATTGTTCATGAATGTGTTATATTTTTCGTTCATGTCATGAGCACTTTCCAGTTCATATCTTTGAGCAGTTTTCTAAAACACTCAATTTTTGGTTGATTGACTACTCTCCTTTACTCAGATTTAGCAGTCTTGATAATCAGCGTAGAATTTACATATAAAACAAGGAGCTGCATGTCATGATCTGATAGTCCATTTACTACAGGTTTTATGATATGATTTTGTTCCTTTGATTTGTCTATAAAAATGTTGTCAATGGCTTTCCTTGAGGATTTAGTGATCCTAGTTGGAAAGTTTACAGTGTGAGTTATAATGAAAGACAACATTACTAACTGCAGTAAATGTTTACTGGAAGATTGCATTAGAAAATCTGTATTAAAGTCACGAGCTATCAAAATTTCTTTGTTTCTTCTTGTTAAATAACCCAAAAGAGCTTCTAGATGATTTATGAATAGATTATAATTTCTTGCAGGTGCTCGATAAATAGTTACTATTATATAGGATCTGTTATGAAACTTTACTTCTGTTGCACATGCTTCTAGATGCTGCTCTAAACAAAATTTATTAATGTCAATGTTCTTGAATTTATGGCTGTTTTTAATAAATGTGGCAACTCTTCCTCCATCCATATCTACTCTGCAGAAGTAGGAAGCTAGCTTAAATCCTGAAATGTCTAACATATCTATACCAGTGGTCACTTGATGTTCAGAGAGGCAGATTATGTCAATTTGGTTAGATGAATTCATTTCATCGATACAAATGAGTAGTTCATCAACTTTATTTCTGAGTCCCGGAATGTTCTGGTGTAATAAAGAAAACTGATACTGCATACTAATGGGATTATAACTGCTTTGGCGAAGATGAAGTGGCAGTTTCTGATTTCTTTCTGTTAAAAATTGTTTAAATGGAGACTGTATGCTAAAATCTGACTCCTGTTCATCTGTTTCCTCAAACTGAGTGTGTCTGCCAATCTCTCTTAAAACTCGTTTTCTTTCCCCCTTCCCTATCCTAAAAAAGGCATCCCTCTGTTACCTGTGACCACTGGTATTTTACCACTTGTGACAGTGTCCCCCATTAAGTTTTCTGCAGTCAACCCAGACAGATTTCCCTTCCCTTTCCTATTGAGGTGAAGGCCACGCCTAGTGTAGTCCCGCCTATCGATAGCATCCACAGGAATCAAACCAATATGGGACCCTATATCCGTCCTAAGCAGCCACTCGAACTCCAAGTTCACCCTCCCTACAGACGAGTTCAAATGAGGCCGATCATGGCGTCTCAACACAAATCCCACACTCCTATGTCTCGTTGCTGATGCTATCTGCACCTGGTTACTCTATATGGAATATACAGTGTCCCTGTCAATACTATTTCCCGGACCACCCACTATAACCACGGCATCCTCCTTTGTGAAATCCTTGTATAGAGAACCTGCATCCTCTGTTACCTGACTCAGATCTGCACTAGGCCTGAAAAAGTTTGTGACCTGGTACTCTGGACCTACATTTTCCTGCAGTAGTTGGCCCACACCTTACCATGGGAACTACCTAACAACAGAACTTTCTTTCTCTTCACAAATTTCCCTACCTTTTTCAAGTCCTTGAAAGCTTGTTGTGCCCTTTCTACAGCTTCAGCTACATGAGGCTCATCCGATTCAGACTGAGGCAACAGCTCAAATCTATTTTCAAGATTTATGAAGAAGCTGTCTGATGCTCTCCTTTGCCTGTTCCCCCTATTACCTGTTGCCATTTCCCACCTCTATTCACCCTTCTCCCTCTTTAACCTGTCCATATCCTCCTTTGCCTTATCTAGGTCAGCTTGAAGAGCTGCAATTTTCCCTTCCTGTTCCAGTATTTTACTATCTGTACTGCAGATCCTAGAATACCTCTCGTTTGCCTGTTCCCCCTATTACCTGTTGCCATTTGCCACCTCTATTCACCCTTCTCCCTCTTTAACCTGTCCATATCCTCCTTTGCCTTATCTAGGTCAGCTTGAAGAGCTGCAATTTTCCCTTCCTGTTACAGTATTTTCCTATCTCTACTGCAGATCCTAGAATACCTCTTGTTTGCCTGTTCCCCCTATTACCTGTTGCCATTTCCCAACTCTATTCACCCTTCTCCCTCTTTAACCTGTCCATATCCTCCTTTGCCTTATCTAGGTCAGCTTGAAGAGCTGCAATTTTCCCTTCCTGTTCCAGTATTTTCCTATCTCTACTGCAGATCCTAGAATACCACTGGTGAGCCTCATTTATGTCCCCATTTCCCATGCCACTACATTCGCCCCAATGAAAGAAACTACAGCACCCATCACACCATACCCCGGAACCAACGATCCTACGGCATGTCACACACTTCTCACTCATGGTAAAAACAGAAATCGTATAAACTGATTTAAGTACTGACTGAAACGTAAACAAAGGACCCTAGAAACTATTCAGGCAGATATAAATAAATTGAAAGAGTACTGAATAAAAAAAACTGGTGATTATATATAAGTTTAAGTCACTGTTCACTTACGATGCGCGCGCGTGAAATTAAGCCTAAAATCCGTGCTATAGGCGCGAGAAGGAAAATAAACTTTTTACCCCGTTTAATCTTCTTTAACACTTCACTAACACTTCCACTAATGTAACAACACTTATATTATATTTATACCAACTGGAAACGTTTACTTATAAGTTTAATTTACAGCTTACTTACGATTGGCGCCCGTGAAATTAGGCCTAGATTCGTGCTACAGGCGCGAGAAGAAAAATACGCTTCTTACCCCGTTTAATCTTATTCTGTGCTTCACTAACACTTCCACTAATTTAACAACACTTACGTTATATTTATAACACCTGTAAACGTTTAAAAATAGCTTAATAACAACGCTTTTTATAATTATTTAGTGCAGCAAATACTCGAAGAGTCCGCGTCGGTGCAGTGTTACCAACCGGACTGCCCGAAATGTAAACCTCTCCTGCATCAGAAGACTTCCATCTCATGTGTGATGAAACGTGACATATTCTTCTAAATGAACTATGATTTATGTGATGTACTCTATCCCCCCTCTCACATCTTGGGTGTAAAATCGAGACTTCAGCTTCATAACTAAGCTAGCGATAGGTGCTTGTGAGGCACTGCAAACTCCTGTGTATACATTTGCCTGACAGATGTGCTGTTTACAGAGTTAGTGGTAGAATGACTTGTAATTTTCGCATGTCGGGCGTCTCAGCAGATCAGTGTTATTAAATAGGAGTAGTTTCGAGGTTTGTACTCTGTATACAGTGACTCAAAGCAAGTTAGGGTGAGTGATTTGCATCACCATAATAAATAAATTAGGTGAAGTGGGTAGCTAAATAAACTGTTAAAAAAATAAATAAAGTGCCCTCCCTCCTCTCTCCAGCAGTCCAGAACAGGCAGATTCCTTTTTTCACACCAATTTGCCTCCCCTCCAGGCGAGTGTTTTGTATCAGCATAATAAACTAGGTGAGATCTATAATTCGATGTACGTAGGAAATGTAAGAATTTTTAGCATATTGCAGACCCGTCAGCAACTGTGATAGACTAGTACGTTGAAAAATCCGCCTCAGTTGCGGAAATTTTCTGGTCTTTACCCAGGTTTCTGCTAGAATAATCTAGCCTTCTTCAGGAGCATAAAATTACTATAACATGCCAGAGTAAGGCACAGTCAACATTAAAAATTAAAACCTATAGTACCGTGGTGCCATGTCGAATTAAAACTACTTAACTGAAGTCCAGCGCCGGCATCACTTCACCACGCAGCGGCAGCTACGTTGGCACTGACCGTTGCATGCGGAATTGCACTGAGCACATAGCAACTCGCGCGCGTGCGCATACGGAGAGTGAAAGCTGTATGTCATTGGCTGTCTGCATATCACGTGCTTGGAGCTGATAACCGTAAATGTAAGCAAACTAAGCATTATGTAGATGAAGTCCCTATGTGTATTAACTACACACAAATTGTAATAAATGGTAGGAAATTTAGTTGGTGGGGTATATGAAGTTTAAGGATTACCTTTAAGACTTTATGCACATATGGTCGTTGTGTAAAGTATCCCCACCAAACGTGACTAATAGCGAGCACCTTACTTGTCTCACTTATTTAAAACCTTAATCATTATCTACAGTTTAATTAGGGTGTAACTGGGCGTGCAACGCCCCTGTCATCACACTTAACTACTATTGATCGACATAGGTCAAGCATATTGATTAAAGTGTGGTGGAGGGTACAACGTCTGCTTCATCACGCTAACGTGCTATTGACCGACATAGGTCAAGTATACTAAAATATAGTCTACGATGTACGTTAGATGAGAAAATTTTCTATAGGTAACATTGTTAAGTAACGCGATACACATGTAGCGTTATCGTTATAATTAAAAGGGGAAATATTTAGAACAGCTAAGTTCTACTTCACTTTGCTACATAACTGTTAAATTCATCTATGCTATTGGCCGAAATAGGTCACGCATATTAATTTAAGTGTAGACAGAAATTATACTCGAATTAAATGAGCAGCCTCTAGTGGGGGCGAAACCATACCAACTCCGCTTAGCAAAATTTTCGAAGAGGATGGCTAACACAATTGATGGTGGTACTGCTTGAAATTGTTTAAATAAAGACTTACGTCCAGTTCCTAGGAAGAGGTGACTTAGGTTAGTAGAGGTAGCCCAATCGACCTATCTCCCTACAAAACTTCCGGCCAGTTGCTAGGATGATGTGACTTAGGTTAGTGGAGGTAGTCCAACTGCCCTATCTTCCAGCCATCTTGAATGACGTCAATCGCATCATCAGCTGACGTCACCTACTTGCCTCATGGCCGCCATATTGGGTAACAGTGCTTGGGGTGGCCTACTTTGAGGTGATTTACTTTGGGGCGACGCTCACCTTGTTCCACTGCTGGCTTCCGCCAGGGTCGCTCTACCACTGATAATCTTGTGTCCCTCGAGTCTGCCATCCGAACAGCCTTCTCCATACGCCAACACCTGGTTGCCGTCTTTTTTGACATACGTAAAGCATACGACACGACCTGGCGACATCATATCCTTGCCATATTGCATGTGTGGGGTCTTCAGGACCCGCTCCCGATTTATATCCAAAATTTCTGGTCGCTCCTACTTTCCGTCTCCAGGTTCCATCCACATCCAGGAGAATGGAGTCTCGCTGGGTTCTGTATTGAGCGTCTCTCTATTTTTAGTGGCCATTAGCAGTCTAGCAGCAACTGTCAGGTCCTTTGTCTCACCTTCTCTGTATGCAGACGACTTCTGCATTTCGTACTGCTGCTCCAGTACTGGTGTTGCTGAGCGCCACCTACAGGGAGCCATCCACAAGGCGAAGTCTTGGGCCATCAAGACGTGTGTCATGCATTTCAGTCGACGTCGTACCGTTCATCCGGAACCAGAACTTTACCTTAATTACTCATTGCAGTGGAGACATATCGATTCTTAGGTCTGGTTTTCGACGCTCGATTGACTTGACTTCCTCATGTTCGTCAGCTTAAACGGAAGTGCTGGCAGCATCTCAATGCTCTACATTGCCTGAGCAACACCAACTGGGGTGCAGATCGCTCCACGCTGCTGCAGCTCTACAGAGCCCTTGTTCAATCCAGTCTTGACCATAGGAGTGTGATTTATGGTTCGTCAGCGCCCTCAGCATTGCGTTTGCTCGACCCATTGTACCACTCGGAGTTCGATCAACGACAGGAGCTTCTAGAACGAGCCCGGTGACAAGCGTACTGGTGGAGGCTGGTGTCCGTCCATTGAAGATCAGACGTGCACTACTGCTCGCCAGTTACGTTTCACACATTCGTAGCTCTCCTGAACAACCGAATAACCGTCTCCTTTTCCCGCACGCGGCAGTCTATCTCCCGCATCGGCGGCCCAGGTCGGGGCTAGCGATTGCGGTTCGCGTGCGGTCCCTTCTCTCCGAACTGTAGTCCTTTCCTTTACCACCTCTACTTGCGGTCCGTTCACGTACGTCTCCATGGTGTATTCGTCGGCCGCAGCTTCGTCTCGACCTTTTGGATGGCCCTAAGGACTCCGTTAACCGAGCTGCTCTCTGCTGTCGCTTCCTCTCTATTCCTGATATGTTCCGGGGCTCTGACGTGGTTTACACCGCGTATGTTCAAGGAGGACTTATTGAGCAGCACTCCTAGCCAGTTGGCTGCAGTGTTTTCACTGCACAGCTGACGGCCATACCTCGTGCTCTTGAGTACATCCACTCATGCCCTGGCGAGTCATTTCTCCTGTGTACTGACTCACTGAGCAGCCCACAAGCTATCGACCAGTGCTACCCTCACCACCCTCTGGTAGCGTCCATTCGGGAGTCCATCTATTCTCTGGAATAGTTCTGCCGTTCCGTGATATTTGTGTGGACCCCACATGTCGGAACGAACTTGCAGACAGGCTGGCCAAACAGGCGACGCGGAAACCACTTCTGGCGATGGGCATCTCCAAAACTGACTTGCGTTCTGTCTTACGCCGCAGGATTTTCCGGCTTTGGGAGACAGAATGGCATAACAGTACGCACAACAAACTGCGTGTCATTGAGGAGACTACGAAGGTGTGGAAGTCTTCCATGCGGTCCTCTCGCACGGAATCAGTTGTCCTCCGCCGGCTCCGCATTGGCCATATATGGCTAACACGTGGTTACCTACTCCGTCGCGGGGACCCACCTCTGTGTCGCTGTGGCTCAAAAATGACAGTCGTCCATCTCTTGCTGGACTGCCCACTTTTAGCCGCTCTGCGGTGTACTTTTAACTTTCCCATCACCCTGCCTTCGGTGTTGGGGAAATGCCTCAACAGCAGCTTCAGTTTTACGTTTTATCCGTGAGAGTGGGTTTTATACTTCTATGTAGGTTTTAGCGCATGTCCTTTGTCCCTCCGTGTCCTCCACCCTAGTGCTTTTAGGGTGGAGGTTTTAACGTGTTGCAGAGTGCCTGGCTTTTCCTTTCTATTCTCGTGGTCGACCAGCCACTGTAATCTGCTTTCTTGTTTCACTCTCTCCTGTTTCTAGCGTCTCTCTATTGTGTTCTTGTCCTCTTTTGTTCCTTTAGTGTTCGTTGCCTTTCCTTCGTTCTTGTGGTTTTTCCTTTCTTTCCGTTTTGTGTTATTTGTCTCGTCCGTTTTATTCTCACACTTGTGGCATTGTTTTATCAGGAACAAGGTACCGATGACCTCGTAGTTTGGTCCATTCTCCCCTCTTTTAAACCAACCAACCATTCAAAGCAGAGATAGATGCTTAGACTGGTGTATCTGGTAACCTGACTTTGCCGTTACCTGTACAGAAGGAAGTTTAAAGTAATGACAGACCATGTTGCTTCTAAATGGCTATTAGGTTTGAAGGACCCATCCAGTAAACCGACAAGATGAGCATTAAAGCCCAATGAATTTGAGTACGAAGTATTCCACAGACCAGAAAAGAGGCACAGAAATACAGACAGGATAAGCAGGAATAAATACCATCCTGGGTGGCAAGCAGCGCAAAACGCCGATGGAGAGTGTAAGCAGGACAGCAATAAGCAGCAGTTTAGCCTGTGTCACGGATTGTTGTGTAGGGAGACGAATTTAAGATCACCAGTGGACGTGTCAGCAGAGCTGAGGGATGAGGTACTGAGGGAAATGGATGATCATGGTTCAAATGGTTCAAATGGCTCTGAGCACTATGCGACTTAACTTCTGAGGTCATCAGTCGCCTAGAACTTACAACTAATTAAACCTAACTAACCTAAGGACATCACACACATCCATGCCCGAGGCAGCATTCGAACCTGCCACCGTAGCGGTCGCTCGGCTCCAGACTGTAGTGCCTAGAACCGCACGGCCACTCCGGCCGGCTGGATGATCATGTGTTGTCTGGCCATGGAGGTTACAGAACTAGGAATCAGAGGATGGCGGAGAAGTATTGGTGCAGAGTACGGAAGAATATCAATCAGTACAGAGTGCACATTGTACAAACCAGTCACAAATAACTATTACCGCAGAGGACTCCAGAAACTGAGATGCATGTGTTAGGACCATTCAACCGAATGCCAACAGCAAATAGTCTTCTGTTAACCATCATAGATCATATTACTTATTACAATGAGCTGGTGCCTATGTCAGACTTGGAGGCAGTCACAAATACAGAAGTGTTGGGTACTGAAGTCTGGAGTTCCAGAAACAATAATAATTAATCAAAAATGAATTTCGTGCAGATCTGATGAAGTAGTTGTGTTGATGGTTGAAGGTGAAGACATTAAGAACTAGTGCACTTCAGCCTCCGTCAAACGGAAGGACAGAGTGAGTTTATCGGATAATCGGACGGACACTTAGTTATTAAGTAAACTCCCACACTACAGACGGGCGCACACGTTTATCTATTCCAGTAATGCAAATAATTCAAAACTGCGTTCTACCACAGGTTTATCAACA
This sequence comes from Schistocerca cancellata, assembly GCF_023864275.1. Classification (NCBI taxonomy): domain Eukaryota; kingdom Metazoa; phylum Arthropoda; class Insecta; order Orthoptera; family Acrididae; genus Schistocerca; species Schistocerca cancellata. The sequence goes on along the minus strand of NC_064631.1, from coordinate 7,923,456 downwards.
TTTGGGGTAGTGTATGGTAGGGAGATGCCATAACTATTGGATATGATGTAGCAGAAAGGAAGCAGGAATGGAGAACTGGCCTGAGAATTCCCGAGAACAGCGAGAGAGGTTTGAGAGAGGGTCCAGCAAGTAAATACTGAGGCACTGGAAAAGCTCGAAGAGGCAGGAAATACATAGTGGCCCAGAGGATAATGTTGTTTAGTCCGTAAACTGCCAAATAAAAGACAAAGAAGTTCCCGATATGGTGCCAGAAATTGTACCAAGTGAGAGAAACCAGATCACCAGTTGCAGTTTCCAGCGAGGTCAACAGTTGTACATGTCAACCGTTTACGAACTGCCGGCCGCGGTGGTCTAGCGGTTCTAGGCGCTCAGTCCGGAACCGCGCGACTGCTAGGGTCGCAGGTTCGAATCCTGCCTCGGGCATTGATGTGTGTGATGTCCTTAGGTTAGTTAGGTTTAAGTAGTTCTAAGTTCTAGGGGACTGATGACCACAGAAGTTAAGTCCCATAGTGCTCAGAGCCATTTCGTTTACGAACTGATCAGAGGTGCACCAGATGGAATTCCAAGTAGAATATCAGTGGAACCAAGGTGAAAGCGAGAAAGAAAGAGCAGCAGAATGAAAGACGGGTAGAAGAGATCCACACACCTCATATGATGTGTACATTTATGTTGAGGATATACTCTGAAGCGCCAAAGAAACTGGTACAGGCATGCTTATTCAAATGCAGATATATGTAAAAAAGCAGAAACGGCGCTTCGGTCGGCAACGCCTGTACAAGACAAGTCTCTGGCGCACTTTTTGGTGAGTCTGAACGTGGTGTTATAGTCATAGCACGAGCGACTGGACACAGCATCTACAAGTAGCGATGAAGTGGGGTTTTTCCATACGACCATTTCACGAATCTACCGTGAATATCAGGAATCTGGTAAAACATCAAATCGCTGCGGCTGTAAAAAGATCCCTCAATAACGGGACCAACGACGACTGAAGAGAATCATTCAAAGTGACAGAAGTGTAACCTTCCGCAAATAGTTGCAAATTTCAATGCTGGCCCATCGACATGTGTCAGCGTGCGAACCATTCAACGAAACATCATCGATATGGGCTTTCAGAGCACTTGGAGACTACACGACACAAAGCTTTACGCCTCGCCTGTGCCCGTCAACACCGACATTGGACTGTTGACGACTGGAAACATGTTGCCTGGTCAAACGAGTCTCGTTTCAAATTGTATAGAGAGGATGGACGGGTACGGGCATGGAGACAACCTCATGAATCCATGGATCCTGCATGTCAGCAGGGGGACTGTTAAAGCTGGTAGAGGTTCTGTAATTGTGTGAGAGGGGCGGGGGGTGCTGTTGGAGTGATATGGGACTCTTGATACAGGTGTCACATACGTCATCATCCTGTCTGATTACATGTATCCATTTATGTCCATTGTGCATTCCGACTGACTTGGACAATTCCAGCAAGACAATGCGACGCCCCATACGCCCATAATTGTTACAGAGTGGCTCCGGGAACACTGTTCTGAGCTCAAACACTTCCGCCGCCCGCCAAACTCTCCAAGCACGAACATTATTGAGCATATCTGGGATGCTTTGCAATGTGCTGCTCAGAAGAGATCGCCACCCACTCGTACTCTTACGGGTTTATGGACAGCCCTGCGGGATTCGTGGTGTCAATTCCCTACAGCACTACTTGAAATATTAGTCGAGTCCATGTCACGTGGTGCAGCGGCACTTCTGAATGCTCGCGGGGGCTCTACACGATATTAGAGAGATGTACCAATTTCTTTGGCTGTTCAGTGTAGTTAATATGTTTTTTGTTATAATTCTTGGAATTTTGGTTATTTTCTTTCGTATGTTATAGATCTTGTATAGGGCTGCACGGAAGTTGAATGCCCGCCAGAGCAAATGCATCTCGCTGAACGGTGGAGGGCAGCGCCGCTGCCGCGCTGCGCTCTCGCCTAGTGAGTGCCCCGCCGCCTCGCCACGCGTGCACCGGTCAGCAGTGTCCGTCGCGGCCGGCCGGCGTAAGTACCGCCGCAGCTCGAGTGCTCAGTCAGTTGCGCACTTCGCCTGAAGGCGTTCGTCACTGTCTCTGCCGCACTCCTAACTCCTCGTCGACGACTTTGTTTCGGTGTCGGTTCTCCTCTGTGGTCTCAGTTGGGATAGTGGCCCGTACTTGACCTGTTCAGAGCATTGTGTCGAACGTTCATAGCATTTCTTTGGTGCATAGATTGCTACTGGCTTCCTCTTGCTGTGTCAGATCTGCCGTTCAGTCAGCCCTGTTTCTCGAATCTAGAGTGGGTTTGAGATTCGTTTGCAGGTGGTCTTCCTACCTTGCATCCTTAGCTTATTTCTCCCGTTTTCTGCCGTGTGCACCGGTACCATGTTACATGCAGGCATAGCACTAGATTATTAGAATAGTTATGGATGAGATCGTGTATTTATGTGTTGTAATTGTATGAATGATTCTGGTCGGAAACAGCAGGCATCTGAGGAGAGAGGAGATGAAGCAAGGAAGGATGGAAGGATGGTAATTTGGCGGTGCTGTACCTCTTCACCTGGGGTGGACTAGGGGCGCTGCAGAATCGTCACCTGGATGGAAGATTTATGTTTTTCAGGCAGCAGGAAGCGATATTATGTAGCCACAAATGAAAATTAAGTTTGGTATTTAGTGTATCGTAGCTAAGGAATGAGATAAGGAGGTTGTAACTGAGTATGCAAACACTCTAATCTAGGATTAGAGGCAGTTCAAGCACGAATGTTAGTATTGCATACAAGAATAACATTAACAAAGCTGTTGGTCACTAGGGTACAGTATCTGAGATGCAAGAGTCGAGCTGACATACTTGAAAGAAGCCATTCATCAGGCATTACATGGGAAACTGAGTCCCAGTATCACAGAGGCAATTCCTGAAAGGGTGGGGTGAAGTACCACCCAGACTACAGTTAGTAGCAGAGCCTAACAGTCAGAATCTGCCTTTCTATTACCATGGGGGCAATAACGGAAGTGAAAACAGATGAGGCACAGTTGTACATATCTGTCAAGATACTGGTGACGAACAAGCACACATTGATCGAGTGTTACACACCTATCCAGTGTTGCTGGAAATAGTGGTGAAGCTTTTGCAAATTTAAGAGGGCGAAATGTTACTAATAGTGGAAGATAGGGATTGGCATGACTGAAGGAGTACTGCAGAGGTCGCAGAGTGGGAAGGGTAATACATATCCTACTCATGAGATTCAGCTGACATGGAGTACTTGTGCCATGCCGCTGTTCAGGGGAAAGACAGAAGGTGTCCATACCAAGTGATATAAACAAAATTGTACTTTCAGCAAGCAGTGCTACATTGGGCGCTGTCCATGAGTTACAACATAGTACTGATGCAAGTTGCTATGATCAATGGAATCTCATGGAAGACGGAGGCTTACAATTAAGAGGCAATCGGTTCTTGTTAAACAGAACTACGTGCGATATTACGACGACAACTTTCTATTTACCAGCCACGATGACAGGAGGTACTCTGAAAAATATCACACACCTGCAACTGCACTGGCTAGATGAACCCTTGGAGACGCTGCCTAAGCACAACCTTACTTACTTGAATGCTAGATGGGAACCAACAGTATTCTCTTGGGTAAGTCAGATGATAGGTGCACACAAGAAGCGAATCAGTGAGGTGCAGGTAACGGAGCCCATGGAACAGTATCGGGATAGCAGACGAAGAGCAGGTATGACCTTGAGTGTCATAGTATCTAGCACCATGGCGGCTCTAATTGCTCTGCATGGCTTTTGTTTATATGAGATGACGAGCTGCACAGGACTTTAATCCAGGAGTAATCCGGGTTCCGGAGACTTGAATCTCAAGAGCAAGAGATGGAGAGTGAATTTGTAAAGTGAAGAGTACAGAAGGTAGCCATAAACATTTAATATACAGGGAGGCGCAATTACAAGTGGCCTGGACGAGTGGATACAATTGGACGTGAAGCTGTGGATATAAACACAACATTAACAGAGGAGGAAAAGACCTATAGTCACTTCCAACAGGATAGAGCAACTGCCCATGCAGTGGGTTGAACAATGGAGCACATTTACTCAATCTACATGCCTGACAGAACTGTTAGCGTAGATCAGTCTGGTCGTGGCCCTAGATGGCCACCCAGGTCATCTGGTCTGTCAGTGTGAGATTATATTGTATGGGGAGATCTCAAGCCTAAGGTGTATCGCAGCAATCCTCATAGTTTTTAAGAATTTCAGCAGAACATTCGGATGAGACTGCAGCAATTCCAGCAGTCCAACTTCAATCTACCTTCAGCAGCTTGCTGACCAATGCCCGAAAGTCAAAGAGATGAATGGTGGTCGCTTTCAGCATCTGCTATAGTCATGTTAGTAGTGTATTTCCTTTCCTCTGCTGTGTATCCTTGCACCCTGGAACACTGCTCTGGGCCACTGTTATTTACCCCACACTGTAGTAAATGTACGAGTTGACAGCTTTGTATAAAAGTCGTAGCGCTCATGGTGGAGAAACAGTTGTAAGCAAGTCCCAAACGCCACATCTTCCCTGCGGGTGGGATAATGTAGTTTTGGTAGAAGTGGAATAATACGCTACTGGCCATTAAAATTGCTACACCAAGAAGAAATGAAGATGATAAACGGGTATTCCTTGGACAAATATATTATACTAGAACTAACATGTGATTACATTTTCTCGCAATTTGGGTGCATAGATTCTGAGGCATCAGTACCCAGAACAACCACCTCTGGTCGTAATAACGGCCGTGATACTCCTGGGCATTGAGTCAAACAGAGCTTGGATGGCGTGTGCAGGTACAGCTGCCCATGCATCTTCTACACGATACCACAGTTTATCAAGAGTCCTGTGACCAGCAAGTTGCTCCGTCGCCATTGACCAGACGTTTTCAGTTGATGAGAGACCTGGAGAATGTGCTGGCCAGGGCAGCAGTCGAAGATTTTCTGTATCTAGAAAGGCCCGTACAGGACCTGCAACATGCGGTCATGCTTTATCCTGCTGAAATATAGGGTTTCGCAGGGATCGAATGAAGGGTAGAGCCACAGGTCGTAACACATCTGAAATGTAACGTCCACTGTTCAAAGTGCGGTCAATGCGAACAAGAGGTGACCGAGACGTGTAACCAATGGCACCTCATACCATCACGCCGAGTGATACGCCAGTATGGCGATGACGAATACACGCTTCCAATATGCGTTCACCGCGATGTCGCCAAACACGGATGCGATCATCATGACGCTGTAAACAGAACCTGGATTCAACTGAAAAAATTAGGTTTTGCCATTCGTGCACCCAGGTTCCTCGTTGAGTACACCATCGCAGGTGCTCCTGTCTGTGATGCAGCGCCAAGGGTAACCGCAGCCGTGGTCTTCGAGCTGATAGTCCATGCTGCGGCAAACGTCGTCGAACCGTTCGTGCAGATGGTTGTTGTCTTGCAAACGTCCCCATCTGTTGACTCACTGATCGAGACGTGGCTGCACGATCCGTTACAGACATGCGGATAAGGTGCCTGTCATCTCGACTGCTAGTGATACGAGGCCGTTGGGATCCAGCACGGCGTTCCGTATTACCCTCCTGTACGCATCTGTTCCATATTCTGCTAACAGTAATTGGATCTCGACCAACGCGAGCAGCAATGTCGCGATACGATGAACCGCAATCGGGATAGGCTACAATGCGACCTTTATCAAAGTCGGAAACGTCATGGTACGCATTTATCCTCCCTACACGTGGCATCACAACAACGTTTCATCAGGCAACGCCGGTCAAATGCTGTTTGTGTTTGAGAAATCGGTTGGAAACTTTCCTCATGTCAGAGCGTTGTAGATGTCGCCACCGGCGCCAACCTTGTGTGAATTCTCTGAGAAGCTAATCATTTGCATATTACAGCATCTTCTTCCTGTCGGTTAAATTTCGCGTCTGTAGTACGTCATCTTCGTGGTGTAGCAATTTTAATGGCCAGTAGTGTATGTAAGGAGGAAATACACTTGTTAGGACCCACTTGACTCTCTGTGGGATTTTAGTGTGAGGAATGCGCCTCAGAGCCGTACAAATAGTCGCAGATTTCGAGGCAGAGGCACCTGGCGCCGATCATGCCAGGGTCATGTCAGACAGAACTGAGCAGCGCAAGCTGCAGCCATGGGTCGAGACTGGGTCGAGCCACCCACCACTGGCACTCAGCCACCTTACAGGACTTACTGCCACTGTCCAGCTGTCCCTGCCTGTAGCTGTCCAACTCTTGCCAGAGGGCAGTCGACAATTTCCTACACACAGCAGTCTTGTTGCGCCTCCACAGTGGAAATCGTCAGGGCTACGTCACCTACATGGAGGCGCCCACAACTGCAGGACGCTTTTGTGTCACAACACAGAGCACTGATGTAACCTACAGTGAGGCAATCAGCTTTCTGTCTACCCACGTCACATCATGATGATGATTTTGGTTTGTGGGGCACTCAACAGTGCAGTTGTCGGTGCCTGCAAAAATTCACAATCTTTCCACTTTCCAGTCTCACCATTTCACCGAATGATGTGTGCGGAGAAAATGCCCAACCTGGACTGGAATCGAACCCAAGACCCAGTGATCTACAGGCAGCAAAGATAACGTCTACACCACGAGCTGTGTACTGGATTTCTGGAGAGGTGCATGTGTGCCTCGCACTGCTAATGACGTAAGGTTTATCTGAAGTTAATAAAATATTATTTCTCGGTCATCAGTGTATCTACTGGATGCACAGTACCATGATCGGACGACTCACGCTGCCCAGTTTTGATGGTAATCATCAGAACAGTCTTGTGTGGCTGTTTTGAAACTAGTCAGTCCTTCCCTTCAACAAGTGATGGATATATTGGATCGGCAGGACACACTTGACTTTGCTCAGGAATCATTTGAAACTTCGCCACCCGTGTGTCAAGTAAACCGGCCCGCCGGGCGAGCTGCACGGAACAGTAAACAGTCCTCGCGCTCTGCCGCGCCAAAGCCGCCATGCTCTCAGCCACGTCTACCACGCTGGCAAGCAAATGCAGTGCTAAAATCATGCCCGCGATGTGCTACTAGACATTCGCGTGAGAATTTCCCGTCACGCCAAGCTATTTGCTTTTTCTGTAATAAAAAAGGACATGTTCAAAGTGTTTGCCAGAAAAAGCTCAAATCGGAAGCTCAAAACTATTCCAGGCCCTTTGCTTCACGCCGGAATTGGAATCGAACCAAGGATCCTCAGGCTCGCGACACTTCACCCATGGAAATTCATGTAGTTCATTCCACTCTGCCCAGTGCCACTCTCTCTAACGGTGACTGTGTTCGTCCCACAAATAGTGTGCGTCGACGTCGTCGCCACTCCTGTCAAGTCGCAAGTGATTTTGTATCAGTGTCAGTTCACGCTGCACGAGACAGTCGCTCTTGTCGTCAGCAGGACAATAAACTTTTTGTGGACTTGGACATTAACGGCAAAGTGATACCATTCCAGCTCGATACTGGGGCTGCAGTTTCACTGCTCAATCAAGACACTTACAAACTGCTGGGCACACCTCTGTTGCGTGCTGCAAATGTTCAGTTAAGTACCTATTTAGGTCACGATCTCCCTGTGTTAGGACAGTGCAGCCTTCTTGCAACATACAAGGGACAAACAAAACTTGTGTCATTTTACGTCCTTCGTTCTTCTGCTGCAGTGAACTTGTTTGGTTTCGATTTATTTCAGTTGTTTAACTTATCTATAGTCAATCAGGTCCTATCAGTGAACCAGACTGTGCCTTCAGACAGTGTTTCTCGTCTCTGTGAAGAATTTGCAGACATTTTTGCACCGGGCCTTGGTTGCGCTAAGAACTATAAAGCACATTTGGAACTGAAAGTAAACGCGCAACCGAATTTTTTCAGAGCGCGCAATGTTCCCAACGCATTGAGTGATGAGGTCGCAAAAAACGTTACACGATTTGGAATCACAAGGTGTAATTGAACGTGTGCAGCTTCTCTCTGGGCATCACCCTCAGTAATTTTGCCAAAACCTTCCGGAAAATTTAGAGTTTGTGTGGACTTCAAGGCAACAGTGAATCCACAACTAGTGAATGCAAATTTTCCTTTACCCCGCCCGGAAGATCTTTTTGACAAACTGTGCCCGGGTAAATATTTTTCGAAGTTGGACCTAGCAGATGCGTACTTGCAAATACCGGTGGACGAAGAATCCCAGCGCGTTTTGGTGGTTAACACGCATCTTGGTTTGTACCGATTCAAACGACTGCCATTCGGATGTGCATCCGCCCCTGCATTGTTTCATCAATATCTACAAACTGTTTGTGCATCGGTCCCTACTGCAGCGAACTATCTGGACGATATTGTGATCTCCGGGAAGACGGAAGACGAACATTTAGACAATCTCCGAACATTATTTCAGGTCTTGCGACAAAATGGTATTCGCTTGCGGAAGGACAAATGTGTGTTTTTTGCTCGTGACTTACCCTATCTGGGACATGTACTCAATGCCCAAGGCATACATCCCAGTCCAGAACACCTCCGTGCCATACAAGACTTGCCTTCCCGCAGAATTTGAAGCAGCTACAGAGTGTGCTGGGAAAAATAAATTACTATAATAAATATATCCCACACACCTCTTCCATTTCAGCTCCGCTTCATCGCTTACGCCGTAAAGGTGTTCCGTTCGTTTGGACGACGGAATGCGAACGCGCCTTTCGCCAGTTGAAGTCGGCGTTGCTTTACAATACTTGCCTTACGCCATTCGATCCCCGGAAGCCCCTTTTGTTGATGGTGGATGCATCGGATTTCGGGATCGGTGCTCACAAAGATGGTTCGCACGATCGCCCTAGTGCCTTTGCGTCCAAATTGCTCTCGTCTGCGCAAAGAAATTATTCACAGATCGAGAAAGAAGCATTGGCTCTCGTATTTGGTGTTACAAAGTTTCATGATTTCTTGTATGGTCGTCACTTTACCATCATCACAGACTACAAACCTTTGACATCGCTTTTTCATACGACCACGCCTGTACCTCCACGTACAGCGCAGAAATTCATTCGCTGGTCTATTTTCCTCTCGCAGTACCGCTACGATATCGTGTTTCGGTCCACTGCTAAGCACGGAAACGCCGATGCGTTATCCCGTTTGCCTGTTGCTGAGGATAGAGCATTCGATTCCTCCGAACTTGCTTGCATGTTCATTGATTCGGAAACCGATGACGTGGTAGAATCATTTCCGATTGATTTTCGTCGTGTAGCTACAGCCACAGCTGCCGACCCTGTCCTTGCTACCGTTCTGCGTTTTGTTGCTACGCAATGGCCCTTGCCACAGTCACGGATCGGAGATCCGTTGGTTCGCCGATTTTTTGCTCACAAGGAGAGCCTTTTTTTGCGACGTGGTGTTTTGCTGTTGCAAATGATAATGATCAGTCCAGGGTCGTGGTACCACGTTCGTTACAGTCCTCTATCTTACGGCTTCTCCACCAAGGACATTGGGATATAGTGAGAACGAAACAACTTGCTCGTCAGCACTGTACTTGGTTCGGAATCGATGCCGCGATTACGAATATGTGCTCTTCTTGCATGGTGTGTGCCGAACAACAATCAGCACCACCGCGGAAATTCTTTGCATGGCCAAAAGCCACTTCCCCTTGGCAACGCTTACACGTCGATTTTGCTGGTCCATTCTGGAATTCTCGATGGTTGCTTGTGGTAGATTCATTCAGTAATTTTCCTTTTGTTGTCTGGATGTCTTCCACGACGTCATCTGCCACCATCCAAGCGTTATCCGCTATCTTTTGCATTGAAGGTCTTCCACAGACTATTGTTTCCGACAATGGCCCACAACTCATGTCCGCCGAATTTCAGTCATTCTGCAAGGCCGATGGTATTCAACATCTGACGTCCGCGCCGTTTTCGCCACAGTCAAACGGTGCCGCTGAACGTTTGGTCAGGACTTTCAAGTCACAGATGTTGAAGCTGAAAGAGTCGCATTCTCGGGAGGACGCGTTATTGCTCTTTTTGTCCTTGTATCGCTCTCAGCCTCGAGATGGTCGCTCCCCGGCTGAGTTGCTTCACGGTCGCCCTCATCGCACCTTGATGTCTTTGCTACATCCGCCGCATCAGGTTCCTGTGCAGCGGCAGACACCTGCTTTTGCCCCAGGCGACGTTGTCTACTACCGCAACTATCGAGGTTCACGGCGTTGGCTCGAAGGGCGCATTCTTCTCTGCCTCACCCGCGCTATGTATCTGGTTTTGGGGGCCTCTGGTGAGGTGCGTCGGCATCTCAATCAGCTGCGCCTCTGTCGTCGCACGGGATATGCCACTCCCCGTCTGCTTTCAGCGACGGTGCCGTCCGGTCAGCGCCCTGGGGACCCATCTACTGGCTCGCCTCAGCCCCAGGTGTTACCGACGCTGCCTTCCATTTTGCCCCATGGCGACGCGCCGCCACCGCCGCCGCCGCCTGTTCTCCCGCCGGCGACGCCTGCAGTCGACGCGTCGCTGCAACCAACGGGCGCCTCCCTTGGTCACGCGCCGCCGATCGCTTCCCGTGACCAGTTGTCCTCCGACATGGAACTCTTGCCCGCCCCGGACCATATGTCGTCTTCGCCCGTCGAGTGCCCCGGCCCGATGGAGGTCGACCCGTCGGGCCCTCCTGTCTCTCTACGGGCGCATACACCGCATGTTGGCGTGCACTCTGGACTAGGTTTTCAGGCGTTTCCTAGCTCCCCTCGGACCGAATGGCAGGGTGTGGGTGGCACTGCCTCGCCTGTAGTTAGGCTCCCCACCTCGTCACATGCGTCAACATGGAGTCCTCCCCACGGCGGGCGGAAGCCTTATGCCACAGTTGTCCACCGATTTGCGGGGGAGGAATGTGGTGTCACCGCCAGACACCACACTTGCTAGGTGGTAGCCTTTAAATCGGCCGCGGTCCGTTAGTAAAATTCGGACCCGCGTGTCGCCACTATCAGTGATTGCAGACCGAGCACCGCCACACGGCAGGTCTAGAGAGACTTCCTAGCACTCGCCCCAGATGTACAGCCGACTTTGCTAGCGATGGTTCACTGACAAAATACGCTCTCATTTGCCGAGACGATAGTTAGCATAGCCTTCAGCTACGTCATTTGCTACGACCTAGCAAGGCGCCATTACCAGTTATTATTGATGCTGTAAAACATGTACCGTCAAGAGCGACGTTCACCAATTATGGGCCGGCCGCGGTGGTCTAGCGGTTCTGGCGCTGCAGTCCGGAACCGCGGGACTGCTACGGTCGCAGGTTCGAATCCTGCCTCGGGCATGGGTGTGTGTGATGTCCTTAAGTTAGTTAGGTTTAAGTAGTTCTAAGTTCTAGGGGACTTATGACCTAAGATGTTGAGTCCCATAGTGCTCAGAGCCATTTGATTTTTTTGAACCAATTATGGATTAAAGTTAAGTATTCCACAGCTACGTCCTTTTTTGGTAGTCTAATTTCCTTGTCCTGTTCCAGACCTCACGCCAGCCTACGTGAGCTACAACGCGTGCCTTTCGGCTTCCTCTCATAGTGGGTTGTCTCTCTTGCCAATCCACAACAGAAAGTTTGTCAGAAGTAATAAATTTCGCTACACTCTGACTTAATTTAGCAAAAGAATTAATAAAACCGGAAAATTGAAAGTTAATTTAGTGACTGAAATTTTTCTCTCATTAGTCCATGATCTGGGTAAAACTCTTTCACAATTTTTAATGAAATCCGTCGCGTGTATACCGCCTTTTTTCAAGGGGTCGAACCGCTCCTCTTTCGTCAACAATTCAGAGCTATGTGCACAGATTGGCACATAGCTCTGTTTCTCGTCAAGTTTCTTTTCTAATTCCGACACTCTCGTAATTACTTGGCAAGTGATTGTCGCAAGCGTTTCTACTTCCCTTTTTTTCTCTTCGCAGGTATTAGCTTGCTTCGTCACTTTAGTATCTACTTCGGATACTAAAGCCTTTAAAGTTTCCACCTTCTGTTGATCCTCTTTTTTCACTAATTGAATTTGTTCCGTCACCTTATTCTCGATGATCGGAGCAACTGCTTCTCCTACACTTTTCTCGATTCTGTTAATTTCGGAATAAAAACGAGTATTTATGCTCGCAATTTCCGCCTGAACGCCTATCATTTCCTGTTTAAGATTACCGATTTCGGTATTAATCACAACAATATCGCCTTTGATTTTATCAACTTTTGTGTTAACAACTCCAACATTGTCGTTAACAACATTAATAGCTTTGTTCTGATTGTCTAGCTTCCGTTCAATTTTTTCAGACTGAGCTTCTTGTTGGGCAGACTGAGCTTCTTGCTTGGCAGCCTGAGCTTTAATTTCTGCCGATTGACTCTTGATTTCATTAATCAAAACATTCAATAAATCAATTAAATTCCCGGAAACTACCGGTTTTACCTCCGTAGCTGGTTCCTCTATATATGTTCCCACGTATTCGTCATCAAGGGGTACAGATTTGATTTTCGTTTCCGATTCCGAAACATTTTCTAAAGTTTGGAATTCCATTTCTGCTCTCTGTTGCGTTTCGGCGGTCGCGTATTTCATGCTAGCTGCCTGCCCCTGAACAATGGGTTCCGCGGTTCGTGTTTCCCACTGTTCGACTGATTGTTCCATATACAAGTCTGCCAAATTTTGGTAATTGTTGCCATCACTCATTTTAATAATTTTCAATATAAATGCCAAATCTCAAATCTAATTAGGATTCCTCCCAATACTTAATCAGGCTGACGTAACGACCTGTTCGTAACCAATACTTTGTTGCGAGATTTGCACCATACAAAATTCGTGTCCAGAACAACCTCAAATCTGAAGACTGTCCTGTCACCAGGTCGCCATGTGTAACCTCCCCCTCTCTTATCGACCTTAATGACAGTGAAAAATTACCTAATGGGAATTTGGGAAAAGCAATCGTCACCGAAGTTAATCTGTCGGTAAAGAGAGAGGAAAGGGTTACATCTAAATGAAAGGAAAAATGCAAATGAAACTGGTGGAAATTAATTTTGAAAAGGGGTAAAGTTAATAAATAAAGTAAATGTGCGGCCGTTACGTTAACAATTAACTAGCGGTAACTAGATATTTGAGATTTGGGGGAAATTACGGTAGCCAGTCCTATGGACAATTACTATAGTAACTGAAAAAGAAAGGTTATTACACATACAATTAGCACTAGAAGCGTGGCAACTGAAGGTTGACACGTGTAGTGTGAAAACTGAAAGTTTGTCAAAAGTAATAAATTTCGCTACACTCTGACTTAATTTAGCAATAGAATTAATAAAACCGGAAAATCGAAAGTTAATTTAGTGACTGAAATTTTTCTCTCATTAGTCCATGATCTGGGTAAAACTCTTTCACAATTTTTAATGAAATCCGTCGCGTGTATACCGCCTTTTTTCAAGGGGTCGAACCGCTCCTCTTTCGTCAACAATTCAGAGCTATGTGCACAGATTGGCACATAGCTCTGTTTCTCGTCAAGTTTCTTTTCTAATTCCGACACTCTCGTAATTACTTGGCAAGTGATTGTCGCAAGCGTTTCTACTTCCCTTTTTTTCTCTTCGCAGGTATTAGCTTGCTTCGTCACTTTAGTATCTACTTCGGATACTAAAGCCTTTAAAGTTTCCACCTTCTGTTGATCCTCTTTTTTCACTAATTGAATTTGTTCCGTCACCTTATTCTCGATGATCGGAGCAACTGCTTCTCCTACACTTTTCTCGATTCTGTTAATTTCGGAATAAAAACGAGTATTTATGCTCGCAATTTCCGCCTGAACGCCTATCATTTCCTGTTTAAGATTACCGATTTCGGTATTAATCACAACAATATCGCCTTTGATTTTATCAACTTTTGTGTTAACAACTCCAACATTGTCGTTAACAACATTAATAGCTTTGTTCTGATTGTCTAGCTTCCGTTCAATTTTTTCAGACTGAGCTTCTTGTTGGGCAGACTGAGCTTCTTGCTTGGCAGCCTGAGCTTTAATTTCTGCCGATTGACTCTTGATTTCATTAATCAAAACATTCAATAAATCAATTAAATTCCCGGAAACTACCGGTTTTACCTCCGTAGCTGGTTCCTCTATATATGTTCCCCCGTATTCGTCATCAAGGGGTACAGATTTGATTTTCGTTTCCGATTCCGAAACATTTTCTAAAGTTTGGAATTCCATTTCTGCTCTCTGTTGCGTTTCGGCGGTCGCGTATTTCATGCTAGCTGCCTGCCCCTGAACAATGGGTTCCGCGGTTCGTGTTTCCCACTGTTCGACTGATTGTTCCATATACAAGTCTGCCAAATTTTGGTAATTGTTGCCATCACTCATTTTAATAATTTTCAATATAAATGCCAAATCTCAAATCTAATTAGGATTCCTCCCAATACTTAATCAGGCTGACGTAACGACCTGTTCGTAACCAATACTTTGTTGCGAGATTTGCACCATACAAAATTCGTGTCCAGAACAACCTCAAATCTGAAGACTGTCCTGTCACCAGGTCGCCATGTGTAACCTCCCCCTCTCTTATCGACCTTAATGACAGTGAAAAATTACCTAATGGGAATTTGGGAAAAGCAATCGTCACCGAAGTTAATCTGTCGGTAAAGAGGGAGGAAAGGGTTACATCTAAATGAAAGGAAAAATGCAAATGAAACTGGTGGAAATTAATTTTGAAAAGGGGTAAAGTTAATAAATAAAGTAAATGTGCGGCCGTTACGTTAACAATTAACTAGCGGTAATTAGATTTCAGATTTGGGGGAAGTTACGGTAGCCAGTCCTAAGGACAATTACTATAGTAACTGAAAAAGAAAGGTTATTACACATATAATTAGCACTAGAAGCGTGGCAACTGAAGGTTGACACGTGTAGTGTGAAAACTGAAAGTTTGTCAAAAGTAATAAATTTCGCTACACTCTGACTTAATTTAGCAATAGAATTAATAAAACCGGAAAATCGAAAGTTAATTTAGTGACTGAAATTAATAGTGAGCTTTGTTTCTGAAGGGTTAGTCTTGGGGTACCTCAACAATCATTTCAAAAGCTACTTGAATCTACGCAATTTATAAATAAGATTTAACTTTGCACTCGAATTTAATGATTCTGAACAATTAGCAATAATAAAATTTAGTACGTACCAAGCTGAGCTGTAGTCACAGGTAAGCTAAAATATAGTAACAAAACTGGCACTCTTAATTTGTGCTTGTGTAATCTAAATATTGTAGCCAGCTATGAATACCTTACTGAACTTTGAAATTAAAGCAGTGAAATGGAATAATATTACTTTAATGCTGGCGTTTGAATTTCAACGACACTCGGGTTCATTCCGGAAAAGGAAGGGACCTGCTTGGTAATGCAATTGGGACAATGAGCAACAAATGTTCATGCTAAGTTGCTGTAATTATAGTTACGAAAATGGAACAGTTTGAAAAGCTGAGGTCTGCCATACAGTTCTAAAACTTTACGTGCTTCCAGTCTTCCTTGTTGGTTGACTGAAGGTTTGAAGCCGTCGATCGATCATTGTCGGCCGTCGCTGTTGCAGAAGCTGGATGTTGGCGCGCCTTCTTCTCGACACGGTCACCAGGCGAAACGGGCTCTTCATGTGCGCCAGCTAATGCTTCCCGTCCGCGACACCGTGTCAGAAACTATCATAGCAAGTCGAGCGCAATTACATGCTGCCCAACCCCGAAAGCGCGGCAACTCGCGGGAGCGTCACACAACACACCTGCTCCACTGCACTACTCCAGCCAGACTCCGCTCTGCCCGCTCTCCACGCGGCCGAGTTCACACTACCAAAGATCCTAAACACTTTGGTTCTCCACACGACTTATCGATGTATTCGTTCGATAGCATAGTTTTCCCTAGGCAAGACCCAGCGTAAAAATACAAATAGTATTTACAAAACAAACCAATTATACATCGACATAAATGCATGTATATACAAATAGTAAAACAATTAGAATATACAAAGACACAGAAACGTCATATCTTCAGGTAACGAAATAAGGAAAAAATTTATAGTACAATAGATGGAAATAGAAGGATATGAATTTCCGGCGTTATAACTTAACACCACCTGAGTAACACAGCCAGTTTTAGTGATAAAAGAAACTATTTGTAACAAAAGCCACTTATCTTCAAGGGGAGATATAGTGTAGTGTTCATTTTTTCGTAGGTGGGTGGAGATTAATCTTTACTCAACTTTTTAAACATTTTGTCTTAAATGGATTGGTGTGTTATGTTATTTACCTTTCAATAACACGTTTGAAGACACGTTAATTGCATCAGGTTCTGTTATGTTTGATTATGTATGTGTGTCCGTTAATCATGGATATCAACGACAAAAAACAAGTTGCTTTAGTGCAGAGTTTACATCGAATGTAAACAACATTCCACTCACTGCAGGTTTCGTAAAGTTATCTTTTGCATCAAAACCAATCATCTGTGGTTTGCTGTCGTAGCGATTTCAAATGTTCAATTGTGTGTGAGCTCTTGAGGGACCAAATTGCTGAAGTCATCGATCCCTAGACTTACACACTACTTAAACTAACTGAAAGTAACTTATGCAAAGAACAACACACACACCCATACCCGAGGGAGGACTCGAACCCTTCGGCGGGAGGGGCCATGCAATCCGTGACATGCCGGCCTAGACCGCGCGGCAACTCCGCGCGGGGTATCGAGTTGACGACGTGTTCATAAGGCTAACAGATCTACACAACGTTCTACGCAGGAGCTGATATAGATGATATGGTTTTTATTTACAGCGAATGTAGCTAAAATATGAGAACTGCAGTCCGATTATATGCTGAGAGATGTCCTGGTAATGCAAAACCTTCCCTGTCTACCTTTGCAAGTATAATACAGACATTTGGGCAAAGAGGAAATGTAAATGATAAAAAACGTAAACGGATTAAATCGGCAACCGACGAACGACATGCAACTGACGGTTCAGCAGCTGTAAGACATAATTCACACATAGTGAAAGACGCTCGAACAGGAAGGTGGAATCAGTCAACCGATTGTTCTGCGAATACTACATTGCAACAGATTTCATACATTCCACGTATCGCTTCATCAGGAGCTTCAAGCGGTGACTTTCGACGAAGGGTACAGTTCTCCGAACTACAAACAGATGACACGTTGTTCCATAAAAACACGGGAGAACTGCCGGATGTCAGTAACTTCCTGCCACGATATTTCGGCGCAGAGTCTTCTGGCCATCTTCAGGTGAATGCCACTGTAGTAGTACTGGCGAGTACGCTTTTTTTTTTGTTTTTTTCTTTATTGTATTTCAATTCCCCATCGGGGCGGGCTGGCAGCAGCATATGCGCTGCTCTTCAGCCGAAAGACATAGAACAAACAATAGAGGACAGTTAAAAATATACAAAGGAGAGAATATGGTGAACATAGATATAAAAAAGGGGGATCATCATGGAAGGCAATAGACAAAAAACGGAGTGACCGTAAAATGGAGATAAAAAACTGTTAAAACTGTTTAAAAGTAGCACACACAAAAAGCCACACACTGCGACAATTAAAAGTACACAAGGCACAGTATGACTGGAGCAGGAAAGGTATCGACGGATGGTGTAGCACATAACAAACGCTGATGGCGAACCTCAAGGCAGTACACAATTAAAATCACACCTCTTGACGCACAGGAGAAACAGCACTAAACACAACACTGATGTGGCACACTGACGACGATCAAGACAGAGGATCTGCCAGGCGCAAGGAGATGAGGGAAACTGGAAGAAGGGAGGGAGGGGAAGAGATGGGGGAGATGAGTGGGGGGCGCGCTGAAGAGGGCCAGGTAGGGAGGGACGTGGGAAGGAAAGAGGCAAGTATGGGGTGCAGGGTCTCAGGGGAGGGGGGGAGGAGGAAAATCCGCTCTGGGAGAAGGAGGGAAGAGGAAAAAAAGGGAGCCCTGGTGAGTGGGGGGGGGGGGGGAAAAGACCAGGTTATAGTTGGAAGGAAGGGTAGATGTCACGGCGAAGTTCGTCATCCGGGAGTGGGAGGCGTTGGAAATTGCGCTGGTGAAGGAGATGGAGGGTGTGGAGGTGGAGAGAGGGAGGGATACAGCAATAGAGGCGTGGCAACGGGCGTGGGGTGGAGAGGAAGGAGGAAACCAGAGGGTGGGAGGGATCAAGCCTGCAGACAATGTAAAGGATGCGGAGATGTTGGAGGAACAGGAGGAGGTGGGGGAAGGGGATCAGTTCATACAGGAGCCGTGTGGGGGAAGGAAGGCGGATACAGAAGGCAAGGCGGAGCGCATGGCGTTCGAGGATTTGGGGGGCCTTGTAAAAGCGGGTGGGGGCGGAGATCCAGGCAATGCTGGCATAACTGAGGATAGGACGGATGAGGGATTTGTAGGTGTGGAGGATGGTAGAAGGATGCAATCCCCATGTCCGGCCAGACAGGAGTTTCAGAAGGCGGAGGCGGGAATGGGCTTTCTGCTGGACGGTCTGGAGATGAGGGGTCCAGGTGAGGTGTCGGTCGAGGGTGAGGCCAAGGTATTTCAGGGTGGGGGTGAGCTGGATAGGACGAGCATAAAGGGTGAGGTAGAAATCATGGAGGCGAAAGGAGCGAGTGGTGCGGCCTATGATGATTGCCTGGGTTTTGGAGGGGTTGAGACGGAGGAATCGAGTACGCTTTTTTTTTTTTTTCTTTATTGTGTTTCAATTCCCCATCGGGGTGGGCTGGCAGCAGCATAGGCGCTGCTCTTCAGCCGAAAGACAGTACAAAACAATAGAAGACATTAAAAAAACAGCAAAGGAGAGAATAAGGTGAACATATATATAAAAAAGGGGGAACAGCATGGAAGACAAAACAAAACAAAACAGGGTGACTGTAAAATGGAGATAACAAAAAACTGTTTAAAAGTAGCACATACAAAAAGCCACACACGGCGACGGTTAAAAGAACACAAGGCACAGTATGACTGGAGCATAAAAGTAGCGACGGATGGCATAGCACATAACGTAACACTGACGGCGAACCTCAAGGCAGGACACAATTAAAATCACATCTCTTGACGCACACGAGGAACAGCACTAAACACAACACTGATGTGGCACACTGATGATGAGCAATGCAGAGGATCTGCCAGGCGTTAGGAGATGAGGGAGACCTGAAGAAGGGAGGGGATGGAAGAGATGGGGGAGGTGAGCAGGGGGCGCACGGGAGAGGGCCAGGTAGGGTGGGAAGGAGAGAGGCAGGTATGGGGTGCAGGGTCTCAGGGGAGGGGGGACGGAGGGAAATCCGCTCTGGGAGAAGAAGGAAAGAGGAAAGGGGGCCCTGGGGAGGGGGGGGGGGAAACAAGGCCAGGTTATAGTTGGAAGGAAGGGTAGATGTCACGGCGAAGTTCGTCATCCGGGAGGGGGAGGCGTTGGAAATTGCCCTGATGAAGGAGATGGAGGGTGTGGAGGTGGAGAGAGGGAGGGATACAGCGATAGAGGCGCGGCAACGGGCGGGGGGTGGAGAGGAAGGAGGAAACCAGAGGGTGGGGGGGATCAAGTCTGCGAACAATGTACAGGATGCGGAGATGTTGGATGAACAGGAGGAGGTGGGGGAAGGGGATCAGTTCATACAGGAGCCGTGTGGGGGAAGGAAGGCGGATACAGAAGGCAAGGCGGAGCGCATGGCGTTCGAGGATTTGGGGGGCCTTGTAAAAGCGGGTGGGGGCGGAGATCCAGGCAATGCTGGCATAACTGAGGATAGGACGGATGAGGGATTTGTAGGTGTGGAGGATGGTAGAAGGATGCAATCCCCATGTCCAGCCAGACAGGAGTTTCAGAAGGCGGAGGCGGGAATGGGCTTTCTGCTGGACGGTCTGGAGATGAGGGGTCCAGGTGAGGTGTCGGTCGAGGGTGAGGCCAAGGTATTTCAGGGTGGGGGTGAGCTGGATGGGACGAGCATAAAGGGTGAGGTAGAAATCATGGAGGCGAAAGGAGCGAGTGGTGCGGCCTATGATGATTGCCTGGGTTTTGGAGGGGTTGAGACGGAGGAATCGAGTACGCTCTGAGCTCCGCTATTTAAAGCCTTCTGAGGTGACATTGCGCATGCGCTGCTCAGCGTCGCGTTCATAACAGCTCCGTGCGCTGCGCTTCGCGCCCTCCACTGTGAAAGCCTGGCGTATCGGTGTCAGGTCGATTTCCATCTTTATGCAGATAACTACGTCGACTACGAAGTTTATCTATAACAGGATTCCAAGCAGAGTTCAGCTGATAACCGCTATCTCGATTGATGAGAGTCTCGTTGTCAGACAATCTTATTTCCACAGATTCATTGATAATCGAGCTCCAAAAGTTTGATGTATGGGCCAAAATTTTTGTGTCGTTGTAATTCATGGAATGGTCTGTGGAAATACAATGTTCGGCGATTGCGGACTTGGTGGGTTGGAGAAGGCGAGTATGCCGTTGGTGTTCCACAATGCGTTCCTGCACAGTTCGTGTTGTTTGCCCTATATATGATTTGCCGCATTCACACGGAATTTTGTAAACACTTGGTTTACGCAGGCCCAGGTCGTCTTTAACGGATGCCACCAGTGATGAAATTTTGGAAGGAGGGCGAAAGATGACTCTCACGTGATACTTTCTCAATATTCTGCCTATCTGTGAAGAAATATTCCCAATAAATGGTAGATAAACAGTCGACCTGAAGGCCTCTTCCTCTTCCTTGTTCCGTCGTTTGTAGGTCTTCATCACTCTGTTCACTTGCCTAGGTGAAAAGCCATTCTTCAAAAATACTTTTTGCAGGTGTTCCAGTTCCGCTTGAAGACTGTCGGCGTCAGTCATCACATCAAACATCACAGATGACACGTTATTGACCAGGATTTTATCTTGTAACGCAGATGATCCTCTGGAAACCCAGATTGTCTGAGAGAAGTAGACAAAAAAGACATTCCTCAGTCAATGTGTCTAAATCATCGAATTATTTGTCCCTATTTTGTTGATGAGAATTTAAATAGTTTGAGGTATTTCGATTTCTTAATAGAGATACTGCCACTATCACTAGAAGGCGTCCCACTAGACGGACGACAAGTCACGTGGTACCAACGTGATGGGCGTTCCACACATTCTGAACGGAGGATTACAGTTTCTGAGCAACCGATTTACAGATCGTTGGATTGGTCGGTCCGGCGACCCAAAATGCCCTGCATTTTCGTCAGACCTAACGCCTCTGGGCTTTTAGTTGTGGAGAAAACTCAAACAACACGTTTAGAATGAAATTCCAACCAGTCGCGATGACATGTAAGAAGTTACTACACGAGCTCGTTCCGCTGTAAGCTCGGATGAAATTCAAGTTGCACTATTGTCCACATCCAACAGTTTTATTGACAAATGGTCTCCATTTTGAACACGTGTTGTAAAACCATTATCTGATGTCATTAAGTTGCTTACTGTACATTTCATTGTGGGAGCACTGAATGCTTTTCCAGCTGCGCTTGTGAGAAGTTAACAACGTTATTTAATATAAAATAAGTACCTGTCCTTCCACTTACGAAAAAATGACGAACACCGCACTATGTTCCTCTTCAAGCTAAGCGCTAAGCATCTTTTCTTTTAAAGATTTTGAAAGTCGTTGAGTTGCTCAGATGTCTTGTATTATTAGGTTCCTCACCGTGAATATATACAGGGTGAAACACCTAAGAGCCGGCAGGAGTCGCCGTGCGGTTCTAGGCGCTACAGTCTGGAGCCGAGCGACCGCTACGGTCGCAGGTACGAATCCTGCCTCGGGAATGGATGTGTGTGATATCCTTAGGTTAGTTAGGTTTAATTAGTTCTAAGTTCCAGGCGACTGATGACCTCAGAAGTTAAGTCGCATAGTGCTCAGAGCCATTTGAACCAAACACCTCACCGCAAATTTTACGGAAATGGAGAGTGCTCTTAATGTGCGGTTTTCACAGAGCGGATTGGTAGTCAGGAGCTCGTATTGTTAGCCAACAGACTTGGAAAGTGTATTTTTTGTGCAAACATACACTTTTTTTTAAAAAAAACTGTTTGTTATAGGATTCTAGGGCGAGTCGTTTACAAGACATGGTATTATGAAAAGTTTCCACTCCGACACTTGTTTGTGTACCTGCTAGGTAGGATGGTGTTATGTTTTCTTACAGTGTGCTTTTGTTTTCCTTGAGAACATTGCGACTTGCTAGTCAGTTAGTGTGTGACAGTCCGCCGGCCGGAGTGGCCGAGCGGTTAAAGGCGCTACAGTCTGGAACCGCACGACCGCTACGGTCGTAGGTTCGAATCCTGCCTCGGGCATGGATGTGTGTGATGTCCTTAAGTTAGTTAGGTTTAAGTAGTTCTAAGTTCTAGGGGACTTATGACCACAGCAGTTTAGTTCCATAGTGCTCAGAGCCATTTGAACCAGTCCTAGCAGAAGGTCGTGAGTGGACGATGAGATCTGCCAATGCAGAAAAAGCCGATATGCTCATGGTGTATGTAGAGAGCACGAAGACTGGAATTCGTTCTTGTTAATTTGAAAGAGAGTATTCCAGGCAGCATTGTCAAAAACTTTCTCTAATTCTACAAATGCTAGAAACGTAGGTTTGCCTTTCCTTAATCTAGTTTCTAAGATAAGTCGTAAGGTCAGTATTGCCTCACGTGTTCCAACATTTCTACGGAATCCAAACTGATCTTCCCCGAGGTCGGCTTCCACCAGTTTTTCCATTCGACTGTAAAGAATTCGCAATAGTATTTTGCAGCTGTGACTTATTAAACTGATAGTTCGGTAATTTTCACATCTGTCAACACCTGCTTTCTTTGGGATTGGAATTATTATATTCTTCTTGAAGTCTGAGGGTACTTCGCCTTTTTCATACATCTTGCTCACAAGATGGTAGAGTCTTGTCAGGACTGGCTCTCCCAACGCCGTCAGTAGTTCTAATGGAATGTTGTCTACTCCCGGGGCCTTGTTTTGACATAGGTCTTTCAGTGCTCTGTCAAACTCTTCATGCAGTATCGTATCTCCCGTTTCATCTTCATCAGGATCCTCTTCCATTTCCATAATATTTTCCTCAAGTACATCGCCCTTGTATAGACCCTCTATATACTCCTTCCACATTTCTATTTTCCCTTCTTTGCTTAAAACTGGGTGTCCATCTGATCTCTTGATATACATACAAGTGGCTCTCTTTTCTCCAAAGGTCTCTAATTTTCCTGTAGGGAGTATCTATCTTACCCCTAGTGAGATAAGCCTCAACATTTGTCCTCTAGCCTCTTGCCCTTCCTGTCAATCTCATTTTTGAGACGTTTGTATTTCTTTTTGCATACTTCACTTACCGCATTTTTATATTTTCTCCTTTCATCAATTAAATTCAATATTTCTTCTGTTACCCAAGGATTTCTATTAGCCCTCGTCTTTTTACCTACTTGATCCTCTGCTGCCTTCACTACTTCATCCCTCAGAGCTACCCATTCTTCTTCTACTGTATTTCGTTCCCCCATTCCTGTCAATTGTTCCCTTATGCTCTCCCTGAAACTCTGTACAAACTCTGGTTTAGTCAGTTTATCCAAGTCCCATCTCCTTAAATTCCCACCTTTTTGCAGTTTCTTCAGTTTCAATCTACAGTTCATTATTACACATACTCCTGCATTACCCCTATTTGATTTTGTATTTATAACCCGTGTTGTTCCTCCTGCCACCGAACTTCACTACTTACCACTATATCTAACTCTAACCTATCCATTTCCCTTTTTAAATTTTCTACCCTACCTGCTGGATTAAGGGATCTGACATTCCACGCTCCGATCCGTAGAACGCCAGTTTTCTTTCTCCCGATAACGACGTCCTCTTGAGTAGTCCCCGCCCGGAAATCGGAATGGGGGACTATTTTACCTCCGGAATATTTTACCCAATAGGACGCAATCATCATTTAATCATACAGTAAAGCTGCATGCCTTCGGGAAAAATCACGGCTGTAGATTCCCCTTCCTTTCAGCCGTTCGCAGTACCAGCACAGCAAGGCCGTTTTGGTTAGTGTTACAGGGCCAGATCAGTCAATCATGCAGACTGTTGCCCCTGCAACTACTGAAAAGGCTGTCTTCAAGAACCACACGTTTGTCTGGCCTCTCAACAGATACCCCTCCGTTGTGGTTGCACCTACGGTACAACCATCTGTATCGCTGAGGCACGTTAGCCTCCCCACCAATGGCAAGGTCCATGGTTCATGTTGTGGGGGGGGGGGAGGGGGGGGGAATTTCGTTACTCTACATTAATTATGTTTTTGCTGTAGCGAATTTTTTCGTCAGTGTATATACAGTTCAAGAACGATTTGGAAAAGGCTGGTGAAATTTCATGAAACATTTTACCTTGTGCACGGAGTTTCCGTGCCTAGCATCAGACATCAGTAATTCCATATATAGAGTGTGAACGTTAATAAAATCAGCAAACTAACTGGAAATGAAGGAAAAAAGGTGCTGTGAACACGTGTCCGGAAATGCATCGCTTTCGCGGGAGATGGCGCTGGCGAATGAAAGTTCCTCTGAGCATGTGCCGAGTGTTCCTCGTGTGCTGCACGTTGTGTGACTGCCGCAGCGTACTGTAAATAGCAGAATGGTCCGGTATACGTGTCGGGAAAAAGCCGAGATGGTTTTTGTGTACGGCCAAGCAGATGGCGAACAGTCGAGAGGCATCACGGCTATATCCGAACAATAGTACCCTCACAGGCACCAACCACATCACACAACATTTCACGCCCTTTTTGGGCATTCGTGTGATCATGGCTCCTTTCAGGCAGACGAACGTTCAGGAAGGCGGCAGAATCCAGATACAGAGGAGCGGGTTCTACAGGATATTGAGACGGTATCTAGGCAGGTGGCTCGCCGACATGGTGTAAGCCAAAGTACGACTATGTGTATCCTGCACGACACAGCATCCCATGGAAGCCATTTTGGACACCTGTTGTGACGTAGATGCGATGCAGCCCTCAACTGTGTTCTGGGACAAGTTGTTGTTAGTGCACGCACCCCGTCCATTTCTGGACACATGTTCACAACACCTTCATTCCTTCGTTTCCACGCACGTATCCGTCCGTGCAGTTTGTCGGTTTTATTAATGTTCACCTTGTATATACGAATTGAATCACGTAAGACGTAGCACCCGTTTTATTTCTTGAACGATTACACACATGGAAACGCGCTTTTCGCCAAATGTTAGAGCGTCGGGGAGGCACGTATTTTTTGGTTTGGTTAACGTTCATTTGAGAGCACGGTGGCCGGAAACGGCTTTAGCGGTGCAAACACCACCAAGCAGGGGTCTCGTGGTGCCCCGTGTCAGAGTGTCAACACATCTGCACTGCAGGCCGCTCATTTCTGCTTCAACATTCCTTGCGTGCACACGTGTACACCAATGAAGAGAAGTTCGATACATTATTTTATATGGTGAATGAAAAAAAAATGCCGTAAGATCAGTGCAGTGGTATAGGGCTAGGGCTATCTACCCGGATCGCCAACATTCGACGCGCCAGGCAATTACACGAATTATTGAGACGCTAGTGCAGACAGGCTGCTTGAAAGTCAGAAAGAGGACAGGAGAGAAGTCCACAACTGACAGAGAACACGAAAATCTGTTGCGGCTACAACGGTAATGAATCTGCACAGTGATACGAGGAATTTGGAATCAGCCAGACGAGTGTCATTCATATCCTGCATCGACACAATTTCCGTCCCTATCGTCTGTCACTACATCAGCCACTCGACGGCTGTGATTTCGAACCTCGTACAGAATTTTGTCAGTCTGCACTTCAGCAACTGAGAGATCATCCTACGTTTTTCCACTGTGTACTCTTTGCTGACGAAGCAACATTTACTAATCACAGTAATGTAAATTTACATAATATGCACTACTGGACAGGCGAAATTCAAAACTGGCTTCATCACGTGCAACATCAACGGCCGTGGAGCTTGAACACCTGGTGCGGCAGCGTAGGAGCTGCACTGTGGGATCTTGCTTCATTTCAGGCTACGTAACTGGACATTCGGACGTACACCTCCTGACGAACATGCTGTCGGTGTTTCTAGGTATTTGATAGTGTAGATGACTGCAACACGGTGGTTGTCAAACTCACTCGTACCGCGTTGCAACGCAAACGCGATGTGAGACGTTGAATAGGATGAAATTCTGTTGCCAAATGGAGTGCGAGATCGCCAATTTGATTCTTCTTGACTTGTTTCTTTGGAGAGCCCCTCTACTAGGAAGCCCGAACTACGCCAGGTGATACGTATCGCCGAAGCGCCAGTGCGTGCTCTGTTGCATCATTCATTGTAATTACTCTCTTCTTCGTTCTTGCGAATGTCGATTGCAAAAGTGCATTACAGTCCGTGGTCAAGCGTTTGAACGCATGCTTAAGTAAAAGATAGGCTACAGTAATTTTTTTGGAAAACAAAGTTTATGTTATGTGATTTGGATGGTTACCAAATCATTGTTATTAAATTGTTTACTTGATTTACGTGTGTACTAAATTGCAGCGTCTATTGTACGTAGCTGGTGAGACTGTCATTACACCCTTACGTATAGCGTGAAGTCGTAAGCAAAACATTTTAATAAAATGTTTAGGTTAATGACTGTATCCCACATGATAAATATTAGAGTAGTGCAGACAGAGACAGTTGTCCAACAGCATGTACTTTACGTCTAAAAAGCATACTGCTACGTCCAGGAAAAGATAGGTCAAATCTTTCATCTAAGATTTAGATATTTAATACTGTAGTTAATTTTTGTAGCGTATAAGACATCTTTATTATTTAAGAATGAACAGTTGATTTTTCTTCTGTGTCTGGGAGGATAAACAAATCTGAAATAGTTTTCGTAGGCGCTTTGTGATACGCTAGTTTCTAGCCTATGTCGTATTTCCATCTGCAACATTCGTACGTGAGCCAGCATCTAGGTCGTAAGTTCAAAAATGTTCAGAAGTGTGTGAATTCCTAATGGATCAAACTACTGAGGTCATCAGTCCCTAGACTTACACACTATCGAAACTAACTTATGCTAAGAAAACCCACACACAGGCATCGATGCCCGAGAGAAGACTCGAATCTCCGACGGGAGCGGCCGTGTAATCCGTCACATGGCGCCTCTGACTGCGCGGTAGTCGTAAGTTAGTCCGAGGGGAGACAAAGCTTAGCGTAAGCGTAACTTACGATATACAAGTACGCGCCCTAGTCCGAGACGCTCGCGTGGCATTGTTTGCACGGCACATGCCATTTCCGGACACCGTGTTCTCATATTCTAAGACATTTCTCAAATTTTATACGACAAGTTTAAATGTCAACGTTAAGAAACGCTATATCACTAATTGTTTTCTCAAGAGATATCGAATGCAGTTATAAAAGGTGTACGGTTCCATTTAAAAAAGCCTACTTACTTCAATTTCTCAGTTTATACCAGCGCTAAAAACATTAACCAGACAAAAACGTACGCTCTAAGTTTTGCGGGAAACGGCTTTTCGATATGCGTAACAGTTCGCGAAATAAATGGGATGTTGCGTCCTACGTCACTCACAGGCATGCCCAATAGCTGCTAATGTTGCGGCAATGCCGCGAGTTCTGCTTGTACTTGCGAACTCGTGTTCTCGCTCTCGATTCTACGGTGGTAGAGTCCACATGTACCTGACAAGACCCAAGGGACGAGTTCACCGTTATAAATAGGGGGCAGCGGAGTGTCACGAGTCGAACTCCGAGCGAGTTCGGAGATGACGTCTTACGATCCACTAGCGAGTGTACGGTGTGTGCGTGTGCGTGTGGGTAATGATTGGCAGCGTGCGCTGGTCCCGCCGTCAGTGGACGCCGCGCAGGCGCGAGATGCGCGCAGGCGTACCGAGCTCCGGCGCCCAGTGGGGAGGCGTGCATCCGCGCAGCGGCGGCCGGCCGGCAGCCTATAAAGCGCGGCGCGGGCCACTGTGCGCCAGGCGACAGGCGGTCATGTCGGAGCACGTGCTGTACCGGCGCTTCTGCGCCGAGGAGCTCTTCCGCGGCTACCCGGCCGCCGGCCATAGCCCGTCCCCCGACCGGGAGGAGGACGCGGAGGGAGAGGACTCTGACGGCGAGCGCTACTTGGGCGGCGACCGCGACTGCTGGGGGGAACACCGCCAGCCTGGGGCGGCGGCGGCGGCGGCGGCGAGGCGGCCGTTCCAGCTGCTGGACGAGGCCGGAGGCGGCCCCGCGCTGCTGCTGCCACCTGTGGCCGCCTGCGGCAGGAAGGAGCGGCGCGCGGAGGCCGGCCCGCAGCTGGGCGGCGGCGTGGGGCGGCGGGCCGGCTGCGCGCGCTGCGGCGCCTGGGCGCACGTGGCCGCCACGCGACAGCGGCACGTGTCGGACGCGGAGGCCGATGCGGGCCACCTGCAGGTACTGCGCCTGCGCCGCTCACTCTCTTTCCTCTAGTCACACCTCCGACGAGCGTGCACTGCCCTTCTGGTCAGCAGCGAGGCAATACTGACAGTTTCATCCCCTGTCTCTGACAGTGCACGAGGGCTTCCCCGAAAGTAAGGTCCGACCGGGCGCGAAATGGAAACTGCAATGAAGCGCCGATGACGATTTGCACACATGTGCTGGCAGTCTCTCCGGTATGCCGGACGATCGCGTCAGGTTGCTCTTTTCGATCCTGAGCACACAGTGAACACGTAAAGATCCCTAGCACAATACTCGTCGAACAGTCCACGGGTGTACTGCTGATTCGTAGTGTCCGACGCTCCCAATATTTCGACGCTCGCATACGTCGCCATCGTCAGATGCGCTGACGAACTGACGTCGTCGCCCGCGGCAGCGCGTCGGCGGTGGCGGAGACGCTAGCGTCGGTGTCTGTGACAGCCTCGACGTAAGTTCTCTGTCCGCCCTCGTCGCCAGATGGCAGATGGTTCAAATGGCTCTGACCACTGTCGGACATAACATCTGAGGTCATCACTCCCCTAGAACGTAGAACTTCTTAAACCTAACCAACCGAAGGACATGACACACATCCGTGCCCGAGGCAGGATTCGAACCTGTGACCGTACCAGTCGCGCGGTTCCTGACTGAAGCGCCTAAAACCTTTCGGCCACAGAGGCCGGCGCCACCAGATCGTTTTGTTTTCTGAGAGTATTGTTAAATAAACATAGTGCTGCCTCCCAAGCCTCGCTAACATTATAAGCGCAATCCCGGTCGATGAGACCGTCCCTCGTAGGAATTTCTACGGCGCCTCTAACGACGCTGTCCCAGTATCTGCGTCATTCTCCGACAAACAGTGTTGTGGGACCGGTGGCTTCCTGGGCTGCATCAGTCGAGTGTGCCTCTGGTGTTCTCAGCAACTGGTGCGCCATGTCCTGTGTATCCCACATTGGCCTGTAATCTCGCATACGCCGCCTTCCACTAACCGGGATCACCTCTGACGCTTCCCAGTAGTGCTCGTGTTGTTTTGGGCGGGCCAAAGACAGGTTTTTGTCGGTGCTTCTTCAATATGTGTCCGACTTTTCCCGACAGCGCGCCAGAGTACGGTATAAAGGCAGTGGGTGCCTCTGCCTCCGTGGCTTCTTTCGTTTCCACAGGTCGTGCTGTTGTCACAGAACGGAGAACGCGCCTAATTTGCAATTCTGGGTACCCATTTCTTCGGAATACAGTTCTGAGGTGTTCCATCTCCTGGGGCAGACTCTCTACGTCTGAAATGGAGCGTGCCATGAGGAGCTCAGTTCGTCAGCGCACCTGACGATCGCGACATGAGTGATCGCCGAAATGTTGTGCCCGTTGGACACTATAAACTGGCAGTACACCCGTGCACTGCTCGATCAACAAATACGCCAGGAGAAACTGTAGAATCACATCATATACCTAGAACAATACTGTCTCCCACCGAGTTGGGCGTCCGCTGGGAGGTTTCGTGCAGCCACACGTAACGTAACTCTCACGCATTTCCCTCTTCAGGACAGTTCTCGGCCGCACTCTGCAGGGCCAGCGAGAACGGCTCTGCTCCGTTTTCGATAGGAAGTGTCTCATCGCCCACAATGCAGATTGGCTCCTCCTGAGATTCATGTCTGCTCACATGAACTGCTGGCTATGGAGACAACGTTTTGACAGAGTCAACGAGCTGTAGACCAGCGTAGAGAATTGACGAGAAGCACAGGTGGTTGCGTTCTTCGGCGAGGCTGTTGGGAAGTCGGTTCAGCGCTACGACAGATGTCTCAGTCGGAGCGGCGTGTGTGTAGAGAAGTGGCTGGCAGGTGGTAGCTAAGTGTCGCAAATGAGACAGTTTTTGTTTTCACTGTGCTTTCCATCTGGCGGCCAGTCGGACCTTACTTTCCGAATAGGCCTCGTATGCTGCAGTAGCGATACAGCTGTTCCGCTTTCTCCACTGACGTTATCATTGTGAGTAAATGGGCGCTTTTGTGACACACTTACATCTTAGCGTTACCTGAGGTCTAAGTTGCACTGCAAATTGAGAATTTGATAGTAGGGATCGCGTTTATCTATGGAAAATCAGGTTTTCCGTTCCACCTTTTCGTCTCCATTTTCATCTGACCGTTAAAACCACTCAAAATAACCGCTTTCTGAAATAATCAATTTTCGGTTTTTCATAGCTGTTACTTCCAGTAATAAACACAGACTTCGAACATAGACTGAACATCTTTTACAAAAATGAAGAGCTACGAGATTACGGTCGAAATGAGTTTGCGGCAGAAATCGCTCTCACTGCCAGCAACAAATTTTGCGAAATTAAAGAAAACGGGCGCCGCGACAGCGAGAGCGAAATGTGACAAGCTGACGAGTTCCCTGCGTCGTCCTTTTGGACAGTATCAATTTTTCGCCCTAAAGCAATCACAAATTTAAGGGAAGAGTTATTATCCCTAGTTTATAACATGTCAAAACTTTGTCGATACATCAGTCAGTTCCCACCTTTTCCAAGGATGGTTGTGCATGTTTCCTCCTTACAGGATGTCGCAAGTTTCTTGTGCCTCTTAAAGGAAATGGAGCGTTGTACTTCATTGTCACCGCACTTCGTAAAATTCTTCCAAACTGCTAGGAATGACACCAACCTGCAATACAACTGATATCCAAGGACAACAGATTTTTTTTCCAGATTTATTGATACATACAATAACCCATTTTTAACAGTTTTGAGTGGATATATTAACACTAAACATTGCTACTGTTCTTACAAAAATGGTTTATTAATGTTGAACACACTGCAATGTAAATAAACTAAATAGTAATAAGAAACAAACGAACGGCCTCTTAGCCTCTCTGGAATCTTCCCAGGGAGTTGCCCGTCCTTAGCCACGGGAGGCTACTACCCGGAAACCACTACATTTATAACATACTTGTGGTCCCTCCACCACCATACTAACTACAATCTACTACAGG
Source organism: Schistocerca cancellata (assembly GCF_023864275.1). NCBI lineage: Eukaryota > Metazoa > Arthropoda > Insecta > Orthoptera > Acrididae > Schistocerca > Schistocerca cancellata. Next base: position 7,892,124 of record NC_064631.1, on the reverse strand, counting down.
TTCTAATGAATGCCCTTACTACTTAAATCGATTTTGCTGAAAGTCTTAAGTTACATGAAATCAGCCTATTAAAATCTCTGGTGGAGCCCTTCTTCTTAATATTCAGCGGCTGGCTTGCTAGAAAAGATCTTCACATACGTTATTATTATTAAGCGCTGCATTCAGTTGGGAAAAAATCGATCGTTTTGAACACTTCGTTCAGTTTACGACAGATCTAAAATTTCAGATGTGGACGAAGCCTTTTTGGACGATTTCAATAAAACTCAGAGATTGCAGGCTCTCTTCGTCACAGCTGAAACTTCCCAATTAATTACAGGCCCCAGACAATCATCAACAATTCAGACAGAGAACGCATTCGTCATTCACTCTAAAATGAAATGGTCACAAACCTTATTTCTGAGGAAAATTGTATATTGAATCCATTTCCGTACATGTTCCGTTTCCGTGGATTTTTAGTCTCATGAAATTTACTTTTACAAGTCCTTCTTTCTCTTTGTCTACCCCGCTAGCGGCACAAACTTTCCTGCCTCGCTTTATCGCGAAGAAGAGTAAATAAATCTCCTTTTGCAATACGAAAATCTTCCAACCGATACTTTCCGAAGCTGTTCCTTTCTCTCTCTTTCTATCTCTCTTTCTATAACTGTAATGACCATGAAGCATACACCTGTGTACCTCTGTTGTTCCAAAGAATAAACGTACTCGAAAAATACCTTGGCGTCGACGAGCTGTCGGCGCATATATTACTAGAAAATCTGCTCAGATACTTTTCATACGTAAATAAATGTGGATGATTTGATTGACCATTATTAATTATTGCGTGGTAGAGGGTAATTTTCCGTGGGGAGATTACAAAGTCATAGACTTAAACAAACAATATATTTACATATTTACGTTTTTACGCAGTAGATCTTGAGCGCGCACCGGCTAACGGATTATCAAGAGGCAACTTCCAGCAGTACCACTCCTGACCTCCCGATTACTGCCCCAGCAATGGGAGGCCAACCAGCGCGACATTCCAGCCTCTCTTCTAATCCTTGTGAGCAGAAGTATAGCGACCTATCCCCAGGCGATCCGACGAATGGTCGCCTCATCCCAGGACAGATTCGCTCTGTCCTGTTCAGGTTTTGTCGCTATTTGTAACAGTGCAGACTCCGATTACCAAGGTCGCACTGTGTGACATATTCGTGTGCTAGTTAACCTCTTCCAAGGTAGGCTCGCTGAGTCTCCTTTGAGATTTTGTTTATCAATTTTGCGAAACTGTCGAACAAGTCTCTATTCCTCAAAATTTCCTCAACTTCCTCGTTTGTAAAAGCGGCCTCTCAACTGAGACAACCTGTTCGCATATTGGACAGTCAGACACTGTATGTTCAGGCGATCCCTCGTGCGCACCACAGTCACACTCTGGTGTTGGCCTTTTCCCTATTCCCTGTAGGTACGTGGGATAGGGACCATGACCTGTGAGGAAATGAACTAGTGCCTGCGAGGGCTTCATTACCTTCTTCTTTAATCTTTCCCTTACCATAGGTAGAAAGCTATGGACTCTATGGCCCGTATTAGACCTACCCTTTCTTCCTTACAAATGTCAAGCATTCTTTCATTGTGTTCATGCAGCCAGTAGAAGGCTGCGTGCTGCCTTATTTTCAAGTCTAGTGGGCATAGACCCATGATAACCAACAGTGCATCTGTGGGACTGGTGTTGAATGCCGCAATACATCTCATCGAAACATTCCTCTGTATTCGCCTGACAGCAGCGGCAGGCCGCACCAGAGCTAACCTGTGGGCCCACACACAGGTGTTCGCCCTGCTGTTGGAGTCAGTATACTTTTGTGATAAATATGGGCCCGCCGCTGTGGCCGAGCGGTTCTAGGCGCTTCAGTCCGGAACCGCGCTGCTGCTACGTCGCAGGTTTGAATCCTGCCTCGGGCATGGATGTGTGTGATGTCCTTAGGTTAGTTAGGTTTAAGTAGTTCTAAGTCTAGAGGACTGATGACCTCAGATGTTAAGTCCCATAGTGCTTAGAGCCATTTGAACATTTGAATTTGATAAATATGGATTGCCTTTGAAGGTAGATGGTATCTTCTTTGTGCAGTTGATATTAATTTCTTGAACAATGCCAAGGACTTAGATGTCATTTGTTCGATATGCGAGAAACTAGCGCTTAAGCCACAGACCTAAGTCCTGCACATTGGACTTACATGCGCACCGTGTAATAGACCACGCCCTTCGGTAAAAGGTACATTACTGTCCCTGTGATGTTGTACCGATTTCTTTCATGTGTTTGTAGCTAGATTTTAACTATAGGTATTGTTATTAAAAAGTGCTGATTGCTTTTCTCAATTTCCTTAATAATTCAACATCTCTAAGCAATGGAAATTTTGGAAAAAACATGACTTATTTTATTAAAAAAATATTTAAAACCAAAAAGTTTATCATTGGTCCTATGGCAAATTGACGTGGCGGTATTTTATCCGGTTACCAGTAAAACATGAAAAATACGTGTTATACGTGAGACCAAACAAATATCGAAATATATTGGTCATTCAGAACTAAAATGGCTGATATCGGTTTTAACCGGTCGGTTTTTTTCTATCTGTAGTTGACAGCTTGTGAGCTGACGAAGTCAGTCATTCTGTGACGAAAGCTGATGGTTGTGCTGGCAGATCGATCTATATCTTGAAGTCTGTATTTCACTGAAAGGTCACAACTATTTTAAGAGTTGGCAAAGCCAATAAATAAGCCTTTTTGCACACAATTTGCGTATTGTGTTATCATACGTATATCCATAGTAAGAACTCCTGTCTTAACACTGTCACCTTTTCAGTTATTTGAAGACGTTAATAACAAGAATACCCAAACCAAAAATCTGTCTTTTCCTGCTTGCATCCTAACACTTTGCTTTCCAAATTCGCTTTGCTGTATAACGCCATAGTCACCATACAGGTTGATAATGACACAGTCCAAAGCTCGTATCGTATTCGTCAACACTTCGTAAGTGAGCCACTTCCTTGAAAGCACACCACGTCAACCAAATCTTTCTTATAAAACGTATACTTTTGTTCAACTGAGTCCAAAGCCAGTAGGACACTGATATGGACTGTTTCCAAACCACCACAGGTCTGTTATAAGTTTAGCGTGTGTGTCTGTGGCGTCGTAGTTCCCAAAGGAAAGGTCAGCTTTAATATAGCTTTCTTTCTTCTTTGAAACCTCGTTCAATCGGGATTTTTGTTAACTTTGTTCCTCGAAAGCCTGTTAGGCATTTTAAATTTCATCAGCTAAATTAAATACAAACATTTTTCGCCTGCGCTCTTTCTTGATACACGGTACGAAGAACGTAAGAGCTGCTACATCAAGTTACTGAGTACTAGATTCTAGAGCTCAGAAAGATGTAAGTAAAAGTGTGCTAGAATATATGTTTATCTTTTACAGTTGATCAACAATGATGATTTTTTTGTTTTGAAGTGTATCTGCGTATATGTCTGTGGCGTCGAAGCTCCCAAACGAAAGATCTCATTTCAATACAATTTTCTTTTATTAGAAAGCTGGTTTAAACGGGATGAGAGACTAAAATTTCCACATAGAGTACCTTTTTTGATTTTTCTTGCTCGCGTTTGAAACTGTGCATTCATAATTTGGGTTAGTTAACTATATTAACACAGTCCTTTCAGTCCGAGAGAAAATTGCCTTAAGTAGCCACAAAGTTAGGAAAGACAGATACGCAAGCCACTAGAGCTGACGAGTAAAAATATGTAAATAGGAGTGTAAAGGATCAGAACACATTTACAAACTGATTAAGCAGAATACTTTCAAAGTACAAGTTTTGAAAGGTTAATGAAGAATTTCAAACTTAGTCATTAGTTCGTCTTGGGAAATAATAGAGCTTCGGTCGTCGAGCAATTCGAAAGGGCTCTCAAGGGCGGCGTACTCGGCGCTTCCGCGAACAGATCAATGGCGTGGAACAGCTGGTGAAGTAGTACAATCGCATAAAACACAGAAAAGTTACAACCACATTACTCTATGTTAGAAATAACAGCATGTTGTCTGCTGTGTACAATAAAATCAAAGTGATTGACGCACGTCTGCCTAAATTAACAGTTGGCAATTAGGTGAGACCGAGCAGAGGAAAGCGGAGACGGCCTTTCATAAAGGTTGCACTCATCCACCAAATATTTGTGACGTTTAAGATACGAACTAGCAAGCTTATGTCCTTGAAGATCAGTGTTTTCGGTCCAGAGCCAGAGCTTCCTGTTCCGGAGATCTACAGGGAATGAAATATCGTTTGGCATATCTTGCTGAGCGTGCTGTAGGGGTAGCGTCCTGAGTCTTGTCTTCGAACCCAGCCGCTGCTTAAATGTTGAATAAAACTCATCAGCAATGGCGGCCGGAGACTCCCTGTATAAGGGGTCACCCTCATTCTGCTAACCGTCTTGTCAAAGAGGGCGGACAGAGTTTCACGGCAACCGTTTTCCATAGGGACGGTAAGCTGCCTCTAAAAGGCGGAAACGTCGGCAATGATCAACGACACTGCGACACAGGCACATAATGTGTATTCACAAGACGTGTGCCCTTTAAATGAAGAAAGTATATTGACGATCTCTCCACTTTTATAAAGTTAGAGATTATTCCCCTGGTTCTGACCTATGGGAGGGGACTGCCTAGGGTGAGGTGACCGTGATGGAGTGATTGAATAATTAACGAAGTGGTAACATACTGCGAATCGCCGTGTGGAATATCGGAAGATAGAAGATAGAAAATCTATGAAGGGAAATGCAGAGGCTGAATTTAGATATACTGGGAGTCAACAAAGTGGAACTGAAAGAAGATGAGGATATCTGAACAGACGAACATACGGTAATACCTACAGAAACAGAGGACGGTATAATGGGATAGGATTTGTTATGAATAGCAAAGCAGGACACGAAATGACTATTGTGAACATTTCAGTGCTAAGGTTGTGCTCATCAGAACCGAACGTAAACCAACGCCAGCAATATTAATTTAGGTATAAGTTCCGACATCACAAGCAGACGATGAAGAGAAAGACAAAGTAAATGAGGGTACTGAAACGATAAATAAGTATGTAAAAGGTCATAATCTAATAATTATGGGGGACTGAAGCGCGATAATAGGGAAGGAATAGAAGAAAGAGTTACAGGAGGATATGGGCTCGGTATCAGGAATGAGAATACAAAAAAAAAACCCTAATTGAATTTTGCAATAAATTCCGGTTAGTAATCACGAATAAACTATTCGAAAATCACAAGAGGAAGAACTATGCTCAGGAAAGGCCTGAATGAATATAAGGGAAGATTTCATCTCGACTTCATCAGTCAGACAGATTCCGAAATGGGATAATGAGCTGCACGGCATACCCAGGAGCAGATGTTGTAGACTCGGATCGCTATTTAGTAATGATGAAGAGTAGGCTGAAGTGTAAGACACTCGTACGGGAAAATCAACGTGCAAAGCGAGGGGATACTGAAGTACTGCAGAGTAATGAGAGTAGTTTGCAGTTCTCTGAGACTATCACAGCAGGCAGTCGGGTCAGAGAGGGAAACTGCGCGGCACGGGCAGCGGCTGAGGGGACAGACAGCCCCAGCTGGTGTCCTGCACTGCGCCGCGGCTGCCTGCAATGTGCCGTGCCTCACTGGAAAGCGCGCTTTGCCTAATACTCAAATTAAAAATTTAAAAAGTGCACGACACAAAAACCTCTAGAAAGTACAAAAAAAAATACATAGTAATATGTATTGCCCCTTTAAGTATAAGTAGTAATATTTTGATCCAAGCGTCGTCGCGTGGGGGGATCGCAACAAGCTATCACTGAGGAATAGGACAGTAACCTCCTGTCGATCTAAGAATGAATAGCTGATGGAGGATACGTAACAATCCGTAATAATACTGTTAGAATGACGACTCGCTCTGCCACTGCTCCTGTAACATCCTGCCCCCTGTATGCAGGACTCATGTAGCAGCAACATTTGCGAACGAAACCAACTTACACCTATTTATGAGTCACAAGATGCATTCTGGGCAACAGAAACATTGGAAATATATCGTACGATATTTTTTTACGAATATAGTGCTCATTAACTTACTTGAACGCGGTGCCTCAAGACGAAAAAGAAAACTGACTAGTCACTTCCAGTGCAGTGTCATCTTCCGAGTATACTGTGTACCTGAAGAGCCACCAGGGATTGCGACAGCCGTCTTAAGCCTCTGCTTCCGAGCTCTCCTGCCGCTGGCTGAGGCACAGTGCGAGTCAAGCTGGCACGTATACAACAGTTACACTACTGTCGTAGACCCCACCACCCATCCCCACGCAGGTTAAAAAAAGAATCCGATAGCGATGTTATTTTATTAATACACGTCCAATTTCTCACCTGAAATTAGATTCCTCCCTATCATATGAGTTATTTTCGAAGATAGAAGAAATCGGACTGTACTCGCGTTTGCACATCGCTAAAGTATCGTTACTTGTTGTGAACATCTTGTACAACACAATGGCAAAGGCTATATTTCCTCTAAGTATTTTCTCATCTGCTAGATAAACTTCTTTTCTTATCTGTTATGCGCTGCATCACAGGGCTAGAATATTAAACTCATCTTTGGCTCATGACGGAATGCTAAGAGCATACGGTTCTCACAGGATTCCTCCTCACTTTCCAACTCTTTTAAAGTAAACAAATGTCTCGTTACGAAGTCTCTCAAGGCAACAGCAGAGAGAAGTTGTAAATAACAGGTTTATACTACGTACAAATTTATAAATTCGGCAGCGTAGCCTATTTTATTACAATTCCATTAAAAGGAACTCGTCGCAACGCAAAACATCTGATTACCGCCACAAGTCTCGAATCATATCCGTGGTATTCTCGCCCTCGCTTCCACCCGCCCGCTGGGTCGTCGCTGATACCAAATTGATAGGCTAATTAATTAATTTGACCACGAATGTCGCTTTTTCTTCCTGCAATCAGATTATACTCACCACGTAACCGTTACGGATGCTTATGTGACGTCTCTGGAGGCTTCCTGCAGGCTAGGTAGCCACTCCCTCCGATACCAAAATGGATAGTAACCGTCGTCAAATAGCTGAAGACATTCAACGCTAATTGCGTTGTCTCTCTCGGTTGTCTTGTCATGGTGGTCGAAGTAAGTCGATTAGAGATCAGGGTTACTGCTCCCCGACTAATCCTGGTGAGACCAGTCGGTCTTCGGAGGCAGTGGGATGTTTCACTCTCTTCTCCACCCCCGCGACGCCTCCGCCGCCGGGTCACATGTTAACAGCTGACACCGCGTCGCGAACCTCCACCCGCGCATCACGGCTGTACCGCCCCCGGCTGACAACCCACCCCTCGCCCTGCCGGACAGCTGTTAATGATCCCACACTCCCAAAAATTGTCCTGTCGTTCTCAGGAGTGGGCTCCTAAATCTCGCTGGGGGTAAATACGAGGATGTTGAGCAATATGCTTCCGCTTGTCCCTCCTGCGAACTGAAACGTTCTGAGATGTGTCTTCGAGATATCCCGGAAAGGCCGATACAGTGAGAAACAATTGACCGCCACATCCCAAACATCCACGAATCTGTAGACCTAGGTTTCGGTCAGAAAACATCTCCCACCAAATTAGTGGACAGATGCTTCGAGAATTCGAATGGAAATCCGTAGAAGGAAGCCGATGTTCTTTTCGAGGAACGCTATTGAGAACTGCCATTTGAAACTGACCTTACATTTCGCATAAAGCCCATGAAGATAAGATACGAGAAATTAGCGCTCATAGGGGGAGGGGGGGGGATATAGTTAGTTCTTTTTCGTCGCTCTATTTGTGAGTGGAAAAGGAAAGGGAATGACGAGCAGATACCGTACAATGGCTTGCATAGTAAGCACATAGATGTAAATATAAATTTAGTCAAGCTATTCAGACGTCAGTCCATCCATTTATAGGTACACAAAACTCAAGGAAGAATGTTGTCTCTTATTTATCGAGAAAACAAAAGACGGCACTTCTGCTGCTGACTGCCTCTCTGTAGAAACCTTTGTATTACGCCCTTATTTTCTAATTGTAGTCACTTTGCGAGATGTATGTGAGAGGTTGCAATATGTGTGGCCACAACACTTAGAAGAAACGGTATAGGACTCACCTTTCAATTCCCCTTTCGTCAGGGTATAGCTTAGCTACCGTATTCTCACGAATATTCCACTCTTCAGTATATAGCATAAGAATCCACTTGATTTCGACGAGTAAGGGATGTTCGTTTCCAAGTTACGGACCTCTACTAATTCCCTCGAAATCCCATCACGCTCCAACAGCACTGAAGACCGTCTAGCCCTCCACCGGACACTGACTAGGTAGAGAGCTATCACAACGAAAATAGCACGTTAACGTATAGAAGAAAATTCATAACCATGCAGAGTGCATAAAGAAATTCAGAGGCATTACAGCTACATTTCGTTTATATCGAATGACTATAAATATCTCTCAAATACGTGATTTAAAACCTCCTTTATCGTATAGGCTACCTATGATTACGACACTGGAAACACGGCGGTAGTCTTCGTCGACAGCACAGTCTCTCTCTCTCTCTCTCTCTCTCTCTCTCTCTATCTTTCCTTGTTATTTTTGTAACACAACTTAATAAAACTACCAACTATAAAAACTTCGCTACTGTCACCTGGTAGAGAACTTCGAAAGATTTTACCATGTCTCTCTCTTCAGATATATCAGGAAACAATTACTGTCTCTGTGTTGACATCGAGCATATGTGGTGATCACATTATATACACATTATCAGTCCATTGGAGCAGGTGAACAGTGTTCGAACTCGCTTCCGTGGACCTGTGAAAAGTTTTGTCGCCTGTGCTGGAGGAAGACCAAATCGACTATTAGTTACAAGGAGAGGTTTCATGTGTTTGTTGTTTCATAAGTTGTTTTTTGCTGTAAAACATCGGAGCAGTGCATGACTACACCTTTGTACAGCCATACATTTTGTTTGCCTACCATGACTTCGAGGTCTGTTTCAGATACTAAACCGACATTAACACGTTTCCGGCCATTGGCTCTCACAGAAAGCTGGACATCACATGGTGGAAACCACGGTGCCCTCGCAACACACCGAATGGTTGAAATGTAAAAAATTGAGACAGTGTTTCTTATTGACAAAAATGCGGAAAGCATCGCAACGTATGGAAACTTGAAGAGTGTTTCCAAACAGCTGTCCGAAGGTTTTGACCTCTGCAATTAATCTTATGTTCCATCGCGAAAGGGTGGATGGATGGAATGGAAAAGACACAGTCAATTTGGGGCGATAAGGAATTTATGACCTTGGTATGCGGAGCACAAACACACACACACACACACACACACACACACACACACACACACACATTCTCCATAATAATAGCGCAACCACTCTAACAAAGATGGTTGTTGATAGTGAAGATTACCAATCAGCGGGTGAGGTAGCATTAACTCTATACCTCTGTTGACTGACAAGGCAGACAGCACGATTCCACGCAAAATTTAATCAAAAACTCTATCTCCAACTGCAAGGTCTCCAGCTAATTTACTTTCACCTGCTTCCTAAAAAGCACTAGCTCAGTAATTGGAAGTGCACGCCAGAGTCTCTGGCTTGTTACACGCCACAGCACGACGGGTGCCAAGGCGGTGTTGCACACCAACAGATCTACTCGGCTGTTGTAAACGTGTTCACCGCTTATGCTCAATGTACCGCTGCTGTCACCCTACATGACAACTGCTTGACGCGTCGACATTTCCCCTTTTTTGTCTTTTTGCTTTTTTTTTTTTTTTGGTTCATCTGTTTTCTGACTGGTCTGATGCAGCCCGCCACGAATTCCCCTCCTGTGCCAACCTCTTAATCTTAAAAGTAGCAACCTACGTCATCAATCACTTGCTGGATATAATATAATCTCTGTCTTCCTCTACAGTTTTTGCCGTCTACTTCCCTCTAGTACCATGGAAGTCATTCCCTGTCATCTTAGCAGATGTCCTATCATCCTCTCCCTTCTTACCGGTGTTTTCCACATATTCATTTCCTGTCCGATTCTGCGCAGAGCTTCCTCGTTCCATACCTTATCAGTCCACCTACTTTTCAACGTACTTCTGTAGCACCACATCTCAAATGCTTCGATTCTCTTTTGTTCCGGTTTTCCCACAGTCCGTGTTTCACTACTGTACTCCAAACGTACATTCTCAGAAATTTCTTCTTCAAATTAAAGCTAGTACTAGAAGATTTCTCTTGGCCGGCGTCGCCCTTTTTGCCAGTGCTAGTCTGCTTTTGATGTCATCCTTCCTCCGTTCGTGATTGGTTATTTTACTGCCCAGGTTGCAGAATTCCTTAACTTCATCTACTTCGTGACCATCAATACTGATGTTAAGTTTCTCGCTGTTCTCGTTTCTGCTACTTCTCATTACTTTCGTCTCTCTTCGATTTACTCTCAGTCAATATTCTGTACTCATTAGGTTGTTCATTCCATTTACTCAGGATAGCAATGTCATCAGCGAATCGTATCATTGATATCCTTTCACCGTGAACTTTAATTCTACTCCTGAACCTTTATTTTATTTCCATCACTGCTTCTTCGATATAGAGATTGAACAGTAGGGGCGAAAGATTGCATCCCTGTCTTACACCCTTTTTAATCCAAGCACTCCGTTTTGGTCGTCCACTCTTATTATTCCCTCTTGGTTCTTGTACATATTGTATATCACCCTTCTCTCTCTATAGCTCAGTCCTATTTTCTCATAATTTCGAATATCTTGCACCATTTCACATGGTCGAACACTTTTTCCAGAGCGACAAATCCTTTGAACGTCTCTTGATTTTTCTTTAGTCTTGCTTCCACTATCAACCGCAACGTCAGAAATGCCTCTCTGATGTTTTTAACTTTTCTAAAGCTAAACATCGTCATCTAGCGCATCCTCAATTTTCTTTTCCATTCTTCTGTATATTCTTCTTGTCAGCAACTTGGATGTATGAGCTCTTAAGCTGATTGTGCGATAATTCTCGCACTTTTCAGCTCTTGCAGGCTTCGGAATAGTGTGGATGATATTTTTCCGAGAGTCAAATGGTTTGTCGCCAGACTCATACATTCTACACACCAACTCAAATAATCGTTTTGTTCCCGCTTCCCCCAATGATTTTAGCCACTATGATGGAATGTTATGCATCCCTCCTGCCTTATTTGATCTTAAGTCCGCCAAAGCTCTTTTAAATTCTGATTCTACTACTGAATCCCCTATTTCTTCTAAGTCGACTCCCGTTTCTTCTTCTATCACACCATACAAATCTTCCCCTTCATAGAGACTTTCAGCATATTCTTGCTAACTATCCGCTCTCTCCTTTGCAAAGCAGTGGAATTACTGTTGTACTCTTAATGTTACCACCCTAAGTTTTAATGTCACTGAAGGTTGTTTTGACTTTCCTGTATGCTACAGTTGTCTTTCCGACAATCATTCCTTTTTCGATTTCATCACGTTTTTCCTGCAGCCATTTCGTCTTAGCTTCTCTGTACTTCCTATTTATTTCATTCCTAAGCGACTTCTACCTCTGTATTCCTGAGTTTCTCAAATCATTATTGTACTGCCTCCTTTCTTCGATCAACTGAAGTATTTCTTCTGTTACACAAGGTTTCTTCGCAGTTGCTTTCTTTGTTCTAACGTTTTTCTTTCCAGCTTCTGTGATTGCTCTTTTTAGAGATGTCCGTTCCTCTTCAGTTGTACTGCCAACTGAGTTATTCCTCATTGCTGTATCTATAGCCTTAGAGAACATCAAGCGTGTCTCGTCATTTCTTAATACTTCCGTATTCCACTTCTTTGCGTATTGATTCTTCCTGACTAATGTCTTAAACTTCAGCCTGCACTTTCATCACTACTATATTGTGATCTGAATCTATATCCTCTCTTGGGTACGCCTTACAATCCAGTATCTGATTTCGGAATCTGTGTCTGACAATGATGTAATCTAACTGAAATCTTCCGGTATCACCCTGTCTTCTCCAAGCAGACGTCCTCCTCTTCTGATTCTTTAACAGAGTATTCGCTATTACTAGCTGAAATTTGTTACAGAACTCAATTAGCCTTTCTCCTCTCTCATTCCTTTTCCCAAATCCATACTCTCGTGTAACCTTTTCTTCTACTCCTTCCCGTACAACAGCATTCCAGTCCCCCATGACTATTAGATTTCCATCTCTCTTTACGTACTGTATGTATTACCCTTTCAATATCCTCATATACTTTCTGATTCTCTCCATCTTCAGCTTGCAACGTCTGCATGTATACCTGAACTGTCGTTGTCGGTGTTGGTTTGCTGTAGATTCTAATAAGAACAGTGCTACCACTCAATTGTTCACAGTAAAACATTCTGTGTCCTACATTCCTATTCATAACGAACCCTACTCCCGTCATACCATTTTCTGCTGCTGATGATATTACCCTATACTCATCTCAGTAGAAATACTTGTCTTCTTTCCATTTCACTTCACTGACCCCTTCTATATCTAGATCGAGCCATTGCATTACCTTATTCAGATTTTGTAGTTTGGCTACCGCGTTCATGCTTCTGACATTCCACACCCCGACACGTAGAACGTTATCCTTCCGTTAGTTATTCAATCTTTTTCTCATGGTCACCTCCCTCTTGACAGTCCCCTCCCGGAGATCCGAATGGGGGACTATTCAGGAATCTTTTGCCAATGGAGAGATCATCATGGCACTTTTTGAATTACGGGCCACATGTCCTATGGATACACGTTATGTGTCTTTAATTCAGTGGTTTCCATTGCCTTCTGCATCCTAATGTTGTTGACCATTGCTGATTCTTCCGCCTTTAGGGGCAGTGCCCCACCCCTAGGACAAGACAGTGCCCTGAACCTCCATCCCCTTTGACTAGGCTTTTGGCAGAATAAGGGTGCCATCTTATGATGGAAGTCTTCGGCCGCCAGTACTGATTGTTAATCAAAATTTAAGCGCTGACGAACCTGGGACCGAGATGATTTAGTTTACTAATTAAAGACGCTACTTCTAGACCGCGGGTGCACAGTATTTCCCTAGCGCTGGAAAAGCTGCGTCGTCAAATCTTTCTCCGTGAGATTGAACACAGAATATCGAGATGTGCTACTAGACTCCGAGCCACAGAGATGTTGATCGAATGCTGGGCAGCTATGGAATGGAATTACAATTGCGACTAAGAAGCTCGAGCCAGCAAATTCCAAGAAAATCTCGAAATTTTTGAACACTCGTTAAATGAACCCGTAATAATTCCTTGGACACAAAATCCAATGTTTGTCGAGTATAATGGATTCTTTCGCGAAAAAGAGGTATACCAGCGCGTTCTTGATGAGATTTAGTGTCAGAAGAATTAATATTATGGACAACTTTGGACGATGGTAAAACAAGATTATGATTTCGACACCTCAACAAAACAACAAAGCACACTTTACTCTGTTGCTGCAAAGTTCGTCCAACGCCTGCAAACGACGATACACTTCATGTCCTTGAGGTAGACTATGTGGTGCTCGACTTTCTCGCGGCGTATGAAATGCTGAAGTAATTACGGGAGAGCAAATGGTTCACAATCGGCGATATTACTACATCTCAACGTTCTGTGATAAGTCTCATGGAGAAACCTTTTGATGACGCAGTTTGCTCGTGTAAGGGCAAGGTTTCGATTTTGCGACGGTGTCCAAGCATTTAGCACTTGTTGATTTCATAATGTCTGTCAAACAGGCTGTTTTTAAATTGTCGCCTAACGTCGCCAGGCAGGTAAGGAAAGAAATATGTCGCTTGCTGACTGGTGCATGTTCGCCCACGAATAATATAACAGCAGCTGAGGGGGCTGCTTTCCGTTCACTCGGAGTCGATCCTGGTATTGTTATCTTGGCTGCGGACAAGGGTAATGCCACAGTTGTGTTAGACAAGCACAATTACATTCGAAAGATGAGGAGTTTACTATAGGATTCAGCGTAATCCAGGATCGCTTGCCACCCAACAACGTGTGTTGAGAGAAAGATTAACAATTTCCTGAAGAAAAGTTCCTCCGGGCAGGAGACTACCAAGACTTAATATTCTCAGTGCGCAACCCGCCCTAGATTATATGGTCTTCCGAAGATCAACAATGATCCTCTTCGGCCTACTGTCAGTAATGTTGGCATTTCCAACAGAGTACTAAAAGCTTGTTCACAATACATAAGTAGGATTCTCAGCCACACATGCAGTAGCTCACTGAAACAGGGCATTTTTCCGGATAGACTAAAATGGGCTGCCGTTAAACCATTGCATAACAAGGGGAATATGTCTGATGGTAACAGTTACCGCCCAATCTCACTTCTGACAACTTTAACCAAATAACTGGAAAAGTAATGTACTCAAGAGTAGCTTCACGTATTTGTAAAAAGGAAGTAGCAACGAAATGTCAGTTTGGTTTTCAGAAAGGCTTCTCAACAGAAAATTCTATATATGCTTTCACTGATCAAATATTAAATACTCTGAATAAGCGAACATCATCCATTAGAATTTTTTCTTATATCTCAAAGGATTTGGCTGTGTGAATCACGAAATTATTCTAGATTAGCTTAAGTACTGTGGTATGATTGGAACAGTGCACAAATGGTATAATTCATATTGAACTGGAAGAATGCAGAAGGTTTAAATTAACAGTACAGATAGTCTGCAAAAAGCAGCAAAGTCCTCAAACTGGGGAGGCATCAAGAATGGTGTCCCACAGAGTTCAGTCTTGCATCGTTAATGTATATTAGTGACTTGCCGCTCTGTATTTATGAAGATGCAAAGCTAATTCTTTTTGCTGATGATACAAGTTTAGCAATCACAACTAACAAACAAGAATTAGCTGAGGGAATTGTAAATAATATCTTTCAGATAACTGTTGAGTGGTTCTCTGCAAATGGACTCTCATTAAATTTTGAGAAGACACAGTATGTACAGTTCTATACAGTTAATGGCATAACACTACTGAGAAATATAGACTTTGTACAGAAGTCTGCTGCTTAGGCAGAGTAGTCAAAACTTCTGGGTGTGTGCATTGATGAGAAATTGAATTGTAAGAAACGCACTGACGATCTGCTGAAACATTTAGGTTCAGCTACTTGTGCTATTAGGGTTAGTGCAAATTTTGGTGGTAAACGCATCAGTAAATTGGCCTGCTATATCTATTTTCATTCACTGGTTTCATATTGCAACATATTTTCGGATGGTTCATTATTAAGAGAAGAAGTATTCATTGCACAAATCAGAATAATACACTCCTGGAAATTGAAATAAGAACACCGTGAATTCATTGTCCCAGGAAGGGGAAACTTTATTGACACATTCCTGGGGTCAGATACATCACATGATCACACTGACAGAACCACAGGCACATAGACACAGGCAACAGAGCATGCACAATGTCGGCACTAGTACAGTGTATATGGATACCTTTCGCAGCAATGCAGGCTGCTATTCTCCCATGGAGACGATCGTAGAGATGCTGGATGTAGTCCTGTGGAACGGCTTGCCCTGCCATTTCCACCTGGCGCCTCAGTTGGACCAGTGTTCGTGCTGGACGTGCAGACCGCGTGAGACGACGCTTCATTCAGTCCCAAACATGCTCAATGGGGGACAGATCCGGCGATCTTGCTGGCCAGGGTAGTTGACTTACACCTTCTAGAGCACGTTGGGTGGCACGGGATACATGCGGACGTGCATTGTCCTGTTGGAACAGCAAGTTCCCTTGCCGGTCTAGGAATGGTAGAACGATGGGTTCGATGACGGTTTGGATGTACCGTGCACTATTCAGTG
The DNA here is from genome assembly GCF_023864275.1 of Schistocerca cancellata. Taxonomy (NCBI): domain Eukaryota; kingdom Metazoa; phylum Arthropoda; class Insecta; order Orthoptera; family Acrididae; genus Schistocerca; species Schistocerca cancellata. The sequence continues at coordinate 7,876,321 of NC_064631.1, read as the reverse complement.
TCCCCTCGACGATCACCAATGGTGTACGGCCAGTGTAGGAGATCGCTCCCCACACCATGATGCCGGGTGTTGGCCCTGTGTGCCTCGGTCGTATGCAGTCCTGATTGTGGCGCTCACCTGCACGGCGCCAAACACGCATACGACCATCATTGGCACCAAGGCAGAAGCGACTCTCATCGCTGCAGACGACACGTCTCCATTCGTCCCTCCATTCACGCCTGTCGCGACACCACTGGAGGCGGGCTGCACGATGTTGGGGCGTGAGCGGAAGACGGCCTAACGGTGTGCGGGACCGTAGCCCAGCTTCATGGAGACGGTTGCGAATGGTCCTCGCCGATACCCCAGGAGCAACAGTGTCCCTAATTTGCTGGGAAGTGGCGGTGCGGTCCCCTACGGCACTGCGTAGGATCCTACGGTCTTGGTGTGCATCCGTGCGTCGCTGCGGTCCGGTCCCAGGTCGACGGGCACGTGCACCTTCCGCCGACCACTGGCGACAACATCGATGTGCTGTGGAGACCTCACGCCCCACGTATTGAGCAATTCGGCGGTACGTCCACCCGGCCTCCCGCATGCCCACTATACGCCCTCGCTCAAAGTCCGTCAACTGCACATACGGTTCACGTCCACGCTGTCGCGGCGTGCTACCAGTGTTAAAGACTGCGATGGAGCTCCGTATGCCACGGCAAACTGGCTGACACTGACGGCGGCGGTGCACAAATGCTGCGCAGCTAGCGCCATTCGACGGCCAACACCGCGGTTCCTGGTGTGTCCGCTGTGCCGTGCGTGTGATCATTGCTTGTACAGCCCTCTCGCAGTGTCCGGAGCAAGTATGGTGGGTCTGACACACCGGTGTCAATGTATTCTTTTTTCCATTTCCAGGATTGTATGTGGAGCCCACCCAAGATCATCCTGTAGACATTTATTTAAGGAACTAGAGATATTCACAGCACCTTTGCAACACAAACATTCACTTATGAAATTCGTTATTATTAATCCACACCAATTCAAAAATAACAGCAAAGTGAATAGCTACAACACTATAAGAAAGAATGATCTTCACTATTCTGGGTTAAACCTTACCTTGACAGAGAAAGGGGTGAATTATGCTGTCACAAAAATCTTGGGCCATTTACCAAAGAGCATTAAAAGTCTGACAGATAGGCAACCAGCATTTAAAAATTTATGAAGACTTCCCAAATAACAACTCCTTCTACTCAATAGGTCAGTTTTTAGATATAAAGTGCTAACTATAAAAAAATCGTGTATATTAAACTGACGCGTTCCACATCACTACAAAATGTCGTGCTCATGATCTACGGAACAAGTATCAAAGTAATGTAATGTAATGTAACGTGCATTCGAGTCGGCGGCATTTAAGCATACGCGCTTTTTTCAGATATGAAGACGAGTCTTCTGTTGCTTGACCGCACGGAAGTGAGAATTTGATTAGTTATTTTTCTTTTTATAAAATCTGAATTACGTCCATCCGAATATTCCCTTCAAGATGGAGGTAGAAAAGAAGGTTGGTTGATAGTACGTTCGGACACGACATTTATGGGAAACCTGCTCACACTGATTGTACCTGCGGACTGACCGCTGTCACCAGACGGCACAGCTTGAAGTGGTACTTCGTACTTTGCTTCACAGGACCCACGTCATTCCAGACCCCGAAAAGTTTTCAGCTGAATTCTCCCACCTAGTCACCTATCGTCATAATGGTTATGGTGAAACATAGTCAAGACACGCGTTGCGGTATCGACCAACCATGAATCGACTGTTGTTGTTGTGATCTTCAGTCCAGAGACTGGTTTAATGGAGCTCTCCATGCTACTCTATCCTGTGCAAGCTTCTTCATCTCCCAGTACTTACTGCAACCTACATCCTTCTGAATCTGCTTAGTGTATTCATCTCTTGGTCTCCCTCTACGATTTTTACTCTCCACACGCCCCTCCAATGCTAAATTTGTGATCCCCTGATGCCTCAGAACATGTCCTACCAACCGATCCCTTCTTCTAGTCAAGTTGTGCCACAAACTGCTCTTCTTCCCAATTCTACTCAGTACCTCATCATTAGTTATGTCATCTACCCATCTAATCTTCAGCATCCTTCTGTAGCACCACATTTCGAAAGCTTCTATTTTCTTCTTGTCCAAACTATTTATCGTCCATGTTTCACTTCCACACATGGCTACACTCCATACAAATACTTTTAGAAACGACTTCCTGACACTTAAATCTATACTCGATGTTAACAAATTTCTCTTCATCAGAAATGCTTTCCTTGCCATTGCCAGTCTACATTTTATATCCCATCTACTTCGACAATCATCAGTTATTTTGCTCCCCAAATAGCAATACTCGTTTACCACCTAATCTAATTCCCTCAGCATCACCTGATTTAATTAGACTACATTCCATTATCCTCGTTTTTCTTTTGTTGATGTTCATCTTATATTCTCCTTTCAAGACACTGTCCATTCCGTTCAAATGCTCTTCCAAATCCTTTGCTGTCTTTGACAGAATTACAATGTCATCGGCGAACCTCAAAGTTTTTATTTCTTCTCCATCGATTTTAATGCCTACTCCGAACTTTTCTTTTGTTTCCTTTACTGCTTGCTCAATATACAGATTGAATAACATTGGGGATAAGCTACAACCCTGTCTCACTCCCTTCCCAACCACTACTTTCCTTTCATGGGCCTCAACTTTTATAACTGCCATCTGATTTCTGTACAAATTGTAAATAGCCTTTCGCTCCCTGTATTTTACCCCTGCCACCTTCAGAATTTGAAAGAGAGTATTCCAATCAACATTGTCAAAAGCTTTCTCCAAGTCTACAAATGCTAGAAACGTAGGTTTGCCTTTCCTTAATCTTTCTTCTAAGATAAATCGTAAGGTCAGTATTGCCTCACGTGTTCCAACATTTCTACGGAATCCAAACTGATCTTCCCCGAGGTTGGCTTCTACCAGTTTTTCCATTCTTCTGTAAAGAATTCGCGTTAGTAATTTGCAGCTGTGTCTTATTAAACTGATAGTTCGGTAATTTTCGCATCTGTCAACACCTGCTTTCTTTGAGATTGGAATTATTATATTCTTCTTGAAGTCTGAGGGTATTTCGCCTGTCTCATATATCTTGCTCACCAGATGGTAGAGTTTTATCAGGACTGGCTCTCCCAAGGCTGTCAGTAGTTCTAATGGAATGTTGTCTACTCCCGGGGCCTTTTTTCAACTCAGGTCTTTCAGTGCTCTGTCAAACTCTTCACGCAGTATCATATCTTCCATTTCATATTCATCTACATCCTCTTTCATTTCCATAATATTGTCCTCAAGTACATTGTCCTTGTATAGACCCTCTATATACTCCTTCCACCTTTCTCCTTTCCCTTCTTTGCTTAGAACTGGGTTTCCATCTGAGGTCTTGATATTCATACAAGTGGCTCTCTTTTCTCCAAAGGTCTCTCTAATTTTCCTGTAGGCAGTATCTATCTTTCCCCTAGCGAGATAAGCCTCAACATCGTTACATTTGTCCTCTAGCCATGCCTGCTTAGCCATTCTGCACTTCCTGTCGATCTCATTTTTGAGACGTTTGTATTCCTTTTTGCCTGTTTCATTTACTGCATTTTTATATTTTCTCCTTTCATCAATTAAATTCAATATTTCTTCTGTTACCCAAGGATTTCTATTAGTCCTCGTCTTTTTACCTACTCGATCCTCTGCTGCCTTCACTACTTCATCCCTCAGAGCTACCCATTCTTCTTCTACTGTGTTTCTTTCCCCCATTCCTGTCAATTGTTCCTTTATACTCTTCCTGAAACTCTCTATAACCTCTGGTCGAGTCAGTTTATCCAGGTCCCATCTCCTTAAATTTCCTACCTTTTTGCAGTTTCTTCATTTTTAATCTTCAGTTCATAACCAATAGATTGTGGTCAGAGTCCACATCTGCCCCTGGAAATGTCTTACAATTTAAAACATGGTTCCTAAATCTCTGTCTTGTTGTTGTTGTTGTGGTCTTCAGTCCTGAGACTGGTTTGATGCAGCTCTCCATGCTACTCTATCCTGTGCAAGCTTCTTCATCTCCCAGTACCTACTGCAACCTACATCTTTCAGAATCTGCTTAGAATCTATCTGAAACCTGTCAGTATCTCCAGGCTTCTTACATGTATACAACCTTCTTTTATGATTCTTGAACCACTTGTTACCTATGATTAAGTTATGCTCTGTGCAAAATTCTACCAGACGGCTTCCTCTTTCATTTCTTCCCCCCAATCCATATTCACCTACTACGTTTCCTTCCCTCCCTTTTCCTACTATCGAATTCCAGTCACCAATGACTATTAAATTTTCGTCTCCCTTCACTATTTGAATAATTTCTTTTATCTCATCATACATTTCATCAATCTCTTCGTCATCTGCGGAGCTAGTTGGCATATAAACTTGTACTACTGTGGTAGGCGTGGGTTTCGTGTCTATCTTGGCCACAATAATGCGTTCACTATGCTGTTTGTACTAGCTTAACCGCATTGCTATTTTCCTACTCATCATTAAACCTACTCTTGCATTACCCCTATTTTTTGTTTTTGTAACCCTATATTCACCTGACCAGAAGTCTTGTTCCCCCTGCCACCGAACTTCACTAAGTCCTACTATATCTAACTTTAACCTATCCAATTCCCTTTTTAAATTTTCTAACCCACCTGCCCGATTAAGGGATCTGACATTCCACGCTCCGATCCGTAGAATGCCGGTTTTCTTTCTCCTGATAACGACGTCCTCTTGAGTAGTCCCCGCCCGGAGATCCGAATGGGGGACTATTTTACCTGCGGAATATTTTACGCAAAAGGACGCCATCATCATTTAACCATACAGTAAAGTTGCATTCCCTCGAGAAAAATTACGGCTGTAGTTTCCCCTTTCTTTCAGCCGTTCGCAGTACCAGCACAGCAAGGCCATTTTGGTTAGTGTTACAAGGCCAGATCAGTCAGTGGGCCAGACTGTTGCCCCTGCAACTACTGAAAAGGCTGCTGCCCCTTTTCGGGAGCCACATGTTTGTCTGGCCTCTCCACAAATACGCCTCCGTTGTGGTTGCACCTTCGGTATGGCTATCAGTATCTCTGAGGCACGCAAGCCTTCCCACCAGCGGCAATGTCCATGGTTCGTGGGGGGGGATGAATCGACTAAATGATTATAATAACGAGGTAGCGTCGTAGTCTACGCTATTTCTGTCTTACTCAGGACGAAATTATAAGAGGATTAATCGCGTTACGCAGAAGTACGACGTGAAATTTTGTTTCTTGACAACCATCTAAGATTCTGAGATCTTTTAGGATCCTTGAAGTTTGATCTTGGTTTGCGTAAGGCAGGTGTCTGCCATATTCATTGCAGTTATGTTATGCCATATATTCGTCAGACCATTAGGACCGTGGAGAAGCGGTGTATTGAGCATAAGCGTGAAACCTATTAACAGCAGCTGAGTAAATCTGTTACTGTAGAACGCCGACTTGCACTGTCAGCCATTGGGGTAGTTTCTTTTAGGAAGCAGGTGAAATCAAATTAGAAGGAGGCCTTACAGATGGAGATTTTTGATTAAGTTCTGTGTTGGATCCTATTCTATGCCTTGTCAGTCAAGAGAGAGACAGAGTGAACGCAACACAACCCGCTGATTGTTAATATTCACTATCGATAACTTTTGACTTTAGTCATCCGTGTTTGTGCGGTTGCGCTAGCGTTTTACTGTGTTAGTGTGTGTGTGTGTGTGTGTGTGTGTGTACATATTCTCTGTATACCGAAGTCTCAAATCCTTGCAAATCGCGGTTTTGTGCCATATGTGCCTGGAAAACGACAGAGCGTGTATCCGTCGAGAGGTTATTTCAACTACAACAGTTTGGCGTTGGGATCTCTAGTTTCGTGCATGTGTGCGACGATCCTTCTTGGAAACTGGAATGACCTACACATTTTTGCTGGATAGCTGTGTTTCATCAGCGACCTGCGATTGATGACTATAGAAGAGCAACTAGCTTTGTGCAGATATCCATCTACGTCCGGTCACCTTTTTTCTAGTGAGCGGTTTGTGAGTCTTTTGTGCCTCATGGTCACTTATCTCAATGTATCATTTTTGTGTTCGTCAGATGATCGAAAGGAGGAACCTCAGGACGACCTTCCTCCCTGTTAACACCTCCATTTTAATGCAGTTATGGTAACTGAGTTACTAAATACGTAGCTCTTACCAGTTTATTGACTTCAGACCAAAACTTGTTAAGACCTTTTTATCGGGTTGGTGGACAGAATGTTACTTTCTAATTTCCTTAACGCCGTATTTCCTCCCCTTTTGACTTCCTTCAGTTCTTGTGTGTCGATACGGATTTGGTTACATTTAAATCTATGATGATGTTCTCTTCTGTTTTCGGGCAGCTTCCTGAGACAGATGTTGAACAACGGCAGGCATTTTGATCCTTCATAACATTGCTTGGCACGTACATGTCTTGTGAGCGTTGTCCTACTATGCTGAAATTTGCCTGTTTACATTTGTGGTCTCCACGATGCGTTTTACATAATGATTGTTCAGGTAAGTTGAAATCTTTTACTACTGCAGCACATTTTCCTTCTGTGCTTAATGTTGCTACTGAAATCCCTTGTCATTGACGCTATAACGGCCTTCTCTGAACCAAATGAAGAAGTTTGGGCTTGTTTGTAACAGCAGTTCCAAGAGGTTTCTCTCGTGAAACGGATCTCTATGATGACAACATCACTAAATCACTCACCTTGGCATATGCATCTTCATCTACATGGATACACTGCAAGCCACCACACGGTGCGTGGCGGAGGGCACTCTGTACCACTGCCAGTTATTTCCTTTCCTGTTCCACTCGCAAAGAGAGCGAGGCAAAAATGGCTATCTATATGCCTCGATATAAGCCCTAATTTCTAGTATCTGATCTTCGTGGTCCTTACGCGCAATGTATGTTAGCGGCAGTGGAATCTTTCGGCAGTCAGCTTCAAATGCCAGTTCTATACTTTGTCTCAACTATTTCCAGAATCAGATTTTCACTCTGCAGCGGAGTGTGCGCTGATATGAAAGTGCCAGGAAGTTTCATATCTGCGCACACTCCGCTGCAGAGTGAAAATCTCATTCTGGAAACATCCCCCAGGCTGTGGCTAAGCCATGTCTCCGCAGTATCCTTTCTTTCAGGAGTGCTAGTTCTGCAAGGATCGCAGGAGAGCTTCTGTAAAGTTTGGAAGGTTGGAGACGAGATACTGGCAGAAGTAAAGCTGTGAGGCTCGGGCGTGAGTCGTGCTTCGGTAGCTCAGATGGTAGAGCACTTGCCCGCGAAAGGCAAAGGTCCCGAGTTCGAGTCTCGGTTGGGCACACAGTTTTAATCTGCCAGGAAGTTTCATGTCTCAACTATGTTTCTCGAGTAGAACGTCACCTACTCTCTAGGGATTCCCATCTGTTACCAATGCATCTCCGTAACACTTAAGAGTCGTTCAAACCTACTGGTGATAAATCTAGCAGCCGGCCACTGCATTGCTTCGATATCTTCCATCAATGCACCCTGGTGCAGATCCCAAACACTTGAGCAGTATTCAAGAATGGGTCGCACCAGCGTCCTATATGCGGCCTCCTTTACAGGTGAACCACTCTTTCCTAAAATTCTGCCAACAATCCAAAGTCGGCCGTTAGCTTTCCCTACCACAGTTCCCACATGCTCTTTCTATCTCATATCGCTTTGCAACGTTATGCCCATATATTTAAACGACTTGACATTGTCAAGCATAAATAAACATTAACGGTTCCTTCTTCTTACTCATCCGCATTAACTTACATTTTTCCACATTTAGGGCCAGCTTCCATTCGTCACATCAATTGCTAATTTTGTCTGTCTTGTATCTTCCTAAAGTCACTAAACTTCGACAGCTTTCCGCACAGCACAGCATCACCGCGAAAAAACCGCAGATTGCTGTCCACCCTGTGCGCCAAATCATTTATGTGTGTGTAGAACAACAGCGGCCCTGTCACGCTTCCCTGACGATACCCGTGTCTCTGATGGACACTCGCCGTCGTCAAGGACAACATAATGGGTTCTATTACTCAAGAAGTCTTCGAGCCACTCACATATCAGTGATCTTATTCCATACGCTGGTACCTTCGTTAACAGTCTACAATGGGGCACCGTATCAAATGCTTTCCGGAAATCTAGAAATATGGGATCTGCCTGCTGCCCTTCATCCATAGTTCGCAGTATATCGTGTGAGAAAAGGGCAAGCTTTCACAAAAGCGATGCTTTCTAAAGTTTCTCAGTGGACATAAATTTCTCAGTGTCAAGAAAGTTTGTTATATTCGAACTGAGAAAATGTTCAAGGACTGTGCAGCAAACAGAAGTTAGGGATGTTGGTTTGCAATTTTGCAGGTCTATTCTTCTATCCTTCTTTTTCCATTCGCTTGGGGCTTTGTACTGGACAAGAGATTCGCAGTTAATGCAGGTTACGTAAGGGAACAATGCCGTAGAGTACTCTTTGAGAAATCGAACTGGGATTTCATCCGGATCTGGTGATTTACTTGCTTTCAAGTCTTTCAGTTGTTTCTCTATACCGGGGATGCTTATTACTATGTCGTCCGTACGGGAGCCTGTTCAAAACGGCTGTGAGCACTATGGGACTCAACATCTGAAGTCATCAGTCCCACAGAACTCAGAAGTACTTAAACCAAACCAATCTAAGGACATCACACACATCCATCACATCCATGCCCGAGACAGGATTCGAATCTGCGACCGTAGCAGTCGCGCGGTTCCAGACTGAAGCGCCTAGCACCGCTCGGCACCAGCGGCCGGCGGAGCCTGTCAGATTGTGAAATGACGGTATGAAACTTTTTGGCAGATTAAAACTGTGTGCCGGACCGAGACTCGAACTCGGGACCTTTGCCTTTCGCGGGCAAGTGCTCTACCAACTGAGCTACCAAAGCACGACTCACGCCCCTTCCTCACAGCTTTACTTCTGCCAGTACCTTGTCTCCTACCTTCCAAACTTTACAGAAGCTCTCCTGCAAACCTTGCAGAACTAGCACTCTTGAAAGGAAGGATATTGCGGAGACATGGCTTAGCCACAGCCTTGGAAGGTAGGAGACGAGGTACTGGCAGAAGTAAAGCTGTGAGGACGGGGTGTGAGTCGTGCTTGGGTAGCTCAGTTGGTAGAGCACTTGCCCGCGAAAGGCAAAGGTCCCGAGTTCGAGTCTCGGTCCGGCACACAGTTTTAATCTGCCAGGAAGTTTCATATCAGCGCACAGTCCGCTGCAGAGTGAAAATCTCATTCTGAAATGACGGTATGTTAGTACGATTCTTCCGTGTAAACGATTTCTTGAACGTGAGATTTAAAACTTGGGCTTTTATTTTGCTATTTTCAGCTGTACACTAGAGTGATCAACAAAGGAGTGATCGGGAGCCTTAGAGCCGCTCAGCGATCTTACATAGGATTCGGCCTCCGGTCTGGAGAGCGACATTTGGTGTTGACTCTCGTTACGTGTGGCTGTCGCACTCGGGACCCTCGACCTGGCACTGGTCTGTGACGACGCCTCAGCTGTACCGGCAGTCTGGGCGCCAACTCTCTGTGCTGAGGACAACCTTATTGGTATTACGTCTGCCGCCTTTATGTTTGATTTCCTTGTGTGTACTGCCGTATAAGTGAGTCGAACTGGCCCCTGGTATGACTGGCGAACGGGAGTGTCACGCGCTGGAATCTGCCAACATTTCAGGACTCCGCGATCCGTCTCACGGACTTGGTGCTCTCGGTGACGAGTTACAGGCGCTGCACGCCGTGACTCTGCCGCCGGCCGCGCCACAGCCGTCACCTGAGACGGCGCTGCACGTCCAGAGAGGGGTGCAGTGCTGCTGCTCCGGCCTCTTAGGGCAAACAGAATCACTTGTTGTCAGCTGCACCACCGTAGTGTAACTTCTGTTTAGAATAGACCCATCAAAGTCTATTCAGCGTTAGATAATTGCAGATTACGGTATCCACGTTTTGAACCAGGTAAATAAATTACACAGATGAACCTTAGTCTTTGCCAAGCTAATGCCACACAGTATAGTGCTAATAATTTGTCGGTTCTGTTGCCATCTGTTTACGATGTATCTATGTATATCTCGCTTAACTAGTGTTCTTTGTCCTATTTTAAGATTAATATATTCTTGTCGTTTTTATTAAAGATTAAATCGGTGTTGGTATAGATTAATCATTCATAACTATAACGACAGGGTCACGGTTTTATAAATTTTCTCAGCATTCAATTTTTTATCAAACATTCTGATAAAGCCTATAACCTCCGATGCAGGCTATTAAAGCGACCGCTGTCAGAGAGCAGCTTTAATTTAGCAGACGCATGGCCAGGTCGACAAGTGAAAGACGTACAAGTTAAAGCGATTGCTGTCAGGGTGCAAGCTTTCAGCCGCGTGTACTTGCGTGTAAACTTTCAAATCAAACCGCTAGACCACTGTAGTCCTGCAAGACGTACTTGACCCTGTCCAAGTTTTTGTCTCTATTGGCCCGTCATGGCCAGAGGACATCGGCTGGTGAGTACTTTTCAGTGTCAATAAACTTCTCCAAACTTTAAGAATAAAATAAAATATCTGAACGAATACGACTGTTGGTGAAGTTTGTTGATACTGAAAAGTTCTCGGCGTCTATCCCTAATCACAATCTGTGCTAACATCACTAGATATTCTTGTACTGGGACTATTTCTAGGCCATCTCCATAGACAATCCTGCATTAATTTCTATCAGTAGTAAAAAATGTTACCGTCTGTAGTTAGTGGGGATGGTTTTCGCGCCCCTTCGAAATCAGTATGTACTTTTCGGTGTACTTGCGGAAACGTTCCTCTGTCCTAAAAAGAAGAGATGTTGACACCATACGTATTACAACAGCTGTTCCCCACATGCTGTGGACCCAGACCTATCATGGGGTAGGAGGGAGGGGTCTTACTGTTCCCCATTCGACATCAGAGGTCTAGAAATCGGCAGACAAGATTGTCTGGTTACTAGCAGAAATTTAATAAAGCCTGAAAGGGAAGGACGACTGATTGCTGTGCTTAGTCATTTTGAATGTCACAGAATGGTCTGAGCCTCTGGTTCAAGCCCTCCATTCGGATAGAAACCAGATTATTGCGATCAGTTGTGGAAATAATATAGCAAGACTGTAATTCAGCCTCCAGCCTTCGGAATTTGGCCCAGCGGCCTGTAGGATCCGAGCGTGGCCTCTCGGCCACGACCTGCACCCGGCTTCACCCTCTGACGCCAACAGCCACCTCCACGTCTCCGAGCAGACACCCCAGCGAGCGTCCCGCCTCCCCGACCTGCCCGCTGTTTCGCCGGGACGCTGCGCCACGTGGCTGACGCTGGAGCTCACAGTGTCACCGCCAGATCCACCCTCTCCGCTGGTCCGGAGGTTTCGTTGAGATGGGTCCAAGTCTCAACAGAATGCACTGTGCCCACCTGCCCTGTCTGTTGAGTGAAATTTCTGAGTTCGACTTTCGTTTAATACGACTTCATGTTGAACCGTACTTTGATACTAATTACGGTACTACAGGACGTTAATTACACTGCATTCAGCTGTAATAAGTCTGACACTTCATTATTTAACAATACGTGATCCTCACGGAGTTCTTTGGTCCATCGGAAAACTTTTATTCATTCCCTTCATCAAATCTCCTCTATGTTTTTCCGCGGCCTCCTGCCCTTTCTTTATCAAGTTTCTGACCTGCTCTTAACCTTCTGTTATTAAATCTTCGGACTCCCTCATCGGGTCTTGGACCTTCTCCTGTTCTCGTTTTATTAAATTCTCGAAATAATCTCTCGCTGACTCGTCCACATTGCAACCTCGGAGAGAATAGGATAAATCGCCTAATCATGAAGACGCAAATATCTGTAATGTTCACTTAAAACTCTTCCGCTCCAGGTTAAATAGTCACTGATTGTACAGCGTAACACTGTAAACTTGCAACACTCAGCTCACAGAAAATACAAAGACGTATCTGATACTTGAATTGTATATTGAGCCTCCCCCTCAGCAGCAGTGACGCTGCCCCGCCCGTGGCCTCGCCCCCGGCGCTGCCTCGTTGGGAACGTGTGCTTCGGATGCAGTCAAGAGCCGCGGCTGAAGGCCGGCCGTCTCCCCGAACTCCCGTCAGTTGATACGGCAAAGCAGACGCCGGCGCCAACTCCACAATAATGTACTCTGCAGAAAACTCCAGACGCTGTATTAGAACACTATGCTCTTCATAAGATTTCAATAATCTCTCTTATTTTCACAACAAACAATTAAACTCACTAATGCTAACTGATTGTTACATTTAGCACTCATATAATCCACAAGTTTCATTGTTCACTACTGATTCGCTTTTCAGGGTGGTCTGACAACTGACCAGTCCTGACAGCCAGAGTCGACACTTGGCACACTGTGGCGCCTGGCCTGACTGTCGAGCGAAGCTTACAAGTTCGACTTTCGTTTAATACGATTTAATGTTGTACCGTAATTTGATCTTAGTGACGGCATTATCGAACAATAATTACACTCCGCTCAATTATAACAAGTCGTAGCACGTACGCGAGAAAAAAGAAATACTTTAATAAATAATGTGCGCATGCGCAGCTGATGTACTTCACAGATTCCAGTACGTAGTAGAACAATTTGTTGTTCTGATACAGATTTAGTGAGAATTCTTAAACTATTGTTTCTCGTTATACTTTTTGTCACAACTGTATATTCAGAATTCGTTATGCTTATTAGTATTCAACAGAACTCACTGCAGAATTAAACGTGTCTCTGCTACACAACTGGTTTAAAATTCTAAAAAAATGACGTCTACTCGACGAATGATTAATCCAAGTAAAAATCATGGTAACATCTACCAGTTATTAACAATTCATTGCAAAACCCGCAACAGTTTTGGTCACTTCAGAATTCACGCACAGTCCTTAAGATGGATCTACTTTATTAGTCCACAGTCAAGGTACTTGAACGAGTTTGGATTACTACTTCTTAAGTCATTGATCTCCATTCTTAATATACAGAGAACTTGAAACTGCATTTCTGTAAACTCTATACTTTGTTGACGCTAATCTCTCCTTGTAGTAAATTGATTACATTTCGTAGTATAATATTAAGTAGCTTGTATACTTCATAGAAAGGCTCAGCTTACGTGAATGAAAATTATCTCTTTGCCTTTTGCTTACATCACCGATGTTGATACTACGTTTCGCTACTTCATTGTATTTAAAGCAATAATATTTATGACCCTTGAGTATGAACTATGATAAAGAATGAGAAAACTGATTTCATTTCCTTATTCTGCATAAAGCAGAGTAAAAACAATCTTGCTGAATAATATTTTTACTCTGCAGCGGAGCGTGCGCTGATATGAAACTTCCTGGCAGATTAAAACTATGTGCCGGACTGAGACTCGAACTCGGGACCTTTGCCTTTCCCAGGCACGTGCTCTACCATTTTTTTTAAAAAATATCATTTTGTTCGTTGCATCAGGTCGGGGTGGACGCCGTAAGACCCCCTTTTAAGTTCGTTGTTGATCTATTAACTCAGTTTTTTTATTACAGAGCGCGGCTAACCCTCTGACCGAGCACGCTGAACTACGGCGCCGGCTACCATCCGAGCTACCAAGCACTACTCAGCCCACATCCTCACTGCTGTGCTTCCACCAGCACCTCGTCTCCTACCTTCCAAACTTCACAGAAGCTCTCCTGCGAAACTTGCAGAACTGCACATGCCCGCGAAAGGCAAAGGTCCCGAGTTTGAGTGTCGCCACGCAGTTTTAATCTGCCAGGAAATTTCAAAGGCAATTTTGTTCTGAAACCTCTCAAGATATTCGATTTTCTCCATTTGAGTCAGTTAGTCCCAATTAAAGAAGTCACAAAAATTTCATTGTAATGTGTCACTTGACGACAAATACACTCGAAATATATCACTGTATATTCCTTAAAACATATAGGTTGAAGTGAGGCCACTGATTTGAGGTTTTTGATTTCTATAATATATTATTTTTTGTGTTTGTAGTTCATTTTGTCAGTTACTCTCAGTACTTTTCACCTTTTACGGAAGGTAGTTACCGAGTGCCAGCAAATCAGTTCAATCCCCTACAACGGAATCGAAAGAACAACAAAAATTTTACAAAAATTCTAAGTGTCACCACTACATTACATGTACCTTAAGACACTTCACAGACAATGCCAAACATCTTCAGGCGTTGACAAATCACGAACTCCACTAATGAACTCAAAATTAAAAACGGTCACTCTTCACTCCATCACTCGCCAAATTACGGCACAGACACATAGCAGTCTCCAAATATTGTTCCAAACTTCAAGAGGTTGGGAAGATCACCGCTATATCGTTATTCAACGCTTTCTGCAGTCTTTCGTCACAGAGATTCCTGATTTGCTCATTGCTAGGGACTGTTATATCAAATACAGTAACCACTGTTTCTCCTCGAGAAGTCACCTTGCTAAAGTAACCCCAACCACCAACACAACTTTTAAATCAAAGGAAAGGTATCACTCAATTTCCTTTGAGTGGGCCAATAGATCCACTAGCCTTATTTTGAAGGAAACTAATCGGATTCTCCGTCCAATCAAACTCACAATACCAATATAAATTCCTAAAACACCGAAAATTAATAAGAACAAACTAAACTTTTTGTATTAATCTGCTTATTTGCATCAACGCTTAATCTTCCTAGCTATAGCATGAGCTCTCATGCTCCACCATTCCAGATTATAAATATAAGGAACCTGTTTTCATGGAATCAGAGCGTGCTGACCCCAACCTTCATACACGTAGTTAGACTTCCCGCTCCTGAACTTAAAGTTCTTGAGCCAAGTACCCTCCCAAGGACGATCTGCAATGTGTATTGGTCAAGAAAGCTCCAACTATCTCTTAATGTTGATTGCATTAGGAGCTATACTTTTAGATAAAAATGTGTCGATATTGCAATTTTACAATAATCGCTTTCCTATATTGGATGGCTGTCAGTCATTCTTGTAGCGGCCAGATCGCAGCGCCAGGTGATCTCTGGACTCCGCAGTTTCCGTATTACATTATCCGTGCTTTTCTGCGTCGGTTTTTCAGAGAAAGCCTTCCTCGTACTGGATTTCTGTAACTGATTTTAGCACAAATTGGAAATTTGCGGTAAGGACTATGGAACCAAACTGCTGAGGTCCCTAAGCTTACGCACTACTTAATCAAACTTAAACAACTTACGCTAAGGACAACACACACACCCATGCCCGACGGAGGACTCGAACCTCCAACGGGGAAGCCTCGCGAACCTTGAGGAGACTCCCTAGACCGCACGTCTACCCCGGGCCGCATTTTAGTAAGAATGTATAAACAGTTATCCTCATACAATTTTGAATTAACTTCCTTCCTAATTCACGATTATTTACGTAACTCTGCAAAAATGTGGAGGCAACAAATAGACCAAAAACACATGTCAAACATTTTGACACAGTACAAGATGAGGCGCCTTGCGCAGTCGCAGATATCTCATACGTACTCTCGACGGTGGGCAAACCCTCAAACCTGCCTGTAAGGCATAATGAGACGGCAGTGCAACGAGCACCAACTTCCACGTTCCGCCCACTCACAAAAGGACACTTCCAAGTGTTAATAAACGATCTTAATGAAACTTGGGGGGTGTGAAAAGGGGAAAAACTGTATGTTTTGTTTGTGCCCAGTTTCACCCTTAAGGGTTATAAAACACATCCCGAAACGCAATTTGTCATTTTAGGTTTAGAGAACATATCTTCTAAACAATTATAGACACATCAAAAAAAGTTTTGCAAGACCCTGGTTCCCAGAACTCCTGAAGATAAACGTTGACTGTTGATATTGTATCACAGACACAGTCCCTTTGATTGTTCAGAGATGTCACTAAATCCGTCCAAAGATGTAAACAATCATGCATGAGCAGCGCCTATTAGACGGAGGGGGTCCGACAGCCGGTCAGATCCAGTCATTCCACCAGGAAGCAGGTACACGGCACGTGTTGTCTGCATTTCAACCACGCCTAGATGGTCAACAGCGCGGTTCGATCGGGTCCGCATTGTTACTTTGTGCCAGGAAGGGTCTCAACAAGCGAAGTGTCCAGGCGTCTCGGAGTGAACCAACGCAATGTTTTTCGGACATCGAGAAGATACAGGGAGACAGGAACTGTCGATGACATGCCTCGCTCAGGCTACTGCTGCAGTGGATGACCGCTATCTACGCCTTATGGCTCGGAGGAACTCTGACAGCAACGCCACCATAATGAATAATGCTTTTCGTGCAGCCACAGGACGTCATGTTACGACTCAAACTGTGCACAACAGGCTGCATAATGCGCAACTTTACTCCTGTCGTCCCTGGCGAGGCCCATCTTTGCAACCCTGACACCATGCAGCGCGGTACAGATGGGCCCAACAACGTGCCGAATGGACCCCTCAGGATTGGCATCACGTTCTCAACACCGATGAGTGTCGCATACGCCTTCAAGCAGACACTCATACATCCTGCACACTCATGCCCCAACGTCCACAGGCCAGAGCTCGCACAGTGCTAGTCCCCACTGTGGACGCGCTTCTCGGCGATTGTGCCAGATCTGCAGCCAGAGGAGTGTCCAGCTGTGGGGGTTTCCAGGTTGACTGGAGCAGCAGGAATTTTAATGTTATCAATACGTCCAGCACAAGCCCTTGTCAGTGATCGATATTGAGTCTTCTCAAACATCCACATAGAAACTGGTGGCTCTGGCAACACACATCGACACTGCGACACAGTGAGGTCAACTGCAGCCCCGTATTTCGCCGGACCAATTTGGGAGCCTCAGTGGTGGCTCGCACCTTAAGCCTTAAATGTCCCTTTGCTGTGGCTACCCTCTACCTCTGCCATGCATCTACACAACAAGGGATGTCGTCCTAGGAAACCAATCAAATACTCAACAGTTAAATTACAGATAAATATTATGATTACTGCACTAATATGGTGACATTTGACAATGAACGTAGTATCGGACATACCTCCTCCTGACAACTGTGGCTCTGGAAATATCAATTTTCCGTGTAAATCTACATCTTCCTTATGATGACTGGACATAATTTTGCACGTAAAATCTTTCATGCCCCTTATGGTTATTGATGCATTCAAATCACAATTTTCCATGTCAAATCTACACCATCCTTAAGATGGACTTAGTCCCACCCACATCATTTTTGTTTAAACATGGCTGAACATTGAGCATAATAGCTTTACATTCCAACATATACACATTTCAGATATGCAGTACAGTTATCGTTTATATGTGCGTAGCATCGAAAAAATTACGGTATGTCCACACTCACATCAGCTAGTTGTCGCGATTCTCCTCTGCTCTACAAAGTTACGTCATAGTCTTCCCGCGAATCACATTCGAGAATAGACTGCAGGTATTTTCAGCCAGCATTTCTGGGAGGTGCAACGTGCCACCAAAAGTCTCTCAACCAAATGTTGTAAAGCACGATGTACGGCGCTAATCGACAATCGACGGCATTCTCGCGGACTGAAGGATTGGAAAGATATCAGTGATATGAGTGGGTGTACTGTAACAAACAGTGCAGTAGATAGTGAAAGAAAGAACATGTGAGGATCTACTTAGGGGAGAAGCCATTCTGTGAATCTATGATGTTACATCCATATTTCCTGCCCTGTTTCTACACTATAGTACACACAGTTGAACCCTTGCATTACTTTACTGTGTAGCTGCTTACAAAGTGAATCAATGACCGTTTACGGTGGGATATACTCGTCAATGCGTTGCAATCGCAATCCATCACCACAGATCTACACCCCCGCCTCTTCCAGCTACACATACATAATTTTTTAAGGGAACAGAAGTATGATCACTCCCAACGCTCGTCCGGTTAGATGTCAGAACACGAGCCACAGTAACTTTGCCTTCCAATAGCGTAACATCCCCGACAAGTACCGTGATTATCATTCATAGCTGTATAGCATCAGAAAAATCAAGGTATGTCCACATCCACACCAGCTGCGTGTCGTTCTGCACGGCCTACCGCAGCATCCCAGTAGCAAAACCCTGCCGCCTCATCGTCGCTATCACACATTCGCCGAGGAATGAAGGACGTAACTACAATAAAAAAGCCTTCGAGTCTTTTACATATGTTATGTACGTTCTTGCACGATAGTCGGCGTTTGCCAGAGCAGACGAACTGGTATCACAAGTCAAGTCGCAGACCCTTGCTAATTCTCTCGAAATCGCATCACGTTCTAATAGCACTATTCCATCAGTTACCAGGCTGACAGGCAGAGAAGAATAGCACAATAATGTATAGGAGGAAATCCATAACCATGCAGAGTATACATGGACTGCACAAAAAAATTCGGATGCATTAACACCTACAATTCACCGATACCGAACGACAGTCTATAAATATCTCCCTGTACCAGTCTCCTTTATCGTAATCCTATGATTATGTTGCTAGAAATACTAGAGTGTAATGGTATCACTTTTTACTGACAGCACAATCTCTCTCTGTCTCTCTCTCTCTCACTCTCTCTCTCTCTCTCTCTCTCTCTCTCTCTCTATCTATCTATCTGTCTCTCGCCCTCTCCCCCTCCCCCTCTCCTCCCCTCCCCATCACTCCTCCTTATTTCTTTAACATCCAATGCAGCAAACATACAAATGATAAAAACTATGTCAGCTGCTAAACCACAATGAACACATTTTGGTCAATTGATTCCCACAGAAAGCTGAACATCGCATGGAGTAAACTAAAATGGTCCAACAACACACAGAACAATTGAAATAAAAGACAGTGTTTCTTATTGAAAAAAATGGGAAGGCATCTCAGTATATGAAATCTGGAAGGGCTTACGGCATTGTGGAGCGTTTCCAAATAGCTCAAGTACGTGATCACTGTTTTGGTGTCCTAGGTGCTAGTCATCCTGACCTTCAAATCTTTGAACACTGCATTTTTTTATGACTCTCAGTGGATAACCTCATGTGGAACAAGGGGGATTGTGCATAACCTAAGCCTATACAGCGTGGACAGTATGCACCATCAGTTGTGAATCCCACTAGTGGAGGAATGCAATGATTTTCATACACCCAGGCGACCGTGTAGGTACCTTCATCGGTAGGTACTTTCATCAGTTTTACGTATTTTCCATCAATTTTCGTAATTTTAAAACATTTTCTCTAATTTCAACACATTTTATGCAATTAATCAAGGTACAAACCGCCACTCTCAACGAGTTGCCACATCAAAGAAACGTCTCATTACATCGATCTTGTGAAGCTATCAGTCAGTGACACTGCAGATGGTTTTCAGTTTGTGTATCATTGCTAAACCACCCCCTCCGTTACCTTGCAAGGGTTATATCCATGTTGACATATTACGAAACCTGTTACACACTCTACATCACATGACACAAATACTGTGTCTTAGTATGCGCAATGGCTATCAACAGAGAGGCAGAGAAGAAACTACATTTCTTAGTCGAAACACTTTATAAATTTAGTACAATTTTATAACGATTTGTCTCTTGCCCTACGTGGACATGAGTCACAAAGCAAATAATGACGATATTTGGTTCGTGGGGCGCTCCACTGCGCGGTTACCAGCGACCGTACAATGTCCCAATCCGTACACAGTACAGACTCGCCACTTTCACAAATGATGATGAAATTATGCGGACAACACAAACGCCCAGTCTCTGAGCGGAGAAAATCCCTGACCCGACCGAGAATCGAACCCGGGACCCCGTGATCCAGAGGCAGCAATGCGCTGCCCCGAGCTGCGGATCAAAGCGAATGAGGTGATACAGTGGCTAGCACACTGGACTGGCGTTCGGAAGGACGAAGTTGAAACCTGCGTCTGGCTCTCCATGTGTAGGTTTTCCGTTATTTCCCTAAATCACTTAAGTTAAATGCTGGGATTGTTCCTGTGAAAGGGCACGGCCATTTTCCTTCTCCGTCTTTTCCCAATCCGAGCTTCTGCACTCTCTCTAATGACCTGTTGTAGATGGGAGATTAAACGCTAATCTCCTTCTCCTCTTGAGTCACAAAGTATTCTAGCGTTCGTGGGATAAAGTCGGAGATTCAAGGATCCGGCACACTGACCACTATTCCGAAGCAAGCTACCCCTTCATTGATCCTATCGGCTCTGAGCAAAACTCTAGAAGACCTCTCTCTATGCGTCCTGTAACTCTTCCTCTGTCTTTAATCAACCTTCCCTGCAACATTCTATCTGATTTAATTTGAATCTGACTAGACGTATGGGGTACTATACCCGCTAAGTTCGATGTCTCGTGAAGAAACAGGACAAGCTGAGTTCCATGTAGTCTATACTCTTCAGTAGTTTGCTTTCACTAAGAGTATAACACATGTTACAAACTTGTACTGACCAATGCTAGTGATACAGACCAGTATTTTCATTCCAATAATGTAACTACGGCTCTGCAAAACTGTTCCATGCCAATCTTTATCGTGTCACCCTTCCAATTACACACGATGTCTTTAGATGCTTGCATGCTGAGGGGTGTCACACTGCTTTTTGGTGTATAGTAGACACAAGCCTGGTACATTTGAAAGTGTTGTGACTATGGAACAGACGATTATGAAGAAGAGGAAGATATGTATAGATTTATGCATGATAGAGCTACAGGCGAAAGGAATTTGAACATTTTACGTAGATCACATGTGTTATCGGTTCTGTAGAACTGTTGTAGCGTTTGGATTCCAAACCAAGAAGGTACTGGGAAGAAAGAAATCATTGCAGAACATAAACACACATTCTGCGGCTACATAGTTCTGAACATAAGCATGCTATAATGTTAAAACAGTGTGATTCCAGATTTATTACTTGTGTGGAGTGAAAAGTTGTTAATATTCCAATGCATCAAATATATTTCCAACATCTGACATATAGTCACTCTGCAACTTTTCTGTCCCACTCATTATGGAGAGAAACTACAAGGTGATCAAACTGTGACCTTCCACACCCAAGGGAAAGTAAATACATTGATTCTCTGTGATACATGCACTACATAGCGTTTCGAGGTGTGTAGCGTCCACTGTTTACATTCGATTACAGTTCGGAAATTATGCTATTCTCGCATCCTATAGGTTGATCGTCAGTACCGGAAAATGTATGAAACAACGTTGCCTTATGAGGAAATAGAAAAATGCTTAGCAACAGTGTTTGACATGTGAAATTACACGTCATCCTGCACTAACTGTGAACAGAACATAGTGTCTTCCACACACACATCATCTGTCAAGCAAATGTAAACACAGGTATTGCAGTACCTCACAAACCACCACTACTAATTTAAAATCACTGAAGTTATGAAATTGATGACTCGATTTATGTCCAAGATGTGGCAGAGAAATGGAGTACTTTGCATACATCTTCGTTCGTCTAGAGGAGAGTGCCAAAATATGTTTTCCGTCGGTTGAGACGATTCATCACACATTAGTAGAAAGTCCTCTCCTGAGTGTGGTAAGGATGTTAACGAATGCAGTTAGATAGCGATCCAAGTCACACACGGAACACATAATTGTATATATGTTCTATGCTATTTAATTCATAACTGATACAACACGAGAGAACAAAAAAAGAGGAAAAAATGTTAAATGCGTGATAAATGATCTGCCACAACATCTCCCTCTCTCTAGAACGCGTCATCAGTCTACCACTAAATCGTAACTCCTTACAACCCCTCTCAACAGATTATTTCGTCTACTTTCTATCATACTTTAATCCAGATCTATGCCAGTTTAGAGGCTTTTCCAGGAAAGCATGAAAGACATCCAGTCAGCCTCTACGTATCGCTATTACTTCGGAATGTTGTTAAGAACAATGGAGCAACTGATCTGTAAGGTATTTGTTAGCTGATACCTCATGGTTGTGATTGGTAAAGAGTACAGAGAAGCACATTCTAAATACTGTCTGCCAAACTTTCAAACACGTAAACAGTCTTGCACAGGGTCAAACACGCGATCCATTCTGTAGTTGTATATTGCATTCCGCAAGCTGGTAATAGGATGCTCTTTAGCAAAGGCCACTTTATAAAATTCTATACGGTAATTGCCGATAATTTTGGGGTCACACCGGGGCTTGTGACTGGTAATATATATATATTTATTGCTCTGCATTTCATGGTCATCCACATTAAACGATCAGTTCAGCCATCTCATCGCTGGTTCCTGGTCAACACCAGCTCCGTCTTTTATTTCAATTATTCTCTGTGTTGTTGGACCAACTTAGTCTACATCATGTAATGTGCAGTATCTGTGAGAGTCAATGGATCAAAACGTGTTAATATTGGTTTAGTAGCTGACACAGACCTCAAAGTCATAGCAGAAAAACAAAATTTATGGCTGTGTACACAGCTGTAATCATAGACTGCTTCAGTGTTTTACAGCAAACAATGATGTATCAGACTGCTTATGTTACACCAATACAAGAACCCTCTACTGTGACTGGTAGTCTGTGGGACATGCTCATCCTTCAGTACAGTGGACAAAACTTTACACTGGTCCAGCGAATTCGATTACTGGCTGCCTGGTCCAAAGGACCAATTTGTCTATATTTAATGGGATCGCCACATATGGTTGATGTCAACACACAGACGGTACTTTTTCAGATATACAGGGTGAATCACTAACTATTGCTCTGAAAGTATGATTGTAGCTGAAACGGTTGCGGGACAAAAGTTGCATGGGACAACGGGGGCCATAATATGACGTTGGTTCTCTGTTGCTAGGTGGGATCGCGTCATAGTTATGAAAGTGAACTTTTTTTTCATGGGATGCTATAGTTCGGTACTTATTTTCTGATAGCGGCTATTGAGATGAAGGTCAGCGAAGGTCAAAAAGGTGGCATGAACGTCCATTAACACAAGGTGTTCGTATCAATGCAGTGTTGCAATTTTTTATCATGGATTGAGTGGTATTCCTTATCATATCGGCACTTATCGAATCACATGCTCTGACAATTCTCACTCGTATATGGTGCAGATAGTAAATATTCGCTAAATAGGGTCTATCCATCTAACGTGCCATTGACGTGTGAATACCATTCGAAGGTTTCGCAATACACCACTAATAGGAACGGTAAGACTAGTAATGTCGAATCAAACGAATATGAATGATGTATTCCTTCGAAGAGCAAGTCGATATGCTTCTCATTTACGGAGAATGACAATGAAATTCAGTGAGAGCTATAGACTTATACGCTAAAAGATACCCTCAACGTACTCACCCTACACGTTGTACATTTAAATATGTGTATTATAAATTGAGAACAACTGAATATTTAACGAATCGGAAACATATCCGGCAAAGGAAAGTTAGTAACGAGGAAACAGAAATTGGTACTCTTACCACTGTGGTTCGAGATCCTTGTGTTAGTTCGCGTCAAATCGCAAGGGAACCTGGCATGAGCCAGAGTAGTGTTGTTCGTGTTCTGCATCCCCATAAATATCATCCTTACCATATCAGTCTCCATCATGAATTAACTGGTACGGATTGTATACCTCGCAATTAATGTTGCTGATGGGCTCAACATCAGATTGAGAGGGATGACACATTTATTAATTTGATTTTATATACTGACGAGGCTACATTCACGAACCATGTATAACACTTCTGCCTGTCACTGTTATACCATAACCTCAAAGCTGGAGGTAGTTCGTATAAATGAAATCATTTGTATTAAAGGAATTGCAGTATAAAGAAGCAGAGCAGTGTTACCCTCTGAAAGGAATTAAGTTGTGTTGACCGTGATATACCTAACGGAGGTAGCTTATTGGAAGTGAAAGTTAGAATTACGTAAATATTTAAACAGTAACAAACAAAATGATAATAACAACGGTCGCCAGCCTGTTCAAGAAACTGAAAATAAGTAACATCAATGGGCAATCAGCTCTTATACTTTGTCACACGAGAGTGCAATGAACTCTGGCACCTGCATATGTTCACGTTGAAGTTGGAACTGACAGAGCTGAACAAACTATTTGCATAAATATAACAGATAACGAAACCCACTATTACCTTGAGGACTTAGTCAAACAGAATGGTCTCAATAATGTTACTATTAATATTCACTGTAGAATCGTAAATTGGACATAGGTCCAATATTACTTTTCAAACATATTCCAATCTGACATGAAATATGGATATGGTTCACAGCAAAATTATTTATTGTATATAGATTTAAGTCTCTCACTACTAAATACCTTTCTACTTAGAATGAAAATTAAATGGAATTCACTAACATATTATTTCTCACTGTCTTTTAAATAAAGAAGTTACTGTTTTCATAGATAGTTGTCTTTCTATTAATCGTTATCTAGCATGAGCATAATAGACAAACTGTGGATCCTGTTACACCATTCATATGCACTTTTAACACACAAGAGGAACCCCATATTGTACAGAATTTGACTTGAATAGCAAGAGTAATTAAAACTTTTTAAAATTAAGTAACTTTGTGCATTTGAACTACTTTCAATGGAGGGGGGCCCTTAATCTTGACCACCGTAGCAGAGCAGACTAAACACACTTTCAATATACTAAAGAAACAAGCCCTTAACAAACATGAACATGTAACTTTCAGCAGTAATAGTTCTCAACTTTTACTGCAGTAGAACACAACTTGATGTAGTTATAAGACAACAGCTCACCTTTGGGTGATTTTCAACAGACTGCACTGTGATCATTTAATTTACAAAACTCTATAAGCCACAGTTTTGAGAACATTCACTTTAGAAGTTGGCAACAAAATATTAATAAGCAGTTTTAATAGAAAAATTATTTTCAGCGAGCATCATTTACTACATTACGCAGTTCTGCTACATTAACTTTAACTTAGTTTTCTTCAAGTGGCATTAATTAGTAAAACACTGAGCTTCAATGTTCTTTCAATAAGGACACTCGGTAATCCTAAGTGGAAATGTGACAGAGGATAAATCAAGGTAAGTTTTCGTAAACAGTCTTTTCGTCACGTTATTATTGAAAACAAATAAATCATCCACATGAGCTGATCCTTCACTGTACATTTTTATAGTTCCTTGGTTCCTTTTCAGTGACTGCGCAACGTGGTGGCGATTGCATGTTGATAGGTGGATTTGCAGGTAGAATTGCTGGACTCTGTCATTTCTTGGTGGCGACGATAAATACCAATTTCAGAATAGTTCCAGCTCTTTATGCATCCATTCGAGGCATTGGCAAGCGTCAGGAAAAGCCTCTCTCGGAACCAGCACAATACACAACTTTTACATGAGCAGTTGATAGTTTGGTAGCTCGTCCCCGACTGACTCTTTCTTCCACCTTTCCATCCATGCCAACCACATTTTGTGCGCGCTACAAAGTTCCGTTCCGACGGGGAACCACACCACCTTTTACATACAAAATAACTAAGAACCGTAAGTGAAGTTCAGCAGTTTACATAACAGCAACCAAACATATTAAATAAAACATAGCATTTGCACATATAGACATTTCTACAAAATATTATTTAAACAAAATTACAATTATATACATTAAGTTTTGTTCCCTCCAAATGAGGCAAAGAATTCAAATGATAGATACACTACATTGCATAGAATAAAACCATGACATCAAAGTTTTTACACAGAAAAGAATAAACTCTCTCATGGTATCTATTCAATCCAACAACATTTACAGAAACTCAACGATATAACATTAAACAAAACAAAGGGCAAAATAAATCAGTACAGCGTTAGAGTTATGGTGTTACACATGGAAATGTTAATTTGCATAACATGCATTATTGGGCAACTGAAAATCCACATTGGCTGCGGCAAATTGCACACCCAACACCGTGGTTGGTTAATGTATTGTGTGAGATTCTTGAGACAAAATTATAGGCCCCTATTTCATCGAAGGAAATCTTATTTGTAGGAAGTACACCACATTCCTGAAAGAATCATTAGGTCTATTATTGGAAGAAATACCTTTAGGAACAAGGAACAGAAAGGGTTATGACCACTATACTCTTTCCGGCACATTTTTTGCTGACGGCTAGAAATGAGTTGCAGAGACAATTCCCAAATCGTTGGATTGGACACGGTGGAGATGTGTCGTGGCCGTCTCGTTCGCCAGACTTGAAGCCTCTGGACTTTTTTGGTGTGAGTATTCGTAAAAGACATTATTGTAAAGACGTTTCAACTAGACCTGAAGATATGCGAGACGCGTGCTTCGATAAGTGCCGATGTGACAAGGAATACCACTCAATCCATGATAAAAATTGCAGCACTACATTGAGACGAACACCTTGTGTTAATGAACGTTCATGCCACCTTTGTGACTTTGTGACCTTCGTTGACCTTCAAAGACCTTACTGCTACACAGCAATGGATTCTGGATTCGTGTCGATAGCCCCTATCAGAATATAAGTACCAAATCATAGCATCCCATTAAAAAAAAAAGTTCACTTTCATATCTATGACCAACGTCATATTATGGCCCCCATTGTCCCATGTAACTTTTGGCCCGCAAACGTTTCAGCTCCTATCATACTTTCGGAGTTATTCTCGGTGGTTACTCACCCTGTATACTGAGAGAGAGACACGGAAAAATCTTATTGAGTTCTCTACCGGGTGACGTTAGCGGATTTTTATAATTCGTAGTTTTACTCCGTTGAGTATTACAAAAATAACGAGGAGAGAGGGAGAGGGGTAGAGGGAGCGAGGGAATGTGGGAGAGAGGGAGAGAGAGAGAGAGAGAGAGAGAGAGAGACAGAGAGACTGAGATTCTGCACTGTCAACGATGACTCTGATCCTCCCAAAACAGCCCGGGGGGGGGGGGGGGGTTGGGGGATGCAGGGATGCGGTTGACCTCGCCGTGTCGCCCTCTGAGCGGGTGAATGGAGAACTAATACTCAGTATGGGTTGGGCAGACTTCATGATTACGTGTGTCGCGAGTATTCTCCGACCTTACGTGGATTTTTGAGAAGATTCAGTTTCGTTCACTGACAAGTGTCGGCGCTGGACGTATTGATAACATCCGAATTCCTAACACTCCAGTCAACCTGGACACCCTATAATGCGAGATAGTTGTCTCCTGCTGCAAACGTCGTGCCGTCGCTGAGGCGTGCATCCACGTCTGCACTTAGCGCTGCGCGACTCTCTTGCCTGGGGCGCTGTGTGTGGGCCTCGGAACATGAGCGCTCGGGATGTACCAGTGTTTCATCAGTCTCCAATCACTAACCGTGACAGCTACTACTACGGAATGGAACGTTGTTTAAGTGTACGGTGTTTACTGCTTCTCAGTACAGTCCAGTGGTTTCTTCTTGCAACGAAATAGTGGGTGTGGTATACGTTGTAGCCGGCCGCGGTGGTCTAGCGGTTCTGGCGCTGCAGTCCGGAACCGCGGGACTGCTACGGTCGCAGGTTCGAATCCTGCCTCGGGCATGGGTGTGTGTGATGTCCTTAGGTTAGTTAGGTTTAAGTAGTTTTAAGTTCTAGGGGACTTATGACCTAAGATGTTGAGTCCCATAGTGCTCAGAGCCATTTGAACCATTTTTATACGTTGTAGTTACTATCCTATTAGGTGGTAGATCCTTCCATCTCCTTCACCTCTTCCTCCTCATTCTTCATCCTGATGTATATAAGAGAACCAACTTTGGTATTGTATAGTGCTTTAACCACCAATAGCAACATCAAATTCCCGATGGATCAATTTATTTTTTCTGGTAGCGGTATTGCAAGCACACACAGCAATCCAACACCATTCGTTCCTTGTCTCTCTCAAATTAAGGACATTGCATGTAACTGAGCTGAAATTTGAAAATTTCAGCTACCTCCAGCGTAATGGGTTTCCTGCCAAACGACCTACCTGTGCCAGTATCCACCAAAAGTATGCAAGGAAAATCCAGAAGGGGGGAAGAGTAGGGTTTAGGAATCAGGTAGTTGCAAAATCAAATACTGGATAACGCGAAAATTTCCCGTCAAATATGCCGGCTCTTGTATCCACCAATAGGAAGCAAGGGACAGCTATCTCACACAGAGTGTATCGGTTCAGTTAATTAGTCAGTCAATTTGATACGATGGGAATAGCGTGAATAGACTATTTCTAAGACATTTGTTCAGAACAAAACAGTGTTTAGTGCAGTATATGACAGATGCTCACTGGGCAGGAAGTAGGCATTTGAGAAGGAGATACAGGGGATGGTAATTTCCCAGGTATCTACATCAAAGAGTACAATTTCAGCAAGGACACACTGTCTTATTTTTTGGCTAGGGAGTGGAGAAAGATTTCCTTTTTTTTAGCGGACTCTTTGAAGGTGAGAACTGGTACCAAAATTTATACTTACTGTGGGCACTGATAGGCAGAGTCTTATGCTGGTGGCGTAGGGTTACATTTTTATTTATTGACTGATGTAATTAGGAAAGAAATGTTTCAGCCAGAACTGAAACCCACACACTCATTTTAGTAAACAATCTTTTAAATTCACTGCTGGTGGCGTACGGTTACATTTTTATTTATTGACTGATGTAATTAGGAAAGAAATGTTTCAGCCAGAACTGAAACCCACACACTCATTTTAGTAAACAATCTTTGAAATTCACTAGTATCAGTTTACTTTGAAAAAAAATTAGTCTGCATGGAAGCAGAATTTCATCAGAATTCATATCTCACCTTTGGGTGATTTTCAACAGACTGCACTGTGATCATTTAATTTGCAAAACTCTATAAGCCACAGTTTTGAGAACATTCACTTTAGAAGTTGGCAAGAAAATATTAATAAGCAGTTTTAATAGAAAAATTATTTTCAGCGAGCATCATTTACTATATTACGCAGTTCTGCTACATTAACTTTAACTTAGTTTCTTCTTACTATCTTCAAGTGGCATTGGTATTGTGACAACATTCACACATACGAAAACTTTACAGTAAACTAAACCCATTCATGCCATTTGCTTTACAGAGATTACTCATTCATATAGTTGTCTGATTATTCTAAATACATGAAACATGAAATTGTGACATTAACAAATAAAACACAAAAACAAAAAGAGAAATATTATATAAATCAATTTAGTACAAAGAATGTTTCCACATGAGCACAAAAGAATGAATTACATAAAATCACCATCAGTAGCTGAGTCACAGCAGTATTCTTAGATGAGCACATATGGCGCGAAACCACTTTTACGTCATTGAGAGTAGTGACAAGACAGTCACAGAGCATAAAAAGAAAACAAATCATATTACAATGGTTCTTATATACTACATTACAATCTTGTTCATAAACACAGATCAGCTTTACATAACATCAAAACATCATAAGCGTAGATCAGCTTAACACAGAACCAAAATATAATGCAGTTCATCTTAGAAAACATTTTTACGGCTTCCATTGAAAAGAATTTTGCACATATAAGACATCAAAGCATGACACTCGTAAAGAAGATAAGGAATATAAAAATCATATGTCATTTCTAAACTCTTGCACAGCCGTGAGACAGAAAATTACAAATCACCGTGTCTTTTACAAACAATCGTGTTTCTATGAGGCAAAGAAATGTAGCCTGACAGCTAAACTCACGTGTATGTTAGAATAAAAGATAACGTCATAAAATTACTCTGTATTGACAACAGGTGTTACCCAAGGGCTAATGTCCGTGTAAAACGCAAT
This sequence comes from Schistocerca cancellata, assembly GCF_023864275.1. NCBI lineage: Eukaryota > Metazoa > Arthropoda > Insecta > Orthoptera > Acrididae > Schistocerca > Schistocerca cancellata. The sequence continues at coordinate 7,846,625 of NC_064631.1, read as the reverse complement.
AAAAGAAAACACAAAGTTTTATACGTAGAAAAACACTTGTTTTGGAGTGAAACTCCATTAAACACACTCTATTTGTTGTCATGACACGCAAATTAAGCACATTAAACTAAGTTTTCACACGAGAGAGCACACAGTAAGAATACAACGTCATGCGGATGTCTTCCCGTGGATGTGCGACGCAATTTGAGAGCTCAGACAGTGTTCATCAGTGGGCGAGCATGACGGTTCTTTTGTGGCGATTTTAGCGACCATTACACTTTCAAGAGCATGACTATCCACTGTGTATGAACCAAAAGATTCCGCTTTCTTAAAAACGTGGCTTAACAATTGTGATAACTGGATGCAGTTTGTGAAATGCCGTTTCAGTAGGTACAATGTGCAAATATTTGGTGAGTTGCCATTTGCTTGAATGTTCATTACTCACAGATGCGCGTTGCAAGGTATGTCACTAGCTGACAGTCTAAGTTTCTATATATAGCTACTTGTGCTCATTACAGTGGCAGTGCGCAGTGCGCCACATCACCTACACACAGACAATTTAACTCTTTAGCTAAATGACTTCTGAAGAACGATTCTAAGCTGATTGCCACGGTGTCCATTGCCAACAGCGAATTTTCACAGTTTGTTTTGCTTACAACAAATCTATTAGTACACGACAGTTAGTATGTGAGAGTGTTTATTTTTCATATATTTGTGCAGTGACTGTCTAATAGCAAAAACGGGTGAGTTAGATCGACCGTGGGGCCAGGGTGAAAGTCTGTGAGTTGCTAGCGACGTACTGCAGCTGACCCGCCATCCATCACTTCTCCGCAGTCTGTTGCCTCCACCCCCACCCCGTTTTCTTTTTCGCTCTGCTCGCTGCAGGAAAGCGTCTCCGTGTGGGAGTGGTGTGCGCCACTGAGGTGGACTCTGTTGAAAGCGAATGCCAGTGAGAGCGTATCCCGTGTAAGTGAGGGTGAGGCGTCCGACTTCAGTTCCGCCAGTCTGCATCGAAGCCGAACGGATTCTCGTGCCGATCTCGCCTGTCGTTCGTGCGTGTCCCTCCAAGTCTCGTATATGTCTCACCCGGGTGCGTACATGTGCAACTGGTCCCTTCAAACAGTTTACAGGTGGAATAAATATACAATAAACAAAATAAGAAATACATATAACACAAAGACTTTATAGTGTTAGTGGTCTATATGGACTCTAAATTCGTTTTTATGACGAAAATGACAATATTATTTAAAAGATATTAACAAATGAAACGAAACAGCATTCACATCACATGGTATCAATGGTAAAAATTATACTTTTATATATAATAACTCTAACTCATTAAATTAAGTTGAGCAGTTGTAAAGTAAACACTTATTCATATATCTTCCGTTAAAGAAAATTAAGAATTCTATGAATATTGAAACCATCTTGTTTGGCAACTGCAAACATGTTGTTGTTAGTAAGATGCTAACTACCGATGGCTTGAGGTCATCATTAAATGCCATGAAGACGGCAGTGCTCTTAACATATAGGATCCCATAGTAAAACAATAATTTAACCTCAGTTTTACACATAAAAATCACCCAAAATTTCCATTTACCTCCACAAAACGCTACATAATACAAAGTTCCATACTCACTCGTATCTTTACATGATGACTTCCTTGACTCCCCAATTTCTGCTCTTTATGATAACACCCTGAGATTTAGATGTCTCTTTTTCTGATTAGATCGCTCAGATTTATTGTTACAACAATTTCTTCGTCGTAATCTGCAACATTTCCAAGCTTCAAAACACCAGACATGAGCACTCAATAGGAGCACAAACAATTAAAAAGATCTTTACCTTCTCGTAAACGCTAAGAGCTGAAAAAAGGATACCATACCGTTCCACCTTATGTAATTTGTACCTAATTTTACTCTCTCCTTCACGAATTTCGTTACGACCCAAACGTATTTTCTTTCATTCAATTCCACTTAATCAAAACGTGGGCATTCTTTCTCTTCAATTTTGTATCTCAAGTATTGCCTGGACTCGATATATTTCTTCCTGTGGACAGTACATAGAATTTAAATACACCTCTCAACTCTGACGAAGTAACATTCCTACGTCAAAACGGCTCACTAAAACACACGAATCTAACGTAACCACGCAGCGCCCCTTTGCAACTGTGCAAACATAAAATAACATCATTATTAATGACCCACCGTCTGCTGCCGTAAATCCTCCTGTTGGTGCTGCTTCACTATCAAAACACAACAACGCAACGTTCACTGCATCTGCGCTGCTGATACATAATTAAAACAACGCACACAAAACTACTCGTTCGCCACAACATCAGTACCGTCTTAATCATCACATTACTGCACTGTGCACCTGAAGTTGTAATAGAATTCTTCCTGGAGTTATTTCTACTGCACGTTTTCTTTGTTCTTTACTATGTTCTTATTATTGTTTTTACCCACGATCTTCCTCTTTGTGAAAAGGAATCATTGCATAAACTCAGATGTTCAATAACTTATACGACATTTTGACCTGAAAGAGACTTCTTTGCCAGCTGCCCAATTGCCCAGTCAAACGGTTTACGAATCATTTCGGTCACAAAAAATTTAAATTATTTTAACATGGAACCATTATGCAACAAACAGATTTCGTGGTCTGTGTGCAGCTTTGTTGAGCGTAACGTTATCTTACGGTTTATTCGACCTGACTCCTTCACATACATCATCATTATATATTATAGGTACAGCTGTCCTCTATTTCTCACTGGACTTTATTTATTCGCCGCTTTAGTTAGCATTTTCAAACGCACGACAGTTTAAAATTTATCCAGCTTACTTTATAATGTGGCTTCTCCTCACACCTTTTCTAAGGACAACAGATTCCTCTACTGAAAGTAAATTCATACCAGCTAATACTTTCTTCTTCCGTATAAGAAATTATTTACAAAATTAATCTAACTTATCCTACGAAGTATGTGAGATCACTTAGTAATTGTCATCATAATCATTCGGAGGATTTCGCCAGGGATGTGTTCGACGTATTTCGACCACGTCTTGACCTCTGTCATCTACATCTACATCTACATCCATACTCCGCAAGCCACCTGACGGTGTGTGGCGGAGGGTACCTTCAGTACCTCTATCGGTTCTCCCTTCTATTCCAGTCTCGTATTGTTCGTGGAAAGAAGGATTGTCGGTATGCCTCTGTGTGGGCTCTAATCTCTCTGATTTTATCCTCATGGTCTCTTCGCGAGATATACGTAGGAGGGAGCAATATACTGCTTGACTCTTCGGTGAAGGTATGTTCTCGAAACTTTGACAAAAGCCCGTACCGAGCTACTGAGCGTCTCTCCTGCAGAGTCTTCCACTGGAGTTTATCTATCATCTCCGTAACGCTTTCGCGATTACTAAATGATCCTGTAACGAAGCGCGCTGCTCTCCGTTGGATCTTCTCTATGTCTTGTATCAACCCTATCTGGTACGGATCCCACACTGCTGAGCAGTATTCAAGCAGTGGGCGAACAAGCGTACTGTAACCTACTTCCTTTGTTTTCGGATTGCATTTCCTTAGGATTCTTCCAATGAATCTCAGTCTGGCATCTCCTTTACCGACAATCAACATTATATGATCATTCCATTTTAAATCACTCCTAATGCGTACTCCCAGATAATTTATGGTATTAACTGCTTCCAGTTGCTGACCTGCTATTTTGTAGCTAAATGATAAAGGATCTATCTTTCTGTGTATTCGCAGCACATTACACTTGTCTACATTGAGATTCAGTTGCCATTCTATTGTGAATAGCAACGGTCCTATGACACTCCCCTGCGGCACACCTGAAATTACTCTTACTTCGGAAGACTTCTCTCCATTGAGAATAACATGCTGCGTCCTGTTATCTAGGAACTCCTCAATCCAATCACACAATTGATCTGATAGTCCATATGCTCTTACTTTGTTCAATAAACGACTGTGGGGAACTGTATCGAACGCCTTGCGGAAGTCAAGAAACACGGCATCTACCTGTGAACCCGTGTCTATGGCCCTCTGAGTCTCGTGGACGAATAGCGCGAGCTGGGTTTCACATGACCGTCTTTTTCGAAACCCATGCTGATTCCTACAGAGTAGATTTCTAGTCTCCAGAAAAGTCATTATACTCGAACACAATACGTGTTCCAAAATTCTACAACTGATCGACGTTAAAGATATAGGTCTATAGTTCTGCACATCTGTTCGACGTCCCTTCTTGAAAACGGGGATGACCTGTGACCTTTTCCAATCCTTTGGAACGCTACGCTCTTCTAGAGACCTACGGTACACCGCTGCAAGAAGGGGGGCAAGTTCCTTCGCGTACTCTGTGTAAAATTGAACTGGTATCTCATCAGGTCCAGAGGCCTTTCCTCTTTTGAGCGATTTTAATTGTTTCTCTATCCCTCTGTCGTCTATTTCGATATCTACCATTTTGTCATCTGTGCGACAATCTAGAGAAGGAACTACAGTGCAATCTTCCTCTGTGAAACAACTTTGGAAAAAGACATTTAGTATCTCGGCCTTTAGTCTGTCATCCTCTGTTTCAGTACCATTTTGGTCACAGAGTGTCTGGACATTTTGTTTTGATCCACCTACCGCTTTGACATAAGACCAAAATTTCTTAGGATTTTCTGCCAAGTCAGTACATAGAACTTTACTTTCGAATTCACTGAACGCCTCTCGCATAGCTCTCTTCACACTACATTTCGCTTCGCGTAATTTTTGTTTGTCTGCAAGGCTTTGGCTATGTTTATGTTTGCTGTGAAGTTCCCTTTGCTTCCGCAGCAGTTTTCTAACTCGGTTGTTGAACCACGGTGGCTCTTTTCCATCTCTTACGATCTTGCTTGGCACATACTCATCTAACGCATATTGTACGATGGTTTTGAACTTTGTCCACTGATCCTCAACACTATCAGTACTTGAGACAAAACTTTTGTGTTGAGCCAACAGGTACTCTGAAATCTGCTTTTTGTCACTTTTTCTAAACAGAAAAATCTTCCTACCCTTTTTAATATTCCTATTTACGGCTGAAATCATCGATGCCGTAACCGCTTTATGATCACTGATTCCCTGTTCTGCGTTAACTTTTTCAAATAGTTCGGGTCTGTTTGTCACCAGAAGGTCTAATATGTTATCGCCACGAGTCGGTTCTCTGTTTAACTGCTCAAGGTAGTTTTCAGATAAAGCACTTAAAAAAATTTCATTGGATTCTTTGTCCCTGCCACCCGTTATGAACGTCTGAGTCTCCCAGTCTATATCCGGCAAATTAAAATCTCCACCCAGAACTATAACATGGTGGGGAAATCTACTCGAAATATTTTCCAAATTATCCTTCAGGTGCTCAGCCACAACAGCTGCTGAGCCAGGGGGCCTATAGAGACATCCAATTACCATGTCTGAGCCTGCTTTAACCGCGACCTTCACCCAAATCATTTCACATTTCGGATCTCCGTCAATTTCCTTCGATACTATTGCACTTCTTACCGCTAAAAACACGCCTCCCCCTTCACTGTTCAGCCTGTCTCTGCGGTATACATTCCAATCTGAGTTTAGGATTTCGTTACTGTTTACGTCTGGTTTCAGCCAACTTTCTGTCCCTAGTACTATATGGGCGTTGTGATCGTTTATTAATGAGAGCAGTTCTGGGACCTTTCTATAGACGCTCCTGCAGTTTACTATTAGCACATTAATATTGTTATTCCCTGTTGCATTTTGCCTACTCCTATCTTGCCGCGTCTCAGGAGGCGTCTTGTCGGGCCTAGGGAGGGGATTCTCTAACCTAAAAAACCCCCATGTGCACTCCACACGTACTCCGCTACCCTTGTAGCCGCTTCCGGCGTGTAGTGCACGCCTGACCTATTCAGGGGGACCCTACATTTCTCCACCCGATAGCGGAGGTCGAGAAATTTGCACCCCAGATCTCCGCAGAATCGTCTGAGCCTCTGGTTTAAGCCTTCCACTCGGCTCCATACCAGAGGACCGCGATCGGTTCTGGGAACGATACTACAAATAGTTAGCTGTGATTCCACCCCGCGAGCGAGGCTTTCCGCCTTCACCAATTCCGCCAACCGCCTGTCATCGCGTCGATCACCTCTGCAATAGCGATCTGCATAGCCGTGCCTGTCGTCAGATCAGCGTGGATCATTCCAGGAATTACGCGAGTTATTGCGGTTCCGTTGGTTGCTATTTTCACACTAAGAATTTCTCTCTGTCAAGCTTGCGTTCCCACGACCATTCCGTGGCTGTTCGTGACCTGTTGGCAACAAGTGTACGGGCTCTCTCCTCTCCTCTCCTCTCCTCTCCTCTCCTCTCCTCTCCTCTCCTCTCCTCTCCTCTCCTCTCCTCTCACCCACATCATGCATGCATGCCACATCCCGCAAGAACTATGTCTCTTCTATATCAATACTCCGCAGTCCAATCTTATGGTGCCTAGCAGAAGGTATACTACTAGACATTTCCTTTTCTGTTCAACCCACAAATAGAACGAGAGAAAAATAGCTATATGCCGCTATATAAGCCCTAATTTATCGTATCTTAAATTCGTGCTTCTTACACGCAATGTACGGTGAAGGGAACAGAATCGTCCTGCAACCAGCTTCCTCGAAAAAAAAAAGTTACCTTTCCTCCAGGGATTCCCATTTGAGTTCCCGAGGCATTTCCGTAACACTGACATGTTGTTCAAACTGACCATAAGAATTTCTCTCTGTCAAGCTTGCGTTCCCACGACCATTCCGTGGCTGTTCGTGACCTGTTGGCAACAAGTGTTCGGGCTCTCTCCTCTCCTCTCCTCTCCTCTCCTCTCCTCTCCTCTCCTCTCCTCTCCTCTCCTCTCCTCTCCTCTCCTCTCCTCTCCTCTCCTCTCCTCTCCTCTCCTCTCCTAGCAGCTCGCCTCTGAATTGCCTGCATACCTTCCTTTAATCCGACCTGGAGGGATCCGAGACACTTGAGTAATACTAAAGAACAGACCACACTAGCGTGCTGTAGGCGGCCTCCTTTACAGATGAACCACGCTTTCATAAAATTCTCCGAATAAACCGAAGTCAACCATTCGCTTTTCCCACCACAGTTCTCACGTGATCCTTCCACCTCATACCTCTTTGCAGCGTTACGCCCAGATATTGATACGTCTTGACTATGTCAAGCATTACACTAGTAATACTGAATCCGAACGTTAAAGGTTTGTTTTTGCTACACTTCGGCATTTACTACATTTTTATACATTTATTCATTCATCACACAAACTAGAAATGTTGTCTGGGTCATTTTGTATCTCCTACAGTCACTCAACTTGGACACTTTACCGTACACTACAGCATCGTCAGACTGCTGCCCACCTAGTGCGCCAAATCTTGTCTCTGATCAACATTCGCCTTCGAGGATAACATACCGGATTCTGTAACATAAGAAGTCTTCGAACCACTGCAATATCTGTGAACCTACTTCATGTGCTCGCACCTTCTTTTACAGCCCACAGTGGGGCACCGTGTCAAACGCTGTCCAGAAGTCTAGAAATATGGGATCTGCTATTGCCCTTCATCCTTAGTTCACAGTATATCGTGTGAGAAAAGAGCAAGCTGAGTTTCACACGAGCGACGCTTTCTAAAACATTACTGATTCGTGGACGTAAGATTTTTGGCCTCAATAAAATTTATACATTCGAGCTGAAAATACGTTCAAGGATTCTGCAAGTGGCCAGAGTAAAATTCATAATGTATGTTCTTGACGAAACTCACGGAATTTGATTGAAACTAACAGTCTATAGAGCTGTCTCCAGATGTTCTGGTGATCCTGTGGTTCTGAGTCGAATCGAAGGCTTCAACCAGACAAACTGGATTGCAACTTCCTCGACTTGAAACATAGGGATTAGAACTGTCCTTCAATGAGCCGGAGTGTACCGGGCATCAGAAGCTGGCATCCGCATACCTGACTGTGTGGATCACACATAAGCTCTTTCTTTTTATACTTTTGAGTTTTTGTTTTAGACGAAGTGGCTCTCCATGCAGCTGAGATAATGATAGCTGAATCAAACCCCGAAATAGCAGCGTCAGGCCGAACCAAATACCCTCATCCTCTTTACGAGACTGTTACATTAACATCCCGGTGATCTTCTGCTGATGAATTCACCTGAAAGCGTCAGAGTTTGAAGCACTCCTAAAAAGCAGTGGAACCCAGATAACACAAAGTAGTTCTGTACACAGCTGCCAGAAACTAGACATTGGCAGCAGAGATTGTACCGAATCTAATTATACATCTAAAGATAGACTAATGGGCCACGGAGAAGGTGTATTCATAACAGCAGACAAGAAACCCAGATCCACAAAAGCATAAATTAAAGCTGCACATGAGATCAAGTGGTGAAAATTTACCTAGCTACTCGCGTCCACCATCTGCAACATTTGGATAGTTTGAGAGCGGAGGGCTGCTTTTTAAAGTCGGACGTGAAGTCTCCATCCTCCTTAAGAGGCGGGAAGGCCTCGAGGTAGCCAACGTCCACGAACGAGGAGCGCCGCCGTGTGTCAGCACGGTGGTCAGCATGTCGTGGACGCGACACCAGGCAAGTCTGACTGGCGCCTTGACAGCGCAACCGGCGCCACCGTCCCCACGTCTGGCGGCGGCGGCGGCGGCCCACACCTCACCGTCGCCTCCCCCACACACGAATTTTTTTCGTGGGATACGGTTACGTATATATGTAACTACCAGCTACCGAGTCGGCAACGGTACGCATTAGAAATTACAACCGTCATCGTTTTATCGATCTATCTCCGTCTTCCATATCACATACAATAGTGTTTCTTTGCGAGTACATTTTGTTACCTGAACAGTTGACGTAGTCGTTTCAATAACAGAGCTACGAATGAGAATGTTTTTAAATATTTTTCGTCTGTTCTCAGTCTTGGAACATTTTCAGATTCTCATCTCGGTGCAGACAGCCAGTGTAAAATACGAGGCCGCGTCTAGTGACCACAGCGTCTGAGGAGCTGTCTGCTTACACATTCTTCTCACATCGGTGTCTCCGGAATAGTGACAGCAAACCGGCATACGTTTGAAACAGTTGTACAGGATTCTTCGCATCACGTTCAGCTCCAAAGTCCTCCTCTCAAAATTTAGATGAATTAAAATATTCGATGAAGACTGAGAAATTTATTATATCCAACACGATAAAGTAACTGGAAATCAAATTGGTGCGTAACTGAAAAATCAGTGTTGCGTATCTCGGTGGCTCTGTCAAGAGCTTTATAAAATTTGTTTACCGTGCCCGTGAACTAATTTCCGGCTCAACATTTCATCTGGATTCAAGTGAAGGAATACCGGGGCCACATTGACTTATTTTTTTTAAATGTTTGACGCAGATGTTGATCGTGTGGCATTCCTCAAGACAATTTGTCCCACTCGTTTCAGACATGGTACCTGATAAAACGCTTTTAATGCATCGACTGCTACGAATCAGCACAAGTTCATGGCGTGCATCTTTTGAAATCTTCAACAAATCTCTGTGTTACTTTAAGCACATTAAAAACAATGAGACATCCATAGTTATCAGCAGATCCATTGCCGTCGACCTATGTCCCACAGCCAACACTCTACAGTGCATTTCCTTTACCTGATGTAAAAGATACATACGCTTATCAGCCGTAACATTACGACCACGTGCCTAATACGTACACCTTTGGTACGGATAACAGCGCCGACGCGTCATGGCACGGAAGCAGCGAGGCCTTGGTGGACCGGTGGTGGGAGCTGGGACCTCATCTGTTCCGTGCACTGTCTCTTCAGGCACACTTGTACTCTGCCAGCCATTAAAGTCTGATGCTAGTTCCACCACAGTTCGCTGCCTGTCCCGTTTCACCAGTCTGCTCAGCCCACGACGTCCGATATCTGTAATGAGCAGTGGTCTCCCAACCCCATAACGTCTGGACGTGGTTTCACCTCGGTTTCGCCGCATGTTGAAGACTCTCACCACGGCATTGCTCGATCATCGCCGGCCGTTCGGTTCTAGGCGCTTCAGTCCGGAACCGCACTCCTGCCACGGTCGCAGGTTCGTATCCTGCCTCGGGCATGGATGTGTGTGATGTCCTTAGGTTAGTTAGGTTTAAGTAGTTCTAAGTTCTAGGGGACTGATGACCTCAGATGTTAGAGCCCACAGTGCTTAGAGCCATTTGAACCGATTAGCTCGATCATCCGACAATTCGTCGAGTTTCCGAAGTGCTCGCCCCGAGCCCCTGGGCACCACAATCTGGCCTCAGCCAAATCCAGAGCGCGTGCCTCGCCACGCCACGCTACACACGCAGAGCAGCCTCACTGATGCTACGTGGACCGCGCGTGCGTCTGACTGCCAGTAACTGCCCGTCAGGTGACGCCGCTATCTGCTGGACGGGTTTATATCAATAGCAGGTCGTTGATGAAAATGTTCTGACTGGTCAGTGTATCCATTCACTTAAGCTATGACTCCTGGATTACGTACATGATCGATAATTTGGCTATTGAGACATGTTAAATCTACGAAATGTGGTTAATGCATGCTTCTCGCTACCTTCGTATCGAGAGCTTTCTCCCAATTCCTGCTGCAGCGCTCGTAAGACACAGGTAAGTGTTCTCTGCAGTCTAACAACTGATGTGGAATCATTCTAAGAAAACAGAGCAGGCTTAAGTGTTCACCCTGTGGTACTGAAGAGCAACAGAATCGTCAAATAAGCGGCCGGCACAGCAATGTTCTCTACCTTTCCTCAGATATTGAAGTCTTACTGACTCGTACACTATTATGCTTAGGACTACCAGTGTCCAGCGAGGTCATACTGGGAGAGGAAATGAACACAACGCACAGAGCAGGCGCTCTTATTTCAAAATTTTCACTTGATACCGTTAGTAAGAGTAGCTTTATTAAAACGTGGAACCAAAATAAACATTACTAAAATCCAAAACTCCAATCTAATTCATTCATTAATAAGTTTAAAAACACATTAACGTACGACATAAAGATACATGTACACGAATACTCTGAACATCACATTTAAGTGCCTGGCAGAGGGTTCATCGAACCACCTTTACAATTCTGTATAATTCCAATACAAAAGAAATATTTACAGTGAGTCCAAAAAGTATTCGTCCAGCTGCATGTCTTTTAGAAAACAAAGTCTAACATTAAAAGAAATGTATTCAAAATCTAAAGAGCTAGTCATGTAAGAAGTTCCTCGGTAAGTCATTCTTGTTGAAAAGCAAGGGAAAAATACATGCAAATCGACAGCAAGGTTAACAAAATAGGAAATGTAATACAAGAGCTAGTTCATCAAGTACTCGTCCACCACCTGAACGTGCCGAAGTTCTGCGCGCAGAGGCTGAGCTGCGTCGCTGACCCACGGCACACCCTGGAGTCGACGGTGCGCCGCCCCACTCTGTCGCCTGTTGCGGTTCTGAACGGCGCCGATACAGTGCAGTTAGCGCCGTGGGCCGTAACGGCAGTGAGACGACGCATACATAATAAGTGCACACCTTCTTACGAGACTACTTAAGTAGTCGGCAGACATAGATCGACGGTTCAGTCGATAATAGATCGATTTTGCGCAACAAAGTCATTAATAAATCAACCACGTACCGGACGACCTCACACTTTGACTGATGCAGACGTGGAATTTATCATGAGGGAACTGAAGCAGCCTAAAATCAGCGCTCCTAAGTTGATTGTTGAGTTAGAGTCTTGGAGAAATAAGATATGTGCCAACACAATCGGAAACAGCTTCAAAACGTATGGGTATTCTGGTACCGCGCGCCGCGGAATTTGAATCTCTGCCAGACGTCATGGACGTCGAAGACCCCTAGAGGTCTCTGCACCATCGCGCCGTAAGCTGTGGCGGAGCGCGCCTCCTGGCCCGCTTTTAGTGTGAGGGCGCCACAGTAGAACACGTGGTTCCAGCGGCCAATGGCGGCGCCCCCGGTAGAGTACTTAAGCACCTGCCACTCTCTAATCCAGCTCCTCAAAAACTGCCCCAACCTCACCTCTCCCCCTCCTGCAACACCTGTAACGAACCACATCCTACCTACTCCTCGAAGTGCAAAGCGAAACCTCCTCCAGTCACCCCTGAGCTCACCGTCCCTGTCCGTCCTGTTGGTGACCCCATCCACCCCAACAACTCGCTCCGCCCTCCGCCTACTGCAGAGGACATCATCCGTTTCATCACCATTGTGCTCCAAAACATCCACCCCTTCCAACGCTCCCACACCCTTTCCCAAATCGCCCTCGCTGCCCATTCCATCTTCCATCTTACCACCTATGCCACCTACTCACACAACCAGGCCCACTTCACCTTCAGCCCCCTCACCACCCTCGTCTAACTCTCCCCTCCCATGATACAACAACACTACAGCATCCTGTACCACAATATTCGCTCCCTGCCCACCCACAAATTCCTCTTCCTCCACACCCTCCTTCAGCACCGCGTGGATGCCTTCGTCCTAAACGAAACCTTCTTTCAACCCCATTCCTCCATCTCCACAGCTCCTTACACCCTTTGCTGCACCGATAACCTGTACCCTCTGGCACATGGCAGAGTTGTTATAGGTCACCTCAAGCACCTCCCTGTGCTGCTCCAACCTCTCCTTAACAATCCTGCAGAACATCTCACTCTCAGCCTCTTCTTCCCCATCCTTACTGTAATGTGTGCCACCATTTATGTCCGCCCTCGCACCCCCATCCTGTATGATTTCCTGGCCCGCATTGACCGCACTTTCTCCACCTACATGATTGCTGCTGACCTCAATATCCACAGCCGTGATCCTGCCGACCTCCAGCGGTGGCATCGGTTTATCACCACCCTCCAGGGAGACCTGGTTCCCCTGCCTCAGCACACCCAACCCGAATCCAACACCATTCCTGATGTTGTCCTTGCCTCTCCCAATCTCCTTGGGCGCATCACTCCAGATGTCATTGACCTCATTGGCAGTGACCATGCTCCTGTTCTCCTCTATTTCTAGTGGTCGCCATCCCCCCCACCCCTCACGCTCCTCGCCCCGACATCCCTCCTAAACTTGTCCATGATTACTATGCCACTGGGATGCCTACTGGGACTCCATTCACACCCAGGTTGAAGGCCACGACCTTACTCTCCAGTCTCCTGATGACATCTCTTGTACTGCTGCCTTCCTGCACCAGACCTTGTCTGACGCCGTCGCCACCCATATCCCCACCAAAGCCATCCACCCTCACCGCCCCACCCTTGCCTCCACATGCCGTCCTTCTCCTTAGAGAGTCCCGCCGCCTCTACCGCTCTTTTCACCGCACTCGTGACCAGAACACACTTACCCACCACCAGCAATTACAACAACACGTCCGCAACCTGCTTACTGTGAAGAAACCCCGCACCTGGTGCCAGACATGTACACAACTCAACATCACACTCCCAATAAACTCTTCCAAGTATTGGTCTGCTTTCCACCGCCTTACTGGGAACTGCCCCACCCCCCAATACCCTCTCCTCCTTGATGACTGTCCCTTTCATGACAACCTCAGTTGCCTCTCACCTCTCTGATGTTTCTTTCATACCAGATAATCCCCAATTTGATTATTCCCTCTTCCCTGGCGTCATCGACCGTACGAATACCTCTGTTCCTCCCCTTGCTCCTAGCTTCCAGTACTTGGGCCACACATCACCATCTGGACTCATCACTCCCATCACTAGACAGGACATCAGCCTCACACTCCACACTAAACGCAACACTGCTCCCGACCTCGACTGCATTACCTTCCGCCACCTCAAACACTGCCCTCCCTCCTTCCTTTCAGTCCTTGCCACCCTCTACAATATCATCCTTGCCACTGCGTCTACCCCGACTGGTGGAAAACCTCCCGTATCCTGATGTTCTCCAAACCCAAGAAGCCTCCATCTGATGCCTCTTCCTATCGTCCCATCTGTCTCACATCGGTGTTCAGCAAGCTCTTGGAATCCATCCTTATCCATCGCATCCATCACCACCTCCGCCCTGACACCCAATGTGGCTTTCGACCTTCCTTCTCTGCCAATGACTAACTCCTTCGCCTCACCCATCTCCTCTCCCTCCAGCTTAATTCCTGTCACTTCACCATTTTTCTCTCCCTTCACCTCAAAAAATCCTACGACCGTGTGTGGCATCCCAGTCTTCTATTTAAACTTCAAACATATTCCCTTCCTGTCAACTACATCCGTCTGATGGCCTCCTTCCTCTCCCACCGCCCCTCCTATGTTACCATCCATAATGCCAATCCCCACACCTTCTACCCCTCTGCAGGTGTGCCCCAGGGCTCTGTTCTCCTCTCTCCCATACCTCCTCTACACGACAGATATTCTCCACCCCCCCCCCTCCAGTACACCTCTTGCAGTATGCCGATGACACCGCATTCCTCGCCCTCACTCCTACCCTCCAACGGCCCCAATGCCTTCTTCAGAATCACCTTGACCTTCTTTTCCGCATGGCGTAACCAGTGGCTCCTGCAACTCAATCCTTCGAAGACACAGGAAATCATTGTAGGTCGTACCACTCGCTCCTTCTGGCTCCTGGATTTCTCCCTTACCGTCTGCACCCGTCCTGTCCGCCTCACCCACACCCTCATCTACCTTGGCCTCACCATTGACCGTCACCTCACCTGGATCCCTCATCTCCACTCCATCCAATCCAAAGCCCACAACTGCCTCCCTCAAACTCCTCTCTGGCCGGACATGGGAGTTGCTCTCCACACCTACAAATCCTTAATCCGTCCCATCCTTTGTTATGCCAGTCCTGCCTGGATATCTGCCCCCCCCCCCCCCCCCAAATTCTATAAGTCCCTCCAGATCCTCGAGCGTCATGCACTCTGCCTCACCTTCCGTATACGCCTCCCCTCCCCCACGTGAATCCTCTATGACCTCATTCCTTTCTCCCATTTGCTCCTATTCCTCGAACATATCCGCATACTCTACACCTCCCGCCGCCTTGATCTCCCTCACCCCCTGGTAGCTCCTCTCCTCTCCCATCTCCACCCTCTGCCATGCCTTCACTGTTGTGTCCCTCCTACCCTCCATCTCTACACCATCTCCTTTCCCAAGGTGGCTTCCATCAACTCCCCCTCCTGGATGACGCCCTCTCTCTCTCCATTTATCCATCCTATCAACTCTGATCCTCACCTCCTTCTTTCCTCCATCCTTTCCCTGGGTTCCCTCTTCTCCCCCTTCCATCCTGTTTTCTCCCCCCCCCCCCCAACCTCTCCCTATTTCCCTTCTCCCCCCCCCCTGAGTCCTTTTATATTCCCCTCCTCTGCCTTCCCCACTCGCTGTCGCGTCTGCCTAGCACCCCCCACCCCTCTTATGGGTCCTCATCCTCCATCAGCTCCTTCCCCCCCTCTCCCCTTCGCTTTTCCTCTCCTTCCCCCGTTTTTCTTTTCCCAGCGTCTGTCCAATTTGCCCCCACCTTCTCTTGGCTGTGGTCTGTTATATTTGCCAACTTTTTAGTGCAGTGTTTCAAGTGAATGTTCCGTGTTGTTCGTCTTTCCAAAGTGTTACGAACAGGAACCATGCTGTCGCTGGGTGTGAATTTTATGTCTTTTGCGAACAGAAACCAGACTGTCGCCGTGTTTTTTAATTGTCTGTCTATTACTTTACCTGTCTGCTTCATATGTATTTTCTTAGCATCAACATTCCTTTGTTCTATGTCTTTGTTCTATGTTTTAAGTTCCACGATTTTTTTTGCCATGTTACCATTTAAGTCTCCGATTTTATCGCCTGTTTTTATTCTTTGTTATCTTCATCTTTTTGAAACAAAGTCTGTAGGCTGAAGAGTGGCATACTAAGCTCCTGCTAGTCCGCCCCCTTCGGGGGGAATCGAAACTCAATAAAGGAAAAAAAAAGCTCAGCCAGCCAGTCTAATCTCGCGTACGTCTGTGGACACATCGCCCCGCGTTAGACATCTGACTTACTTCCTTGTTCTATGTACGAGTGGACGTGTTTGTTAGGTTTCCTTGTGACTCCGTTGTTCGAGCTTGTTGTTGTTCGTTCTGTCCTTCGTTGGTCGTGTCCGTCCTCTCCCGTTGTGTTGTTGTTCGTGAACCTCTCCGCGGGTCCCGCCGCGCTTTCCGTCATTTCAACCCCGCAACCGTCTCGGTCGCAGTTACAACAAGTATTACGGCCGGGTGCGCGCAAGAAATTTTGCGTCAATGGACAGAATCTGAAGAAACGTCTTCATTTTGCGATGGAACATAGATTCAAAAAGTAAGATTTCTGGAATAAATATTTTCTGATGAGAGCAGATATAACGCATTCGGGTAGGATGACAGGCGAAAGGTGTGGCGTAAGAAGAATGTGGAGATGTTGCCACGCAATCTTGTGCCAACGGTTAAACACAGTGGTGGCTCCCTGATGGTGTGGGGCTATATGAGTGCTTCAGCTGCTGGAAAATTATATTTCACAGATGGTACAATGGATCACCATAAGCATATCAACATTTTAAAGGCAATCTGCATCATAGCGCCGAAAAATTAGTCTGCAAGGAAATTACATTTTTTAACAAGATAACGACCCAAAGCATACGGCTCTAAATACTAGGCTGTGGTTCCTGTACAATCCCTCAAAACAACTTAACACCCCTCGTCAGAGCCCAGACATTAATCCTATTGAACAACTTTGGAAATTACTGGAAGATAGCCTCATGAGAGGACACATTTCTAACAAGCCAGACCTGAAAGAAGCACTTCAAGACGAGTGGGACAAAATTCCAGCCTCTCTGACAGCAAAATTTGTCAAGTCGATGCCCAGACGACTACAAGCAGTAATAGCTGTAAAGGAAAACTCTACTAAATAATAATTTTTGTAACTGAAATCATATTTTCAGATTTTAAATTCAGAAAAATATGAGTGGACAAATACTTTTCGTAGTAGCCCTAAAATAAATTCTCCATTTTGTCAAATTTGTTATCGCTTTGGATGTATTTATTTCCTTGTCCGTCAATAAAAAAATGACTTACGAAGGTTCGTTGCATATGACTGGATGTTCACATTTTATGTTCCCTTCCTTTCACGTGACATATACTTGGTTTTGTTAAAAAATTACAACTAGATGAAAACTTTTTAGACTCACTGTACGTAACTGGCGAACATCGGCGAAGTAGCTCATGGAGTTACATCTTTCGTCACCAGCGTGGTACATCTCCACTTATCCAACAGCTGTTTCTTGTTTGGGTCTTTCTGTTTACTGTTTACTCAGATTATTGGTAGTTGCCATATCTAAGACACATATGAAACGGACATGCTATATGATACAGCTCCTGCTGCCTAGCAAGATACAAAGAAAGCCACGTGAGGTCCCATAACACGGTTAGCACTCCACAGTTATGTGAAAATGGTTTGATACCAAAAATGCACTTTGACTCTGTCCCTACATCACCCTACACTACACTTTATACTCGCATCACAGTATACGCACTAACGCTGTAGGCAATCACTAATAGCGTTTGTTTCGGTACGTTCTATAATGCTTACGGGGCCACAAGACGAAGACCAGTTACGCTGCCCACGTGTTTGGGGCAAAACAAAGTGGCATCAATCAATGAATAATGTCAATTCAGAGCAAGAAATTCCCTTCAATACGCAATTACTCAGAAGGCGTAACACATAGAAGACCCTCGACTCGGCCTACCTGTACAGCATAATTGGAAGGGTCTCCCCTCTACCAACTTCCATCGAAAGCAACGCACCATCACGTCCATGCTGCAGGGGCCTCGTTCCCTTCTGAAGGCAGTGACTCCGGGTCTCCACAGACTTGACGGCAGTAGCCGCTGCAAAGTTGCAGGTCAGTCACAGAAGACCGACTGCCGTGGCCCCATACGTCACGCCACGCTCCATTACACCCTGCCTCACATACAGCCGGCACTCTGCGGTCCCGGCTGCCGCCGCCGCCGCCGCCCTGCCGCCCTGCCGCCGGTGCACGGCAAGCAGCCCACCGGCCGACCGCAACCAACCTATCGACAGGCAAAGACGTGCCATCTGGCACACCGCGTAGATGTACCGTGGAAGTGGGATGTCGTGACTTTAGCAGCAGACCGTATCTTCCTGTATGTGTGTCTCTCGGCGTCTTCATGACAATTTTATGATTAATAATCCACGGTGATAAATATCTAGCTCAGACTTCTCGAAACGTCGCCAACACAAGTATACCATGCTTCATGTTTTTCTCTGAGCGCCCCAACTACACACAGTGTTATATCCAAAGCACACTGCCACCAACAGACTCCAACTCTTAGTCTCTGCCATCAAAAGATAACGTCTTTCATCTACCCTGTGCAGTTATGCTGTAGGACTAACAAAAATATTAACATATATATTTTATTTTGTAATAAACGTTCTGCATTGTTTAAAACTTTAAGAAAACTTATAATGAAAATTAAAAAAAAATTAAATTAAAACTTTGCGCACACAAAATAAAAGTACTAACACAAGTAGTTTTCGATACCACTAACGAATGCACTACTTGTTATGTTTACAGAACATTGGCGTAAATATTTGTGGTCGTAAGAAACTGACAAATTAAAGACAGAAAATTATGTTCTGAAACCACGTCGAACTTACTGTGTCGTTACACAGGACGCCAGTCAGTCAGCGACAGTTATGCACGACCATAGGTGCTGATTTCTAGTCCGTGGTTGCCGCCTTCTAGCCGTGGCTACTGTCTTATAGTCCGTGGGTGCCGCCTTCTAGTATGAGGTCATCATGCGTGGAAAGGGTGTCCGGCGCGATAACGCGTCGCGCTCCCAGAAGCGGAGCCAGTTTTCCACGACTTTCCGTCAACAACAGCTGCGGAAGCACAACCGGGGAACGTGGTCTGCTTCCGTTAACATCTGGTGATTTGAGTCCTACCGCCAAGATTCCCAGCAGGTGCGCCCTCGCCTGGAGGTTGTCCATGTTTTTGTTCACGTCGTGAGTGAGTCCGAAGAACGACGCCCCCGACGAAAGATGTTACACAAGCGTGACAAGTGAGCCTCATCTGGCACTGGACGAGGTATCAGCTGAATATCTTATCGGAACAACAAGGCTCAATGAGCAGCATTAGTTACTGTTTTTACTGCAAGAAGACTGGTTCATGGACCGAAGTCGATCGTAATTTCAGCCTACGGATTCGTCGTGATAATTCTCGTGGTATCAGAACGGTAGTGGAATCGCTCTCTCTGTTGATGTACCAGTTCGCAAGTGTCACTTCTCGTTTACAGTTTTCCAGATATGTCGATGTGATGTAAACAGCTGGTTGTAATACGTTTTTTTTTTTGTATCACTGCAATAGATAGGATCAATTTACTTATCCCCCACCCCTCTCTCTCTGTCTGGCCCTCTCTCTCTCTCTCTCTCTCTCTCTCTCTCTGCGAATGTACGGACAACCTTTTTTTTCATGCTGGCGCTCAGTGCTGCTCTGATACTGCTCTCCCTTTTTTCCTGCCTTGTGTTAGCTGTTCATCACTAGCAACTCCTACACAATACCCTCTGTAGTCTATTTCGCACACTGTAGTCTTGGTCATCTTCTGCTATTCGTAAATGCCAGTCCAGTGTCTTTCGTGCTGTACAGGATGTCTGACAAACCTCTTCCCTCACTTACTCTCACTTTATTTCGCACTCTATCTGACAACTTAATTTTTAACGTTCTCCGGTAACACCAGATATCTAACGCTTTTTGTTCTTTCTTTTCCGGACTTCTGCTACTCCATGTTTTACTTTCGTACAATGCCATCCTCCGTTCAACAACTCCTTTCGCATTTCACGTCAGTTTCTTATATCAGTGAGCTCTTGTATTGACGAACGATACCTTCGTATGTCAAGTCTACTCCTGACATTTTCTTTGCACACACCATCATGTGTAATCTGAGTTTCTAGATAGGACTGTGTACTTCGTAATTTCTAAAATCGGAAAGCCGCTATTCTACTTTCTACCAGTTCTCTGGAGGAGCTCAGAACGACCTAGGTCGAGGCAAGTAGCATGCAATGGACGGCTTATGACATTCCCACCGAATTTGTGAGACCACTGAGAGAGCCAGCTGCGACAAAACTCTTCCACTTCATACGACACGAACACTGCCTGGCAAAAAGTGTGAAGCACCTGGAACCGAGGGGAGGAACGAAATGATTCACGGGTGGAGAGGCTATACGATGTTATCCTGCATACTGGCCCTGGAACAGAGGTGATATCCGACTTGATCCCACGCACGTTCTATCTGGGACAGGTCTGGAGATCGTGCTGGCCACGTGAGTACGTCAACAGCACCCAGACATTTCATAGAGACGAGTTGCATGTGTGAATGAGGATTGTCCTGTAGAAAAGTACTGCTGCATGGGGGGTAGCACACGAGGACGCTGGATGCCTGCGGCCTGCCGTCGTGCGGCCGGAACTCCCTCAGTCGCTGGCGGCCGCGGCCGGTGGCTCTCCGCATCAGGACTCCAGCAGTAACACCTCTGCGCATCTTAGAAACCTGTAAGAATGCGGCAGTTTCTCATGTCGTCGCCGTACTTGCCGATGGTTGTCATCTGGGGCAGTTCGAACGCGATTCATCGCTGAATTCAGTGTGGCACCAGTGATCTGCAGTCTGTGCTTGCCTGTCTGGGCACCGCTCCAAACGTAGCCGTCTGTGCCGTGGTCATAACGGCGGCCCACGCAGGGACGGTAATTTCCTGGCTCAGCTGTTGCCAATTTCCGGCCAATGGCGCGGAATGTCACAGAATGTGTCAGAGAGTCGATTACGTGTTCCCAGACGGAAAGCGCAGGGGTTTCGTAGTTCCTGGTGCGCAATACGGCAGTTCTCCCTCGTGCTGATCAGATGTGGTTGACTGGACCCTTGACGCCGAGTATGCGACGCCTCGTGTTCCAGGCTGTCCGACATAGGCCAACGATCACTTGCGGATGGCCGGCCGGTGTGGCCGAGCGGTTCTAGGCGCTACAATCTGGAACTGCGCGACCGCTACGGTCGCAGGTTCGAATCCTGCCTCGGACATGGATGTGTGTGATGTCCTTAGGTTAGTTAGGCTTAAGTAGTTCTAAGTTCTAGGGCACTGATGAGCTCAGAAGTTAAGTCCTATAGTGCTGAGAGCCATTGGAACCATTTTTAAACTTGCGGATGCCCCCAAATCTGGACATTCCACGATTCGAGCTGCCGGCCAAATATAGAACCGTTATTAGGCACCTGTCAAACCCTGTCAGGTGCGGATAACGCTGTCTCACACAAGGAGGCGGCGTCTGCACGTCTTTCGCAGTGAGCACTCCTCATCTGACGCGGTGTCTGTACTCCTCATACGCCCTGCCAGGCCTGGCAGTAGCACTAAACAGGAACAACACTTGCGTACTCTGGCCACAGAGAATTGTAACTCCAGTAATTAACGTACCCACCGATGGTGTGTGTATCTGTACGGAGTTACACTTTCCTTGATATGCTTCACTCTTTTGTCAGACAGAGTATATCCGACATATGGATTTCCATCGACGACAAGAAGAATATAATAATTCCAATTCAAAAGTAGACACGGGATGTTACGTGTGTGTTAATCAAACCATCAAACTAGCAGCTCAGTGTAGCAAAATGTTGACACGAATTATTTTTAGAAGACTGGAAAATCTGTTAGTGTCGACCTCACTGAAGTACACTTTCGGTTTAGGATAATGTAGGAACATGCGAGGCCATACCAACGCTACGATGTATCTTAGAAGATAGACTGAAGAATGGCAGTGCTACTTTTGTATCCCACTTGGGAGGCGGCGGGTGGGTCTGCTCCTCAAAACTGAAAGGAAGTGAGTAGGAGCAGGAACAGGTAATAAACGTCGGTACTGCAAGACAGTAAAAGTGATTTACTGGTGCATGAATACATACAGGGCATACATAACTTTGTAATGATGAGCAAGCCTTAAACCCGTCGTAAGTAGAGCAAAGTATATGAAGCGAAACTGAAGCGAAGTGTCCCGACAGTCTGCTCTTGATCAAATGAGGCAGAATCTGGAGCCGAGCTCGTTGAGCTCTCCCGCTCTGGGTAGAGTGCGCTGTCGTCGGTGTCTGTCGTAGTGCCAACCTAGTAGAGCGCACCTACGTTGTGGCATCGTAGCTATCGATACCGCAGCTTCGTCTACAGTATTTGCAGATTTAGGGAAAGTTCGGTGAATCTGCGTGGAATACGCTGTTTGGAATACTAAAGGTAGCAGGGTAAAGTACAGCAACATAAAAGATAACTACAGCTTGTACAGATAGCAGGTTATTCTTCGAGCACGAAAGCCCACTAGCGGAGAGGCTAGTGAGACCGTGCTGTAGCCTCTCCCTGTGCCTGTACGTCGAGCAAACTATAAAGGAAAATAAGGTGGTATTTGGAAAGGAATATACTCAGGGAGATGATACAAAAATATTAGCGTTTGCCAATGACATTTTAATACTGTCAGACGGCGAACGACTGGGAAGAATAGTTGGACGGAATGAATAGCGTCTTGAGAAGAGGCTATAAGATCAAGACCATCAAAAGCAAAACAGAGATACTGGAATGCAGTCGAATTAAATCAGGTGACGCGAAGGCGAATTAGACTAGCGGATTAATAGCGAAGCAGGTTAACCGAACAGATTTTTAAATATCTTTGGGACAAGAAGTCAACAATAGCCTGGATTCAAGAAGTTATTAAAGACTTGGAAAGAAACAATATAAGTGAAAAAGATGCAACAGAAAGAGAGATTTTCAAGAGGAAGTGTTAAAAATGGAAGGATCCACGGCAGCATGGAGGAGAAGAGAGGGTGAAATGGTCCAAGGAGAGCGAAAGGAGACATAGTGAAAAGGTGAAAGAATATTGGATGAACTGGCGCGGGGTCCTTAGAGGAGCCAAACGAAGAAAGAAAGAAGAAGAAGAAGAAGGTACGCTGCAGCGATGAAGAGGCTTGTGCAGGACAGAACAGGTTGGAGAGCCGCAGCAAACAAGTGTTTGGACTGAAGACCAAAACGACAATAACAACGACAACGACAGCAACAACAAGAGGCTGGAGCAGGTTGGTGAGCGCGCCTCAGACGCGGCCGGCAGGCCCGCGCCAGCAGCGCACCTCGGTACCGGCACCCCTATGCCTGTCACCTGCTTCCGAAACTTCACAGAGCGAGCTGACTCACAGGACGCGTATTCCGCTGGACGGCGACCATCCTAGTTTACGTGTCAGTGGTTTCTCTGAACAGATTAAGGTAAATGCCAGGACGGTTTCCTAAAGCGGTGGCAGTGGCTTGCTTCCCAATCCTCCCGGCAATCTGAATTTGCGCGACGTTCTTAATGACCTCGTCGTCGAAGGATCGCCAAAACCGTAATCCTGCTTGACCCTTCGGAAGTTTCCTTTCACTTCTATCGACCATTTTTCGACGTACAACAGTGCTGACACACTGCGTCCCTGCCTCCCACCGATCTGAACACCAACTCGGTTTTCTCGAGCTTTCGCTTTTGACATGCGTTCTTGGGGTTTGATTATTTCTTGTGTTTCTGTACTTCAACCTCGATCCAAGGACTGTGATTATTTTCTGTTTTGGGCCTCATATCAGAATGGCACTTGCATCCAGCGTCCTCACTTACTTGTTGTATATAAACCAGTCTC
Organism: Schistocerca cancellata; assembly: GCF_023864275.1. Lineage (NCBI taxonomy): Eukaryota > Metazoa > Arthropoda > Insecta > Orthoptera > Acrididae > Schistocerca > Schistocerca cancellata. The sequence continues at coordinate 7,823,044 of NC_064631.1, read as the reverse complement.
TGCTGTCCCTTTATAGCTCCCTCAGATACTATGCAGGTTATTCAGTGTTGTCTAAACACAGGTCTCAGCGTCCTTTCTTTGCTTCTTGTCAATGTTTCGCAAATCTTCCTCTCGTCCCGTTTCTGAGGGGAACCTCCTCATTTGTTATCAGTCCAACTACTTTTCCACATGCATCTTTACTTCCACACCTCAAACACTACAGTTTTCTCGGTCGGTTTTCCCGTAGTCCGTGATTCACTTCCACACAACGCTGTGCTCGGAAGGTACATTCTCAAAAATTTCTTCGTCAAACTTACCGCGATGCTTTGTGTTACTGCGGACCTCCTGCACCCCTCTGTGCTCGATGTTTTCCCCGACGACGACGGCATACTCCAGCAGGACAGGTGTACGTATGGAGTGGCCTGAAGGAGCGGCGGCGGCCAGGGCGGCGGCAGCTGCTGTAGAGTGCGGGCTGCGGGCGCGCCGGCCGCCGCCCTGGCCGCCGCCACACTGCACTGGTGGGTGGGGCGCACCACAGCTCACCCGCCCGTAACTCACGACAGCCTCACGACCCTCTGCTACGAACCGCCGGAAAACTACGCATTACAGAGACAGTTCTGTGTTGCGTTCCAAAACTCGACCCAGACGCTGTTAACAACGTCGTCATAATGATTTCGCTCAACAGTGTGAATTCAAAGCGTTGCACACAAAATGAAGGAGCTAAAAGAGCCGTCTAAGTACAACAACTCTGGAATAGGAACTTATGCCCTTGGAAGTAATCCTGAGGCAGTGACGGCTGTGGACTATCTACACCTACTGCACGGACTCCCTGAAAATCACACTTAAGTGCTTGGGAGAGGGTTCATCGATCCACCTTCACAACAGTTCTGTATTTTCCCACTATCTAACAGAGCGTGGAAGAAACGACACTGATATCTTTCCGTGTGAGCACTCATTTCCATTATTTTATTATGATGAAGGGTTCTCCCTATTTAGTTCGCCGTCAACAAAACAATTTCGCCCTTGGACGAGAATGTTAGTGGTTGAAATTTCGAGAGAAGGTCCCGCCCCCAAATTCCTTATCATGTCCGTGAAAGACTCTCCCGTATTTCTCGATAATATAAAACGCGCTGTTCTTCTTCGAACTTTCTCGATTTACTCTGTCAATCCTATCTGTCAAGGATCCCACACCTCGCAGCAGTACTGCAAAGAAGGACAGACAACTGCAGTGTAGGGAATCTCATCAGTAGATCTTTTGTGTCTTCTCAGCGTTCTGCCAATCAAACGCTATCTTTGGTTCGCCTTCCCCACAATATTTTTTGTGTGTTCTTTCCAGTTTAAGTTGTTCGTAGTTGTAATACCTAGGTATTTAGTTGCATTTACGGCCTTCTAGATTTAACTGATTTATTGTGTAACCGAAGTTTAACGGATCCCTTTTAGCACTTACGTGGATGACCCCACGCTTTTCATTATCTAGGGTCAATTGCCAAGTTTCTAAATAGTTTTGCAATTTGTTGTGATCTCCTGATGACGTTAGTAGGCGATAAACGACAGCATTAACTGCAAACAACCTACGGCGGTTGCTCCGATTGTCTCCTAAATCGTTTATATAGATAATGTACAGGAGAGGCCCTATAATACTACCTTGGGGAACGCTAGAATTCACTTCTGTTTTATTCAATGACTTTCCGTCAATTAACACCAATTGTAACCATTCTGAAATAAAATCAGGAATCCTCTCGAATAACTGAGACAATATACCATAAGCACGCAATTTCATTAAAAGCAGCCGGCCGCAGTGGCCGAGCGGTTCTAGGCGCTTCAGTCCGAAGTCTGCTACGGTCGAAGATTCGAATCCTGCCACGTGCATGGATGTGGGTGATGTCCTTAGGTTAGTTAGGTTTAATTAGTTCTACGTCTAAGGTACTGACGACCTCGATGTTAAGTCCCATAGTCCTTAAGAGTCATTTGAACCATTTTGACTAAAAGCTGCTCGTGAGCCTACTGGAATTCTAGAAATATGAAATAAATTTGAAATCCTTTGTCATGAACAACAAGGTGCATTAATGCGCACACATCTTTAATTCATAAAATATAACAGAGTGTTAACGATGTTGTACTTAACAAAATGTGCTCAAAACGCCGAGCATCAAATTCAAAACACGCACACCATATTTGTTGAAAGTCCTGGTGCACTCTACCAAGTGCATCAGACATCGCTCGAACCTCACCGGACACTGCAGGTATGCAGGAGAGAGATGTTTTTCCTAAACCAAGCTTTTGATATCGCCCCCCCCCCCACACACACACACACCACACACACAAATTAAAACCCAGAGGCATCAGATCAGCGGAGGCGATGCAGAGAGTCCCAGCCAGTTGTGGGTGTTTCCACCGCAGCAGCCCAATCCCGCGACCATAGCTTTCAATTTGTCCGTTTTTCTCGTACACTTTGCGAAAATTTTCAAAGTCACCACTAACAAGTGCTCCATCAGCGAACTCGTCTTTTCAAGTGCTATCTAATCTCGCTACAAAGGTACACATTTCCATTAACAATCTGTACGTTATGCAATATACAATATCTCAGTCTTTGCAAACTGCCATTCCTTTCAAAACTATACACGAGCGTTCACACAACGTTATGAAGACGATATGTGCCCAGAAATACAGTATACCCCGAGCCAGTGAATATGAACAAATGATAATGTGATCTCTCTTCTGAATAGCAGTAGTTGATGGTAAGGCTTACATAAACAACGAGACGGGGGGTTCCTCGGGAGTAACATAACTGAAAACTGATCGTCTGTATGATCTTCAAAACACGTACTCCACAGTCTCAAAGTATATAAAAAGAATCTTACCTTACAGATCCAGTTTTGTGCAAGGACAAAATGACGTATTTTGTCGTGTGTTACTGAAACGTCCCCTTTGAACAATTTATACAAAACTGTGCTTAAACTGACACACAATATTTTTAGCGCAACGCAATCTGACTATCAAAGATCCCTGCAAAAGAATGGCCCTGAGTAACTTTAAACTATACCTTTCAGAAATCACTTACCTCACAAAAATCTTCGTTACTCGAACTACTGCAATACAGCGAGCGCCACTACTGCCAGCTAAATAAAAGATTCAAACTAGGGAAGGCACTAACTACTGATAGAGATAGTTAGCAAATGAAAGATATTAATAGAGAACAAACAATGTATTTACCTTAATATCATCACAAGTCATAATATATGTAATTTCAAAACTCCGCCATCTCTCTCCTCACATCCACCACTGCTGGCGGCTCACCTCTAACTGCGCAACGCTACGCGCTGTTCACATCCAGCTGCCGCTGCCTAACACTACAATGGCAGACAACAATGCAAACTAGCCACAGACTGCACACAGCACAGCCAGTGATTTTCATACAGAGCGCTACGTAACGTTGCCAATAAGAAAACATAAACAGCAAACTTACGTAAAGAAAACATAAACAGCCTACTTACATAAAGAAAACATAAACAGCCTACTTACATAGACCCCATGCTCCCCACAAAAAATTTTACAAATTTTTTTGGCCAGTGGCCAATACAGATTTGAAAATTTTTTTCATAATTACAGTAAGAAAGATATCAAATGCACCCACTGATTAATACAATGTTGGTCAAAAGCTAAAATTTTCTCACAGTCCATAAAGACAGTCCTGATCATTCACCACAGTAAAACTGCCGTTTCTTTTATCAAAGTCTGAGCAGTAAAAGACAATGCACACGGAAGTAGTGGATGTCCATGCAGTCTTGAAGAAGTAGTGTTGTCCTTCCAACAGAAAGACAGTGCTGACTGTTGACATGCTGACAGGTAATGGGCCACAACAGAGCAAACCCACAGCAGAGTCATTCGACGTTTTGAAGAAGATTGGTAGATAGGTCATCACAGAGTAGACCCACTGTAATCCTGGCACAGAGTATTGGTGGGCCACCAGAGGTGCAGACCCACTGTAGTCCTGTTAGAGATTGTGGTATTGGTGGGCCACCAGAGATGCAGACCCACTGTATTCCTTGTAGAGATGGCCAGCAGCCATCTGCTGCGACTGTGCAGGTGCACAATCACCATTGAAGAGTCTTGCGGATAATAGAGCAAGTCTATAACCACCACTTGTGCACTCACAAAGTTTTTGGAATTGTCCTTAGAACCAGCAATGCTGTTATCCAGTCCCTTGCTGAATTATTAACACACATGTAAGCACTAAGAGTCCCTACTTCTCACATATTGTCCATATACTATGACCAACGGAAACGTGTGCAGTGCAATGTAACTTACAAGTTAATTAATTTGATGAACTGGTGACAATTACAATTTTATAACATGAAAATATGATTACAATGGTACAAAATACATCATTAAAAACATAACAATACAGACAACATTTGTAGTACAGGCTGTACAACAGAATAGAAATAAACATATACATCAGTGTTACAAGAATTATGACATAAGTAAATACATAAAAGATCAGAATAACTTGCGAAACATCAACTTCACACATGAGCATTAAAACAAAACAGAATAAATAATGTCTAAGCATCTTTACAAAGTAAATAACAGAGTATTAGAAAAATTCTACAACAAAGCTCTCATCAGCTAAACACATAAAGACAGGAAAAACACAAATACACAAGGGTACACAAACATATAGAGGGATGACACAAAAGGAAAGGACAGGGTTTGTTTTACTGCAGTATTTTGCATCGAGATCTCCCTTCGTTCATCATTATTCCCAAAAAGTCCTATCTAAGCCTGCTTTCTGTATTCTGTTCACATCCTCTGTCAAAAATAGTTTTTCTCCACTGTACAGTATCCCCTTTTTTTTTGCCAGACCATTTTCTGATAGCTTCTCAATGCATTTCTTATAAATTCATCATAGTTAGTTTCTTATATAGTCTACCCCCTCTTAAGCTAACTTAAATCTACTGAGCTCAGATGTTAAACTAAGGGACGAGGCAATGCAGTATCACATAAAACAATTAATACAAACATCAATGACAAAAAATAGAAATGGCAAAGCAAGCAGCATAAATTACAACTAATATAAGGCACTGTGCAGGAAACAAGAAAACTAAAGCATTAGTAAAACTGGCTTAACAGAATAATACAAAGTCAAATTCAATAATACTATGCCTGGCAAACAGCAGCAACTTATACCTAGACATGACATAGATCAAGCAGAAAAAATTTTACAGTAAAAACAACAATGCAGACAAGGGAAATGTCTATTCACATCTTAATGTCTATGTAATTAAAGTGGTGCACCACAACAACTTATTGTAAAAAAAATATTACCATGTACTTGAAAAGAAAATTATGTGTTACTGTTACTAGTTCCTTCTTATTGTTCTTTCCTTTCCAAGTGCTCCTTTTTTAAAGAATGTGGATCATAAAATAATTATTTAATAGATCTGTTGACAGAAAGTGTTCACATTAGCAAATGCATTTTATTTTATAAAAGCAATGCTGCAACACAGCTGGAAACCAGATATCAAATGAAATAAGCAATTACGCAAACCAAAGCATAAAAATATCATTCAATAGTCATGTGGCATTTCGTAAGTCAGTAGCTCTCAACTCTCGTAGAAAGACACTTGTCATACTCAGGTGTGCCGATGTACGAATATTTCGCATCAATTCATAAGCATTTCAGTAATTAGCACAAAGTACAAGTAATCATATGTTTTCAGGTAATGAGCGTGTAATATTTGTGATGCTTTCTACAAAGGAATGTCAATAGCAAGGTTAATGGAAGTAATGAGGGTGTCGCATTTGCAATATTTTCTCTAAAGGAATGTCAATGGCGAGTATAAAGGCCTGCCTTTTTTCTTTTTTTTCTACCTGTGCTTCCAGAAAGGCACACCCTAATGGCTTGTTCTCCAGGTGTTTGACACAGCTGTGTGCCCACGACGCATTACGTGCAGGTGGTCACTTAACTTTCTTACGGAAATATTTACGACACCAGTTTCCGCTACAGTGACAGTCTCATATAAAATATTTCACAGGTCAAGAATTTGCGTTGCAAATGTGTAGAAACAAAATCCTATGAATATAACAGTGTCCAAAAAAAAATTTCGCCGGCATTGTGATACATTCACGCATTTACACACATTTCATAACTCTTAAAGTACGATTCTTGGTTTCCAACATCCTTTTTCACAAGTCAAGAGTCCCTAACTTCTATTCATTATTCATATACATATAAACACGTAATCACATTCCTCATATATGGTAGCATCATCTTATTGCCATAAATATACCTCAACAGCATAATACACATCGTCGTCGTAAAAATAACATCATAACACCTCAGTCAAATCTCAAAAACGTCGTAGCTTCCTCCAATAATTTCAAAATCTAAAAAAATTCTCTGCTCATGTCAAAAGTGTCATCTACCTCAAACGTTCTTTAAAAATCATGATCCCATACCAAATACATCATTCAAAGCTCTCATAGTATCACAATGGGTCCAAAGAAATATGAACAGTTCACAAAGTACAGACAAAATACAATTTCGTAAATGTGAAGTTATCCAACGGTGTAATCACGTAAACATCTGTCACTGACGTAGTAAAAAACATGTTTATCTCTCAGTTAAATGATCAGATAGCTGTGTAATTTATGTTTTAGAGAAATATGGTACCGATGTGTAAAGTTGTATAAGCAAATACCATATTAGCTAGGGCTCCTTGTGCTTGCCAAACACATGGTACACAAAGTAAGCGTGGACCCCCCTGAGGTTTATTGTAATTATACCCTCAGGTGTTACAGATTACAGCAATGGAATGAAATGTATCATGGAAAACTTTCTTTGTAATTCAAAAATCTGTAAAAATAAATGTTTTAAGTACAAAATTAAGCACTCAAATACGTGTCGTGTAGCGCTAAATGTGCGTCTTGCTGTAAGATCATCTCTGTGGAAGTCTCGTAGTTATTGTCCTCCGAAAGCTAAATTCTGCAGAAGTCAATGTACTTACCTCTTGATAAACAAAAGTGAAAGCTTTGCGTATAGATTTCTTAGTTATTACGCTTATTGTTGTGATGAAGAAATTACTGTGCTGTAACGTATTGTTGTGCTACAGAAAAGGCTGTCTCATTGTAGCTATACCACAAAAGTTACTATTAAACATGTTTTACTTTCCAGAAGAATTCAGAAAAACTGTGCAGATATAAAACAGATACACCGCAAAAGCAACATTGTAAATTGTCACTCATTAGTAACGTCGTGATATAATCGTGTAGCTGTCACATAAACTAACCACTGTGTCATCTGGTATCTCTCAGAAAGTACTTTAATTCAGAATGTATTTTCAACTAAACCCAAATGTTGCATTAAAATCTCATTAGCAGTACTGGTAAATGTTCAAAGTATGTGAGCCTTATAGTCGTTACGTAATCGTGCAACTAACAAGGAAGAATGTACACACACAATAACACTGTGTCGTCTGTTCGTAATAACAATGCAGTCGTAGTTTCTGTTTAAATAAGTTCTCTTGGTTCTTGGCTGGATACTTAACTTTAAACATTGTTGCATGGTAACAGTTTCTAAAGCATACTAGTAACGTGAAGTGAAACGTTTTATGGCAAAGACAAAGTTAAAAAGCAGATTATCTTCCAACAAACGGTTTTACATGTGAAATGTGGTGAAAACCTTTTCCTCTTCTCAGTACGCAGACTTTCAACTTGAATGCAATTATCATGCGGTATTCGTCCGTAAAGAATACGGGAATTTTGCTCAAGGTTAGCGTCAATGTTATTTTTCCCTGAGCCAGCCGGCGCACGCGGCTGCCTGCGGTGCGAGTCATTGTCTGTTTCTTTGTTGGCGCGCATTGTTACTGGGATTAGGAGGCCTAACTTCCACAAATTCGCCTTGCCGAGAGGGCCCAGCTCTGTTTAAAGCTCGCCAGCTCTGATGGAATTCAGGTCTGTCGTTTTGTCGGTAGTTTCCATAGTTTCTTTCTTGTCGGTCACGTGGTGGAGAATTTCTCCCTGAGTCGTAACTGCGCGCTGGACCGTTGTGTCTAAAATTATTCTGTCTCCCTTGGTAATAGTAGTTCTGATTACCATATTGTCTGTTTCTATGGTTATCTCTGTCATATTCATTACTACTAAAATGCGATCTTTCTCTGTAACTATTATTACTCTGCCAGTGGTTGTCATATGGGTGGTGTCTGTTTTGATCACGATTTGCGTTGTAAGAATAGAATTGTCGTGTCGTGTTATTGTTTCTGTCGTCACGGAATTGTGACGGATGTGACCTGTAGTGATTGTTTTCCTGTTTTCGCATCCCGCGGCTGTCTGTGTCAATTTCTAATTCTTGTAAGAGTCCCTGAAAAACTTCAATGTCGTCTTTGCAACGTCCTGCCAAAATAATATGTCGTAAATGTTCAGGCAGTTTGATTAATCAAATGCGGATGAGTTCTGAGGGGCTGTTTGGGTTTGACAGGTACTGATTCTTGTGCAACATGTCTTCAAAATATTTGACAAGACTGGAAAATTCAGATTGTTCAAAGTGTTTAATCATCATGATGCTATGTTTTACTCGGTCTTGTGTAGCTTGAGACCAATATGCTGAGAGGAAGGCATGGTAAAATTCTCCTTCACTGTGGCAATCGTGAATGACCGATCGCCTTCTTACAGCTGGTTCATTCTCTAAGTAGCCACACATAAATTCTAACCTGTGCTCCAATGACCAGTTGGGAGGAAAACAATGAGAGAATTGATGGAGCCACGCTTGTGGATGAATGTCGTTGGCAGAGTTCTTAAACATTTTGAATTTACGTGTAGTAATGAACAGCTTATAATCAAAATCATCATGTCGGCGAGTCACATGTCGGTCATTGTTACGTCGTTTCGGCGGTTCCATCGCAAAATTCGGTGTACCTTGCCAATTTCTTTCATAATTTCCGAAGTGCCCTGTGTTATTAATTTGTGGCTGTTCCGTATTTCTATGTCCCTCTTCCTGTATTGGAGCGCGAGTGTCCTCTGAAATACGTAATTCTTGTATTACCTGTGTCAGCTGATCTTGTACTTCCCGGATTTCTCTTTGATGTTGCGTATCAATTTGATTCAGATTTTGTTTCAGTTTCCTAATTTGTTCGCTCTCCGGTTTTGCGTCATTCAGATTATCATCTACCTTCGTAGATAAATTATTTAGCTGATCCGAAAGTTCAACTACTTTCTCTGATAATGAACACATTTCCTCAGTGTGTTTTTCTGAACCAAGCTTCAGAGTGTCCATTTGTGTTGAAATCAAATCTACTGTGTCCTTTAAGTTTTCCTGAGTTTTTGCAAGTTGCGTAACCGAATTGGTAGATGCAACTGAATCAATTTTAGCCCACAAGGTCTCATGATTTTCATGAACAATAGTTTGGAGTTCTTTTATGGCTGCTTCGTGATTCTGTAATGCATTTTCATGCCGCGAAAAAATAGGTTGAAAATGCTCTCAAAATTTGTGTTTTTACATCATTACAGACTTTTTGACATTTCGATTCAATGTTATGTAACTCAGTAGTTAAATCTTCACGTGTTTGTTCAAGCTTATGTTCCACTGAATCTAACTTTTGAAGCTTTTGTTCCATTGTGTCTAACTTTTGAAGATTTTGTTCCATTGTGTCTAACTGTTGCTGTGTTTGTCTCTGATTTTGTTCCATTGTGTCTAACTGTTGCTGTGTTTGTCTCTGATTTTGTTCCATTGTGTCTAACTTTTGAAGCTTTTGCTGTGTTTGTCCCATTTGTTGTATTAATTGTAATAACAATGCATTGGTGTTTGAAACATGTTCCTCAGTGCTTTTCGGCAGTGAATTTGCACCGGCAACAGTCACATTTTGACAAGTGGAAAATGTGTCTTGACTCATTTGAAAAAACGGTGAGAACCCAAAACCTGAGTCTACAGTATTTGCAATATTGTGTTCTGTCATTCCCGATTCCTGAGGCAAGCTGTTGCCGACCGATCGATCGATAATGCTTCCCTGTTCACTACCTGTTTCACTGTCTACACCATTATTTGACGCCCGCTCCATTTCCCTGTGCACAGTTACCAAATTACTACTTTGAACATTAGTAAATTCATTACTCGGCGGCGCTGATAAGCTACGCTCGTCGTCACTATTATTTCTCAGTTTAGTTTGGAGCCTAGTGTTGCGTTTTTTACACGCCATTATTGTCACAATATTTCACACGATAACACAGAAAAGCACAATTTGAAGTGCAAAAATAGGAGAACACATTAACATAGCACTGAAAATAATATCTAGTTAATTGCAAGCGTAGCTGCGAAATACTTGGTGCAAATCTATATGCATGCCACAACTGTTTTACTGTACAACAATGAAAGGCTACAACTACAAAGGAGATTCTCTCTACAATTACGCGCTAGCAATAAACAAAAGCTACACTAAATACACAAACTACAAGAAAAAATCAGAAGATTCCAGTGAGGTATCCTAGGCTAAGGGTCGACATATGAAACGTCCCCTTTGAACAATTTATACAAAACTGTGCTTAAACTGACACACAATATTTTTAGCGCAACGCAATCTGACTATCAAAGATCCCTGCAAAAGAATGGCCCTGAGTAACATTAAACTATACCTTTCAGAAATCACTTACCTCACAAAAATCTTCGTTACTCGAACTACTGCAATACAGCGAGCGCCACTACTGCCAGCTAAATAAAAGATTCAAACTAGGGAAGGCACTAACTACTGATAGAGACAGTTAGCAAATGAAAGATATTAATAGAGAACAAACAATGTATTTACCTTAATATCATCACAAGTCATAATATATGTAATTTCAAAACTCCGCCATCTCTCTCCTCACATCCACCACTGCTGGCGGCTCACCTCTAACTGCGCAACGCTACGCGCTGTTCACATCCAGCTGCCGCTGCCTAACACTACAATGGCAGACAACAATGCAAACTAGCCACAGACTGCACACAGCACAGCCAGTGATTTTCATACAGAGCGCTACGTAACGTTGCCAATAAGAAAACATAAACAGCAAACTTACATAAAGAAAACATAAACAGCCTACTTACATAAAGAAAACATAAACAGCCTACTTACATTACCTACGTCATTTAAGGCTCTGAAAACATGCACGTGATGACCTGCAGTTTGCGTCGTTTCAGCCGCAGGATGCAACGGGGAACTGAATCGGCGTTAAGTCTCCTATGTTGCTGAAAGTTTCTCACACGAAAGCAAATGCGACATATGTGTAACAAAAGCGTTTCTCATCGAAACCAAGCTTTAAGACGGACACACGGAGACGAAATATATATGGTAGAAGAAAACGGTAAGTTTCTTCTCGGTGGGTCCCACAGCCTCAATAAATTTGAAGGAGGACATTATTCCACCGGGCTTTATTTGCACGGCTAATTTCGGGCACTGTGCTTTCTCAAGTGCCCAAGGGCGCCCATACCTGGGGCAGGGGGAAATGCTGTGTAATCAAATGTTTTTCCTTTAAAAAACGATTTAGGAGTCGGTATTACGCCGGTCTGTAACAGAGTCGAAACTGGAACTTTTTTTGCGGCTACTTACAAGTCGCCATTTGTCACCCAAAGTATAAAAAAAGTGCTTCATGTCTCAGTTGCCCCCTCCCTCGCCGCTCCCTCGCAAACTATGGTATGGCCGCTCCTGAGTGCATCTATAGTAACAGATGTGGAGGCATCGTCCTCGTTTCGTCAAAAAATCACGTGCCATACAAATTTGTGCTCAACGCAGTCGCCAGCGGTCATCGCCTTGTAACATTTTCCCTCTCTCGCAGCTGCGCACGTGCGTCAGTTACACGAACAAGGGCACACGGTGGGCTCTGCTGTGAACGTTACGGTGTGACGACCGTTGACGACAGTGCTGCGCATAAACCTGCATGGCACGTGCTTTCTTCACGTTGTCAGAACGATGTATCCACGTGACAGAGGACAGTGCCTGAAACTAGTTTCCCAAATAAAATAATTTAAAATACGTGCTGGTGGAATAATGTCTTTCTTCGAGGAAAAAGTTGTAGGATAAATAATACGCGAAGGTCGAAATGATTAAGAAATCCCATGCAATCTACAAAAGGATTAGATGTACACGTTAGCCATGCCATGGTGTCTATGGACAAATATCAAGTCAAAATGTCAAACATCCCTTCCGAACGTCATGTCAAAGAACCACAAAAAATAATTTTACAAAATATTTAGAAATGAGTGACAGAAAGCTTTTGTGAGTCGTATGAATTTCCATATGATTAGTACAGACACGGATTCCGATCACAACAAGTAATTGGAAATGAAACTAAAGATCCAATGTTCTGCGTATGAAATCAGTATACAAAAGATAACGAGACCAACAGACGCGGTTTTACCTGACTTAAATGTTACTTTTCGTGGGCCCCAGTCATACGAATGCAACTGAAATGCTCTCTGCGAGCTGCAGCCTCACCAGTACACCGAAGGCGGTAATGCAATGCGTTCATATCAAACCCAAAAGCCATTTCTGAGTACTGCTTGGCGTTGCGTGCTCGCGATGACGCAGGATGAGATAAGAAAGGACTGTACTTCAGAGCGCGGTGCAACTAAACGAGCTCTGCGGAGCCAGTGGCGTCACTGCCCGGCCCGTGTCAAAGCCTGGCGCAGACGCGTCGCTCCCACGAAAAAAGGCGACCCGCGACTGACTGCATATGAATCAACAAGCGACGTAGCCCTTAACTATAGTGATGAAAAATACTTACGCTTTCATAGTTGTGGGTCATTGGAGCAGCATATTTTGAAATGACCATAGAAGCAAGTTAAGGGGATTATTCCAGGTTGTTTAAATTAATGCTAATATTTTATGTTATAAATAATATATATTTATCATAATCAACAATAGGAACTTACAATTCTATATCTAAACGTCACAAAATCAGTCCCTGTTTTGATAGGCTGAAAATATATGACGCATAAAAATCGAAAGAAAATACGAACCAATTTTTACCTTCCAATTAATAAAAGAATGTTGTATCAGAAAATAAACAAAACAATAATAGCATTTTTCTAAAAAAAAATCTTACACTTGCCCATTTATAGGCATGAATTGCATACAATATTTCCACAAGCCATGCATATGGGCTGCTTACACTTAGTGCATAGATGGACTGTCATTACTTTCTTCCCATGCAAACTGATCTGTTCCTAATTTTAAGGTCTCCTCAGAAGTTCCTTCCCCTGCCAATGGAATTGTGAGAGCTGCTGCAATGTTCGTTCGGAGTTACGTGGGCAGTTCCTCAATGTCATATATGGTTCACATAAGGAATCAGCGAGGTCTTTCAAGAATGTTATACGTGTCATTTTAGAAGCTCTTTAATGACTCTGTTGGATGGTGTAAGCATTCAATGCACTCGTACCCAGCAGTCTACACAGAATAGGCATGAACCAACGGTGTCTTCTGCGACTGCTTGAGTATACTGAGCACATATGACTTCCAGAGCCAGATATTTCAGTGCTCTTGTCGTGTTAGCTGTCTACAGAGACGTCCTCGTCTTTATCTGAGAACTCATTGTCTGAACGTGTTTCACCGTTACAAACAGAAAAGGAGTTTTCATTAATTTCTTCATCATTTCTTTCTAATTTTTCGCTCAGCCACTGCTCTATTATGCCTTTCTCGTTAGCACATACAAGTTGGCGGTTTGCCATTACGATAAACTGAAACAATAAAAAAATAAATAGATGACAAAAATAAGAAAGTTACGTATATATAATCGTCGGTCCACTGGACCCCGGCGAAAGCCTGTACGTACCTGAGGACTAGCAAGCGAAACGCGTCCGTTTCACAGTGTAGGCTCCGCCGTACTGAATGGAGGTACTGAGGAGTGGGCGAACTGTGGTGCCCGCCGCGGCGAATATCGGACTTCGAAAATTCAACCTGGGTCCACTGGACCCACGGCTGTAGTTACGGGTTACGAGAGAAGCGCAGTTCCGCCACGTGCGTATGGAAAGCGCGCGCTACCAAGCGGCAACCTGCCATTGTTCTAACACGCATTTGAAACAACCGCTCGCAATGTTTTCCGATTAACCTGTTATCAGATTGACCAACGGAAAGTCTAGTTTCGTAGAAAAACGCTTTAATTGCTTGAAAGTAATGTGGCTACTAAGAATTAGTTGATTAGTGATTTGAGAGAAAATTGAAATATTTCACCACCGGTTACTGATAGCTATGTAAATCAAGAGTAAAAAATGTGTTTCTTCAAGGCACGTCTATTTCGTGCATAAAAAGTATTATCGGTGTGACATTTAACCGTCAAAAATAAATTATGGGATTCTTTCATTAATGATTAAAAAATGGAATAAAATAAAATAGCTCAGCGGTCAGAGTAGTGATTGCCATTCAGAGGACCTGGATTCGATTTCCGGTACTGCCAAGCGTTTCCTTCTCGGTGGGAAGACTGCACCGCGGTCGATCCAGCCTTGTGATACCAGCCGGGGAGCTGCGTGGTCGAGAAACAGCGGCACCGCCAGGGTGCGCAAAGCCGACAACGGCCGACACAGCAGCCTGCAGATCAAAATGACGCCACTGGCTGCGGATGACACGGCGGTCAGTCGGTCCCGATGGGCCCTCTCAGGCCACAACACCGATGCTTTCATTTTGATTCAAAATCACAGCACACATAGAAACTCCTCTGCCTTTGCTTCTTATTAATAATAGAATACCGATCGATATTTAAATATAATATGTTTCACTTTTCTGAACAAAACTTGAAAATAAATAAAAATTTTGAACAATAAAACCGGTCAAATGATTTGTCAAGTGACTTCCCTAAAAGTAAAAAAATAAAATCGACAAGTGAAATATTTGATGAGCCTTTGAATGATGCTCGAAATCACTTACAGTAAGTGAGGTGCCGATTGAGAATTTAAAGTTCGATGTTCAAAGTATAAATATGTCAGTGCCACACACATTACTGCTTCTATAGGTCCGAGAAGTATTGGCGATCATCTCTGTGAATGACTGTTATGACCATCGAACATGTTCACATGTTCCTGCAAAAGACTCAATAGTTACTGATGAAAGTAGTGCGCAGAAAATAAAGTCTTTTAGTGACTGATTAATTAGAAAAGATATGTTGAGGGAATTATTAATGATAATCATGCAAGTGCTACAGCACGTTTTATGGTAACGCTGACACAGACATCGGACTGTAATACACTCTATCGTCCGCAAGCAATTACGTACAATCTGATATACTCATGTAAGAAAAGTAAAATAAGATTATTATTGAAAAACTGACGTCTTATAGGGTTACAAATTTTACAAGGTAACCGTTTACAGCTCTCAAATAATTGAAGAAATCCATCTCTGAGCCATCAGCCGAACAAAAGCTGTACAATGATGATGCATGATGCATCTTCAAATCCAATGATATCTTAATACAATTGCTCCATAACTATGAACTATTTTTTCTTTTAGAAATACGATACTGTATAAAACGTAATCAGTAGTTGTTACAATTCAGTAAAGGATTTCATTTTATACAGTGTTATATTTGTGTCATACAAAATAGTTCATCTCAATTTATAGAACAGTTGTATGAACATACGATTGGAGTTGGTGTGAAGATAATGTATTCACGATTCATCATTGTAGAGATTTTCCTCCTGTGAAAACGGTTACTTAACCGAAACAGGTAGATCATAAATATGTATTTGTGCAACTAATGGCTCAGCGTTGCATTTCTTCTTATAGGATTCACGTCATCCCTTCCAGCATATCACTCCCAAGAATTTCTAGACAGAAAATATATATACAAGAATCGGAATCGCTGGGCAACCATCTTCCAGGTCCACAAATACACCCACAGTGCGTCGCTAGCCTTACAGAGCATGGTCATATATGGTGAAAGCAGTATGTGGCATTCCTTCCAATAAGACACACAATAGGAACTGAAAGGCACATAGAAATACAGAATATAGTAGTTATCGACTAAAAGAAAATCATTATTAAAGCACTGCAATACAAACTCTAACATTATCATTCAAATACATTTAATCAAACAGCTGTAAAAGAAAGGTTAGGGACAGAATCTAATTTACTGTTGTAATGAAAAATTCAGATAACACTCACAGTGCTGAAAAGGAAAACCAATAAGAAAATCAAGAATTTAAATCGCACCACAAACTCGGTATAAAATAATATTTATCACCCAGTGCACCACTGTGGGAAGAAGAGATCCCAATGGATCAAATACTCAATAAGATCAAAAATTCAAGTCAGTAATTATGACATCACATGCATCCTATTTCAACACTGAAGAATACCGAAAATTCAGCAATCATTCAAAATATGTGACCTCTTGGCTTATCAAAGGTTCCTACACTTTTTTTTTGATAATGGTTATGATATTAGTAGCTTAACAAAACTGATGAAGGAAGGAAGATTATTATCCTCATACTTATGTCTATGACCAAGTTCTTCATCATTACTTGTCACCAAGAGCAAGAACTTATTTTTCTATTCCTGTTTTGGCAATACCGCTCTTAATCATAGACTATCTCCTCTGCACCTATACATTTTAATCGTAATGTGGCCCCTCGTATTCTGCAAATTAAATATTAATTAGTCTCCTTCCAACTACATTGTTAAAAAAACTTAACATCCCATTCTGGCATATATTGAAAAGACTGTTAGTGCGTTCTTATTCAACTAAAACTGCTCTCCTTGCTTCATATCCCAGAGTGAAATTTGGCTGCATGCTTCCCTGCATCAGAAAAATACAAACTCATCGATGTTAGCATGGTCCTATTCCTTCAGACGAAAAAAAATCTCGTAAATACTCAAACATCAACTCGCAGATTCCTCCTTACTTCAAGTTCATCACGTATTATATCGCAATAGCCTCTTAAACAACTTTAAGCACTGAGCAGCTCTTATGACTACTGAGCTACTTTACTTGTCAATCAGAAGAAGAGAAATAACTTTTCAGCAGCCTCCACATGGGGAGATTCAGTATCACAATACAGTGATAGCCAGTTCACAGGACGTTAGTACAGCCGCGGACTCACACTGTCACATCTTTCACCATGAGAGAACTAATGACCTCAAATATTCACCTCTAGAATAAACTCACAAAAACTGTACTCAGAACAGTTACGAAACATAATCACGTCTTTCACCTCTGGACAATTTTGCAGACAATAATATTGCCACCGTTTGGAGAAACTTACCATCATAATGCAGAGTGGTTATAATTAAACTTCCGCTACTTGGAAGTGCCTCCGTCACCAATGAGTGTTGACAGAACAATGTAACTTTGTGGTAACATTTATAAGAACATGCGACAGAGAAATAACGAATGAACCATTGAAATAAACACATTTCAGTTTTCACACGAACGGATAAACTTTGTTAATTGCCTCCCGCGTTTACATTCCTGGTTACAAACGTCGTATGACGACCCTTGCACCCACGACGGCCTGGAGCTACACCAGAGATTTCTCGACTGCTGCCCGAAACAGTGGTGGACCGTGGAACATTTAGCTGTCGTGACAGCTCGTCCGCACGTTGCGTCCAGTGCATACTCAGTCACGGCAACAGTAATTTCCTCAGCAATTTACGGCGCAATTAGCCGTCGGCCTCTCCCAGGAGCAATTCCCAAATTGCCAGTTAATTCGAACTTCCAAATTACATTTTTCAACACCGGTACGGAAAGAGAACCTCTCCGTATTTCTTTTACGTGTCGATATTCGCGAAGACCAGCATCACTATTTCTGTTGTTTATAAAACAGTTATACGAGTAAAGCTCTGTACACCTTGTCCAGATCTAGCTGACGGCCCGCACATGTAAATGCAAATTGATACTTGTGTTTCAACTCTGCTTTTCCGTACCAATAACGACACCCAACGGCAAGTCATTACACTGACACCACAGTCCTTCAGTCTACAGTGTGAACGTCATTCCTATAAAGTTGTGTAGCCTTGCGGTAAATATTTTTCCGTCTACACGGGCTTAAACAGCCAAAGTTCCTGGCTTGTTAACTGAGTTGCAGGGCCTGATTTGTGAAGAGGCACAGACAATCCATTTTTTTTCTCTCCCAGTGTGTTCGAGGATTTTTGCCTAAGCGGTTAAAATACGGGAATCTTTCGGTTTCACTGTACTACGTGGACAGTTTGTGTGATTTTCCCGGCGTGCTCTTAGTGGATTTCTGTCTGATCGACTGCAGTGCTCTCGTCGCTTGCTAATATGGTCAAGTAGTCTACAAAAGCTTTATATACAAGTTTGATAACAGCTTTCTGTTGTTCTATTTGAGATGACTTCAAATAGTTTTGAGGTTTCAGTTTTTTTTACATGGTCTTGGGTGACTTTTTCACAACAGTGTTAACGGAAGTGGATACAGTCACCCTTCCGAACGCCGGTTTGGTGCGGATGGGCTATGAATTCATCTCTAGAATTTGTCTTGGGGAATCTTTGTTTAGTTAGATTCAGAGCTTTCGCATCAAATGCTTGTTCTTCGAGTGCTGAAAGAAGAGACTGTTAGTAAATTAAGCCACGGTTGTTTCGAAATCAACGGAAAAACGATCCGGCTGTTTCGCACCGATTAATTTTTGCACTGAGAAATTATTCTACGCACGATGAACAGGGTGGAATCCAGGTTGGGATTCACCAATTTTGTGCTGAAGTAGTAGTTGTGTTCTGTCGAAGAGGAGGTCTGAGGAAATTTTATAGATGACATGAAGCATGGAGATTCAGCAGTACCTGTCCACTGTGCTTTTGTTTCTCTTCTTGTTTAGTGGACGAATGAGGATGCATTTTCTGCCATTGGATTGTTTCTCCGTCTGCCAGACATCAACGAAGGCGTGTACGTTGTTTGATGGCTCTAGTTGCCCACAGTAACAGGAGCCTGGCGCTTCTAGAAGGTTCTACAGCGCTCTACTCGTAAGAGAGAAATTCTAAAAGCGTAATAGTTTAACTCTCTGTTGGTTCTGTTCGTCGGAGTGTGGACTTGACAGTCGTCGGCACTGTCATTATCATGGTGTAGGGGCGATAGATGACATCACGGGGAACAAGTTTTGCAAGAGAGGAAATGTTTCCTGATGTTTCTCGGCGACGCTAGGTCTCCTTTAGCAGCCGCCGGCCCTGGGACGACGAGATTTCGTGGAACTAGGAGGATCTATCCACCAGGTGTGATGCATCTGCAGGGAACAGACAGAGCGATTTGCAACAAGGAAACTTCAAGAGCGGGGGTGTGTAAACGGCGAAAGACATTTTGGACGCGAATCGGTGACCTGTAATTTTCGTCAGCCTACTCGGTTTCACGTATTATAGGCAACATGCTCTGGATGCACAAACAGCAGAGAGCCTGCGCGCCGTCATTTTTCTGGGGCATAACCAGTAGTAAGGCGCGCCTAGCAACGCCGGGGAGCAGAGATGGACATTTTGTTTCTAACAAAAGTTGTACCCCATTGCGTGACGCACCACTCCTGGACGTCTACTGGAAGGACTCTGAAACAATCTGCACGCGCGAAAGAGTACAGCTGTAATCTGTCAGGATAGCGGTACTCCTAATGAGGCAATGATATCCTGCAGGCCTGTATATTTCTTCATCATCATTTGGTCTACTTTGTTTTGTTGTAATTTTTATTGGCCTGGTGTTGTTGCTCTGCTCCTTTCAGCGGTGTACTCTTTACGCCACTCGTCCCCCGCTGTATAACGGCCAGGAGACGAGAGCGGCAGGCCTCCTGTGGCAGCCCTCCCCCCTACCCATTCACCTCCTCCTCCCCCTCCCCGTCACACTGCCAGTGGAGCAGCCAGGCAGTCCTCGGGAATATGCGAATGCAGCATTTGTGATTGCGTGCGCCTCGGACAGCAGGAGCGGAAACCTTTATGAATAAGAGACCGAGAAGTCTGCTGTATTCCAATGCGTGGCATGGGTACGGCGTTTCATCTTAGAAGCCTTATTAATGTCGGGTTCCAGAATGTAAAACGGAAACTGTCGTATTTCAAGTCTTCCACCATAAAGAAATGCATAGACCTTCAAAACAGAAAGAGTACGGCATGTGTTCAAGAGAAACTAGTGTTAATCAGCAACCTTATGCCGTTGAAAGCAAAGTGAGTTACGTAAATATGTTTATTGTGACTGTAGTTGCTTATGGCCGCTCAACGGCGAGGCAATCAGCGTATTGTAACTGTAATGCGAGAATGTGATAAACAGGATGATTCTTATTAATATTTAAAAACCTCCGAATCGACGTAGAATGACTCTGAGGCAATTAATTTGATGTAAGACACACGGAGTCGCAGATGTCGGGAAACAGCCCAAAAGTGGATGACAAATGTTAACCAAATGGCTCTGAGCACTATGGGACTTAACATCTGAGGTCATCAGTCCCCTAGAACTTCTTGAACCTAACTAACCTAAGGACATCACACACATCCATGCCCGAGGCAGGATTCGAACCTGCGACCGTAGCAGTCGCGCGGTTTTGGACTGAAGTGCCTAGAAGCGCTCGGCGAACGTGACGTCACCAGACGATGTACCTCGCCGCACATGCGGCGGTTCGCGGTTGAGCCTGTCGGTGTGCCGCGCATGATCATTCCAGCCCGAGTCACGTGTTCAGGTGGGTGTTGCCTGCGCCCACGTGTCCGACTTACGGGCGTGGGGCTCAGAGTTCGAGTCTAGCGACTTGCAGGAAGTATTTTTTTTTTTTTTTTATTCCATGAGACAATTATGTGTTTACATGAAGTAAGGTTTATTGTTTTATTTACAGATCACGCGGTCTCCGCTGGTTTATTGCGTAATACAGCACAGCAAAAACCTGCCGTACCGAGTAACAGATAAATGAGTAAAATCTTCCGAACTGCGTCGTTACCAGTAAATGTCCTGTGTTTTCTTGACTAAATAATGTCGGAAAAAAGAAAGAAGGAACAAAAGCGATGGCGGCTCGTGAGTATACGTACTGGATGTTCACAAATTTTTAGATTCAGATCCCGGGTTCGATTCCCGGCGGGGTCAGGGATTTTCTGTGCCTCGTGATGACTGGGTGTTGTGTGATGTCCTTAGGTTAGTTAGGTTTAAGTAGTTCTAAGTTCTAGGGGACTGATGTCCATAGATGTTAAGTCCCATAGTGCTCAGAGCCATTTTTAGATTCAGATAAATTTGGGAGTATGAAATTATATCATCTGCTGTATAACAGTTCTGCTCATCAACAAGTTTATACAACTGCAGCCACTGCCCATAATAATAATAATAATAATAATAATAATAATAATAGTAATAATAATAATAATATGCGTAACTTATGTAGGAAAAGCAGGAATTTAACAAAAGAAAGATTTGTTTTTGTCGAATTTTCTTGTTTTTTTACATAACAAGTACAGTTTAGGGCAGGAACGAACTAATGTATAAGGTTCGCTACTCTCCATTTCGAGTTTTCGTGTAAGTGAGAATTTTCGTGGTTCTTTCGAATGAAGGTACAAGGTACAAGGTAATACACATATTAGTCCATGAATTAACTTCCGGGCCGAAAATCAGATGTTCTTTCGTTGCACCAACACAACTTACGCTATTGTACAGCTTTTTGGTAAACGCTCCCTTGTACAGACCCTTATTTGATTTCGAGACTTTCTAAATCAACAAATCTGATCTCGGAGGCTCTAATTCCTTTGCGGCTAATTTTTAATAGTAATTTTCTTTTTTGTTACCATTTAAAAACAGGTTTAAGAGAGTTGACGTTGACACTGCACACGAAAGCCGATTCCTGCAAAGTAAACAACCAACTCTGAACACAAATTACCGTTTGTGTAAATGATTAAATTCAAGTAGTGACGTTTAACAACAGGGTCACTTGACTAGAATCCAATTGAGAAGCTGAGAGCCATAAACGTCAGAAGCACACCGTCGTCGATCCCACATTTAAGTGAATATAAGACAAACCAGTGAGACAGCTCTTCGTCAATGTTCAGATATAAACTGGGGGCCTACAGCACAGATAACAGTCACTCACCACAAGATCAACAGATGTCAGAAGCACGAATAAATGCTACAGTCTAACGATTGACGTTGATGTGCTTCAAGCCCTTATGGTTCCCACCACCTGGATTACTACATGATAAAATCCAAAACTTAATATACTGTAACTCATTCACAAACCTACAAACTAGGTTTCCTTATCAGCATAACTATAGCATATACTGACGTCCGATCTAGTTTTACTATATAGTGAGTGAACTGGCATATCTGAAGAGTGCGCTACAGTCTAGCGCGATTTATGCCGAGCGAACGGGGATAGAAGTGTGCTGCCATCTGCTGGGGCACTGACTTCAACTTGTAGTTGCTGGTCCGGGGTAGCTGTGATCGCTGTGAACCCTGCACGTTGTTTATCAAATCTGTATGTATTTCACTTATAAGGCAATGACGTCACGAAACGTGCACAACTAAAGATGTGCTCGCGACCCTCATGCCAAGTTTCACAGAGTCTAGAGGAGTAGATTACATAGCGCGGTAGATTCAGTGCCGTGTATTTCAGATTACCGCATCTATGCTACGTTTACGAGCTTTGAAAGAAAAATAATCAACAAATCCGCTAGGTGTAGTTTGGGTGATCACGTCCTTTTGTGCTCTTACACAGCAGCTGCCACCGAACAAAAGGAAAGAGGCTACAACGAGGACAATAATTTTGTATCTTCTACATTTACCGTGCGAGGTGACGCAGCAGTTCGCACACTGGACTCGCATTCGGGAGGAAGACAGTTCAATCCCCCGTCCGGCCGTCCTGATTCAGGTTTTCCGTTATTTACCTAAATCGCTTCAGCCAAATGCCGGAATGGTTCCTTCGAAAGGGCACGGCCGACTTCCTTCCCCATCCTTCCCTAATCAGATGAGATCGATGACCTCGCAGTTTGGTATACTCACTCAAATCAACCCTACCCCCAACCCATCTACGTTTACCAAATGAAAGGTGCCCCTCATTTTCAAGCCACATGTTATTTCTTTATATTCTAGTCTTACAATTTCCAGTCACGTCTGCTGATATCGAGTACCATTCAGCGAGTAAAGCGGTACTGCAGAGCGCGCACTACCAGGTGTAAGATTTCTTTTCCCACGCTGGCTGAAGGAGCCGGTGTACCATATGGCGTTGCCCGTGGACTGTGGTGTGATTCTCTGTGAACGCCCGTTACGTCAGCAGAGAGATACGTAGGGAAAGCAGTTAATCTGGGGCGAAGCAAATAATCTTGCTCAATAGATATGACCTAATAACAGCCACTTTTTGCTAATAGAGATATTAGACGACTGCAGCTCAGAAGTACTTTCTTACAACAATAATTACAACACCAGAAATCAATCGTCTTAATAAACAAATCAATCATGTTTAAGCTAAGAAAAATGTACGAAAGCTACGAAATATCATGAGAGTAAGTACGTGGTACAGGCTCTGTGTCATAGTCGCCATTCGCCGATGGGACGCCGTCCGATCTAGTTCTTCTCGTAACACCGTACCCACAGGAAGTTGTTAGTTTTCAGTTAATCACTATAAACTGTGTCGATCTTATCAGTTTAGGGTGTTTTGTAAGGAAATGGCATCCCTTTTGGACGTTATTCCGAATAATATAGCTTTCCACTTTTATCACTTAGAATGACATTAGTAGAACGGCATTGTACACGGAACCCGACGGCACTGATACTGGTTCTGTGAGGGGCAGAAACTTCAAGAGCTTCTCGGCAGAACAGGTACAAAGAATACTACACGACGACTCACTAAGACAGCCTTAATCTCAGAAAAACTCAGAGGGAAAAGCGCGGCCTGTCCTACTGTACGTCTCTTATACCATCCACTACAGAGTCATTGGTTAAACTGAGACATTTCCGGAGGTTTAGAACAAGTTGGGGACCCTTGCAAACAGACCACGTTTACAAAAGGTGTTCGAAATTTGCACTGTTTCCTCGGATAGAGGCATTGGATCGCACAATCATCCCTTCACGCCCAAGCCCGGCGACTGTAAGTGTGGCGATGTACGTCATCGGTGACGTCATATTTTCAACATTTCTCACACATTTTTGGGATGTTTCCCGACATTTGTCACCCCGTGCGTCTCATATTAAATTTCATGTCCCAGCGTCATCTGCATCGATTAGGAGTTAATGTAAATCATTCCGCATGTATATAATGTCAAAATGCGGCAAGTGCAGTAGCTCATATTTTTTCCGGATGGGTTCTGACAGCGGGGTGATGCAAGCTGAATGTGAATGTCGGGATGTTATAGAAGAAAGAGATTTTTGTAAAACAAGAGTTTGGAAACAACAGAAAAAACAAAGTCGTTCTCCTTGCCGCTTGTACTACAAAGGCGAAAAGACTGCAGAAATGTTTCACGACAAAAAGCGCATACAGTGTGTTAAACGTGCAGGATCAGCAGTTTGTTAATAAACAAGAAATATTTGAAAAGGTTAAAGAGGTTGAGCGTATCTTTGCTCGCGTATTGCGAGAAGAATGTGAAAGTGAGATTAAGGTTGTATCGATTTAGGTGAAACAAAGTGAGTCTGATGTGCTCGTTCCTACTGCGTTGCTGTCGGAAGCCAGCGATTCACAAATATTATATGTTAATTTTGTGATCTGAAGGGTAGACCGACGCCGCTAGTTTTCAACAGCGTGGATTTCTAAGACGTGCAGAAATTCTCGCAGCAATATCAAGTTTTTTAAACTCCAGGCAAAATAATTTTGGTGTCACCTACAATCTTAGTACACATCGTGACTTGTCAGATTCTTCTGTGTAGGGTCATTTGTCCGCACCATAAGCAACTAGTTTGGATCCTGAAAGACTAGACGTAATGATGCTTTCTTTAAGCTTCTTGGCTACAGAAGTTGATGTTTCGTCAGCGTCTGTGTAAAAAATCTATAACAGCTGACTTCGTTCCCATTTCTTGGTCGTATTATAGGATAACAACTGGAAATAATTGCATATTTCCTTTATTCGAAGCATCACATGCAACCGAGAATGGAGTTTACCAAATTTTTTAAGAATTTGTTGCAGAGAATGTGGAGCTAATACATTCTCTGCCACAGCTGCAGCTTCAGTTCATCCACAGTGAATTCTGGATGATAGTTTCGAATCTTGAAGCAAAAAGTCAGGTAGGATAGCT
Organism: Schistocerca cancellata; assembly: GCF_023864275.1. Taxonomy (NCBI): domain Eukaryota; kingdom Metazoa; phylum Arthropoda; class Insecta; order Orthoptera; family Acrididae; genus Schistocerca; species Schistocerca cancellata. The sequence continues at coordinate 7,797,936 of NC_064631.1, read as the reverse complement.
TTAGCACAGTCTTGTGAAAGGTAGCTGTGACGAAGTTTCACTCCATGATATGTCAATATTAGTTCCTTTGCAGACGCTTCTTCTTCTTGAGTATTTCCCGCTGGTTCAAATGGCTCTAAGGACTATGGGACTTAGATTCCGAGGTCATCAGTCCGCTAGACTTAGAACTACTTAAACCGAAGTACATCACACACATCCATGCCCGAGGCAGGATTCGAACCTGCGACCGTAGCGGCTGCGCGGTTTCGGACTGAAGCGCCTAGAACCGCTCAGCCACTGTGGCCGGCTTCTCGCTGGCAAGAAATACCTTTGGACAGTGCAGTTTGATGTCACACCCTGCACCTTATCAGTGTCTAGGCACTGGCATGATGCTTTAGCGCTTTGGCTGTAAGACTTACAGGGCATGTTTTACAATATGTGGTATGTTTCTCTTGTTTCGAAAGCCACCCCAAACTGTTTGTCTCTTGTAGCCATTTGCCATCGAAATGACACTCACGGCGCTGTTTTTAGCCTGCTGCATATGATGTACGCATATCACTCAGTCACTACAATGCCATTTCAAACATTTCAATTTTAAACTAAATATGCCGTGTGCATTTCACCTAATACAGCCAAGACAAAATACTTCTCTACATCCATCAGCCACCGGCAACAATAGGTTACTTGGCGCGTTCATTTGTTGGACAGCACTGTTCCTTTTAAAATTAGTAGGTCTTTACTGCAAGCGCCGATAGTAAAATGAAAACACGACATTGTCTTTACTTGTTTTCTTTGTTGTTTTTTGCTATACAACTGTGCGGAAGAAGAAATACACATAAATTGATACCGTAACTCTGCTTTATTGTCCGCATGGAAGTGACATGCAACTGTCATAAGAAAATACGAGCTATTATGGGGCTGTCTTCCCTAGTTATTCTTATTGGAGCGGTCTTCAGCTGACTTAATGACAGTAGACACTGCGGTGTAATAAAGACACAAAGTCTCTTCGACCTCTTTGACACAGCCTGAACGCGCCAACTTATATTGAGATAGTGCTACGACCACCTGAGGTCACGGGTTGTAATGTATCAGAACGATGAAGAGGTACGCTTTGGCAGGGAGGGGTGACTCACGCGGAAGCGTGCAGAGAAACACCGGCAATTGTGTCGTTGACTTTCTTACATCGAAGGTGCGCAGCCGGCGTCGCGGCGCAGCAGCCGCCAGTCAGCGCCGGAGCCTGCGGCGCCGGCGCCCGGCTGCCCAGCCTCGCGGACGTGGCGGTCCTGCTCGCCTGCTCGCTCGTTCGGTGCACCTGGGAGACCGCGAGTTCGTGCCTCGGCCTCGCCTCTGCGGACGGCAGCTCGCAGTCCTGCGCGCCGCGCCGGGCGAGCCCCCTCGCCGCTCGGGCCGGCGCGCCTGCAGTGTGCGGCGCGTCCGTGCAGCGTGGGTCGGAGGCAGCTCCAGCGGTCCGCGACCAGAAGGCCGCCGCCGTTGGCCTGCAGTTTAAACAACAGTCATTCTCTCCGGTTCTAGCCGCGGGTAGAATGGCGACACGACTGCCTCCTTTGAGCCCTCAGGCTGGCTTATTAATACGCCGTTACCGGTGCATCTGAGGTAGTTCCTGTGGAGCGAACAAGTGGAATGCTCTTTGGTAATTCAGACGTCAGCTTCCCTCTGCCCGCTTCTGCCCCTACACACTGGTCACTAGGCGCTGTTGTAACTGCAACGTACGGGTTCTTCGTAGCACGTCGGTGCCCCGTGCTACCCTGATTGCTTCACATTTGTATACAGCGCCCGCCGGGCAGTGCCTTCTAGCCTGCGAGCAGTTTCGTGAACCCGCCTCGCAGAAGCGTTTGAAAAATACCGACATCGCCCGCGCCTGCCATCCGATGTGCCAATCGGCCCCATAACTACCGCCTATTCAGCCATAGCTGCGCGAGGATTAAAAGAATACCCCAAATCCACGCCTGTATTTGTTCGTGGCGCAGCGATACATTGTAATTCGTTGTGGCAAATTCACAGTGCTCCCACCTTGAAACACAATCTGATACAAAATATCGAATCCAAAGAATAATCAAACTGTAAAGTTTAACTGACTCCATTTTCATTATTTGGATAGCGTAAAAAACTCTAAGAAATGAAATTAGTAAATTAGTGAATTTAGTCTAATTTAACCGGACTTTGACGTCCTGTCGGGGCGTTCGACCGGATACCACAGTTTTTATTTAAGAACTCGAGTGTCCGGTCTACAACCGGATAGTTGGCAACCTGCTCTTGTGGGCACACCGTTGACGCAATGCCGGCTAGAAATATGAGGATGTTTCGCAGGAGTCTGTTGCTTGCCATCAGCTGCGTTCCTCTTCAGTGGTGTGACCGAAGCCTTCCTCTTACCTGCATCTCGCTTTTCATTTGGAAAGGAGAACAACTCGGTTTCAAGAGGGGGGTTGCTGTATGTGAGGTTCCAGTCAGTCACAGAACAGTTACAGTTACCCTTCGTAGAACCTGAAACTCTAAATTCAATGCTGCTTTTCATATGACTCGTTCAAGACTCAAACTAGACAGTGTTGCCAATTTATTTTCGACCATTTCCCTACACGACATGTGAAACCTCACTATGTTCATCTTGAAAGTTCCTACAGGCGCAAAAAACTCTAGACTGAGGATCAAAGAAAGAAAATCATATATTGGATAGTAACGTTTGTCCTTTGTTAACAAATTTGTACACTAATTGGTCACTGTTTTGAAACAACAAAATATTCACACTACCATCCTGGATTTTCCATGGCTTGAAAATATTCACAGTGTCATGCGCAAAGGTCGCTGCTGTTATTCTCTCGCCATTTGTAGGAATACACCATTTTGTGCTTCCTACTGAAGGCAACGACAGACACAGACAAATGGAGTCTTTCCTTTGGAAATGACGCACTATTTCCGGTTAGTCTCCACTAGAGGAGTCTGAAAAGAAAAGACTCATTTTTAGTAAGTCTTTTTAACTTTTTGTATTGGTATGGTAGCCCGCCCGGTTATCCGTGAGGGATAGCGCAATGCTTTCTGAGCAGGAAGGTGTACCGGTTCCCGGCACGAATACGCCCAGCGGATTAGTGGCAAGGTCCGGTGTGCCGACTATCTAGTGGATGGTTTCTAAGGGGGTTTTCCATCTGCCTTGGCGAATGTGGGGTGGTTCCACTTATTTCACCTCAGTTCCACTATGTCGGCGATTCCTGCACAAACACGTTCACCACGTATGCTTATACCATAATAGTAGTAGAGCTAGGAGAGCGCCACCCCACTTTCCATTGTTGCCAGATCTATCCAAGATGGCGGCGATGACGTCATCCAAGATTGTTACCTGTAGACCTGTCAACAGCGCATGACGCCATTCAAGATGGCGGCCATGACGTCAGATGATGACGCAAGTACCGTTATCCAAGATGACGCATTTTGGCGCAAAAGTGTCACCCTCCCCTCCCCCCCCCCCCCCCCCCCCGCCCAGCTATGCCCCTATCGTCGGAAGTTCAAATAGCATCAGGACAATGCAATATCTCTACTAACCTAAGAGAATGGTGGGAAAATAGGTCACTTGGGCACGCAATCCGAAATGGCAGGGAGGGTGGAGGGGGGAAGGGAGGGAAACTGTGGGCGCCAACTGTGGCCGTTGCAGCATCCCTGAATATGGAAGTTAATAGGAATATAAAAAAAGGGAGGAAGGTTTATCTGTTTAGCAAGAGTAATAGAAGGCAGATTTCAGACTACCTAACAGATCAAAACGAAAATTTCTGTTCCGACACTGACAATGTTGAGTGTTTATGGAAAAAGTTCACTCAATCGTAAAATGCGTTTTAGACAGGTACGTGCCGAGTACAACTGTGAGGGACGGGAAAAACCCACCGTGGTACAACAACAAAGTTAGGAAACTACTGCGAAAGCAAAGAGAGCTTCACTCCAAGTTTAAACGCAGCCAAAACCTCTCAGACAAACAGAAGCTAAACGATGTCAAAGTTAGCGTAAGGAGGGCTATGCGTGAAGCGTTCAGTGAATTCGAAAGTAAAATACTAGGTACCGACTTGACAGAAAATCCTAGGAAGTTCTGGTCTTACGTTAAATCAGTAAGTGGCTCGAAACATCATGTCCAGACACTCCGGGATGATGATGGCATTGAAACAGAGGATGACAAGCGTAAAGCTGAAATACTAAACACCTTTTTCCAAAGCTGTTTCACAGAGGAAGACCGCACTGCAGTTCCTTCTCTAAATCCTCGCACCAACGAAAAAATGGCTGACATTGAAATAAGTGTCCAAGGAATAGAAAAGCAACTGGAATCACTCAACAGAGGAAAGTCCACTGGACCTGACGGGATACCAATTCGATTCTACACAGAGTACGCGAAAGAACTTGCCCCCCTTCTAACAGCCGTGTACCGCAAGTCTCTAGAGGAACAGAAGGTTCCAAATGATTGGAAAAGAGCACAGGTAGTCCCAGTCTTCAAGAAGGGTCGTCGAGCAGATGCGCAAAACTATAGACCTATCTCTCTGACGTCGATCTGTTGTAGAATTTTAGAACATGTCTTTTGCTCGAGTATCATGTCGTTTTTGGAAACTCAGAATCTACTATGTAGGAATCAACATGGATTCCGGAAACAGCGATCGTGTGAAACCCAACTCGCTTTATTTGTTCATGAGACCCAGAAAATATTAGATACAGGCTCCCAGGTAGATGCCATTTTCCTTGACTTCCGGAAGGCGTTCGATACAGTTCCGCACTGTCGCCTCATAAACAAAGTAAGAGCCTACGGAATATCAGACCAGCTGTGTGGCTGGATTGAAGTGTTTTTAGCAAACAGAACACAGCATGTTGTTCTCAATGGAGAGACATCTACAGACGTTAAAGTAACCTCTGGCGTGCCACAGGGGAGTGTTATGGGACCATTGCTTTTCACAATATATATAAATGACCTAGTAGATAGTGTCGGAAGTTCCATGCGGCTTTTCGCGGATGATGCTGTAGTATACAGAGAAGTTGCAGCAGTAGAAAATTGTAGCGAAATGCAGGAAGATCTGCAGCGGATAGGCACTTGGTGCAGGGAGTGGCAACTGACCCTTAACATAGACAAATGTAGTGTATTGCGAATACATAGAAAGAAGGATCCTTTATTGTATGATTATATGATAGCGGAACAAACACTGGTAGCAGTTACTTCTGTAAAATATCTGGGAGTATGCGTGCGGAACGATTTGAAGTGGAATGATCATATAAAATTAATTGTTGGTAAGGCGGGTACCAGGTTGAGATTCATTGGGAGAGTCCTTAGAAAATGTAGTCCATCAACAAAGGAGGTGGCTTACAAAACACTCGTTCGACCTATACTTGAGTATTGCTCATCAGTGTGGGATCCGTACCAGATCGGGTTGACGGAGGAGATAGAGAAGATCCAAAGAAGAGCGGCGCGTTTCGTCACAGGGTTATTTGGTAACCGTGATAGCGTTACGGAGATGTTTAACAAACTCAAGTGGCAGACTCTGCAAGAGAGGCGCTCTGCATCGCGGTGTAGCTTGCTCGCCAGGTTTCGAGAGGGTGCGTTTCTGGATGAGGTATCGAATATATTGCTTCCCCCTACTTATACCTCCCGAGGAGATCACGAATGTAAAATTAGAGAGATTAGAGCGCGCACAGAGGCTTTCAGACAGTCGTTTTACCCGCGAACCATACGCGACTGGAACAGGAAAGGGAGATAATGACAGTGGCACGTAAAGTGCCCTCCGCCACACACCGTTGGGTGGCTTGCGGAGTATAAATGTAGAATGTAGATGTAGAAGGCATCTGGAGTCCTACTGACCTAGTAAACAGTACCACCACCAAAGGGTCCTGTCGTCCATTCTGTGACATAAGCAAAGATGGTCTGCACTGGGCTGCTGGAGAGAGGAAGGAGTGTACTTTATTTATTTTGGAGCAATTTATTTACAGATGAATTTTAGGTAGTATATTTATCACACTGATACAAAACACACACCCTGACATGCTTGGGGTCACGCCACACAATCTACAGAGCCGTAAACTGCTCATAAATTACTGAAGTAATGCTCTGCAGACACACTCCTAAATAACCAAATTAATTTCAGTACACAGTACACAGACATACAAACTCCTCATAAATAATGCAGTACACTGATGTGCAGACAGGAAATCAACTAATAAACTGTCCAAATAATGAGAAGCACAGCCTACAGACCTGCTCGCAACATAATGCAACATACACACAAACAACATGCGCAGGCACCGCCCACTGCCCCCTGTCTATGGACTGCATAGGAGGCTACCATACACGCTCCCAGAAGTCGGGATGCGCAGGAAAATGCCAAGCCATGCACAGGTGCCTGTTTGGGTCCTCAAGCATGAGGTGGCAGCATTCCTTTCTTACTTGACACCTGAGAAATTCCTCTCGAAGTAAGTGATCACCCAGGCACTGATGCTGACATGACTAAATGGGAACGAAGACCTATTTGCAGAGTGCAGATGCTCCAAGGACACATGTGCATCGACACAGCTGTGAGAAACAGCCAGACGCAAGCCAGTGTGAGCCACCAATCCCACGCCACTGCCAACGGCATGTCAATGTCACCTCTACAGTTACAGTTCTTTGAGTGTTATACTGACATCATATGTCTATCTAAATAAGCGCCAAATCATCTTCTGGGCCATGTGGATGTGTGTTTGCCACTGCTGTTGTCATTACTTCCTCTATCTGCATCCAGCGAAGACCTAATGGCTGAATGACTCACCCTTGCAGACGATGCAGAAATCCTTCCAGAATAGCACAGGCTCCTTTCTCCCTAGCGATTCTAACAGGACATGCATGGTGTGTGGCTGACACATCGCTGCCCATAGCTACATACCACCACAAGTGCATCTAGCAACATTCTCAATGTTATACTGAAGCCAGATGGCTATCAAAAATAAGAATCTACTTGTGGTGTGTGTACTGTAAGACCTTCAGTACACACACCATCAGATTATTTGACTTGCTGCTCTAACGAAGTAGGCGAGTGTCAGCAATATGTCTCGTGGTCTTATCGTGGTGTCTTTATCTTCTGCTGTTAGGTCAGATAATAGAAATGCCACTTGCACGCTTAGAGTAGCAGATTGACGGTGACCAGCTTTAAACAGAACTTGATTAATTTTCACACACATTTATTAAAATAATAAGCATAAAATTTACTTAACTTGGTTCTGGATGCTATTTACAATTGACAATCTGAAGTTCCTTTGGTATTGGTACGTTAATCTTATTCCCACATATATCTCTGATAGTTGACAAAAGTGTCTATACATTTATCTTCATGGCTATGTACTGGAATATGGTAATCTTATTAGGCGCAGACTGAAACTTGACTATAGACTGGTACAGACAAATGTAGAACTTGTACAGACTGATGCAGACTAATGTAGACTGACTAATCAGAGGTCTGTACACTCATTATAATACCTTATGCATTCATGTTCACTGCGCATGTGTGATCCGCGAGGAGAAAAGGTTCTACATTAGCAGCAATCACATTGGCTGTGTTACACATTAATACGTGGATCAGTGGAAGCAGAATTTGGTCCATCTCTATGGCAGTGCCATCTCATAGTGTTGTGCTTAGCGGGGCGCTCTCTGGTGGGAAAGTTGTGTACTTGCTGACTACATGGAACTATGTGCACAACACTAGTCTAACTCTCAGAAATTGTATAGTGCCCCAGATATAGTTAACATTCACTTTTGTAAGTCCTTTCGTAATGTCTTGGCTTCTATGCATGGAAATTCTTGCCCTAACAGAACCTGTTTGCGAAAATAGTGCAGAATAACATCGAATGCATTCTTCCTCGCGATCCTAACATGGCATTCCCATCCATCACATGTTAGCCTTCCTGCTTTCAACACACGCAAACGTTCTCACTGCTATGTAGGGACTCCTACGTCCCAGCACAAAGGATGTCTTGGAAATGAACTGTGCACTACGATTGGATCTTATCGAATTTACCCTCTGAATTACTGATGCTGCTGGTGTGGAAGCACCGTCTGTCTTTTTTTCCTCTCTGCAGACAAGACTTTCAGTGGCAAAAAACTATTTTACACAGATCGCCATATTGCACCGACAATTAAACCTTGCAAAGTGCTCCTACATTTCATAAAATACCGAAAAACTCTTACTCAATTACACTGTTCTCCCACTGAGGACAGAAGATTGAATATTAGAGCGCAAAACCGATCTACAACCCAGCAATATATCACCGCATACCATGTTGATGTAATAAACACACAATTCGAATCCTATTATCAGCCCTTTTACATCATTCATACATATACCGCAAAGACAGACAGCACCATATACATTCCTCACAGCACTACATATTTCCCTGTGGGAACAGCGGTCATCCACCCCTGACGGATGACCAGAGCACCATCAGTGGTCTGAAGCCACTCTCACAACCATTCTACAAATTTGGGCTCGTCCTCCCTCTGTACAAACTCTGAATCTGCATCCTTGCTCGCTTTTGTACACCCATCTCTAAATTCTGGGGTTACAAGAACACATCTAGTTTCGCATGGTTGCCATAATATTATACAACTTTTGAGGTACTTCTTGACATCAAGCATACAGCAGTATCCTACCGATCACTCATGTGACATAATTCCGAAGATATAGACTGGAAATTATTTCTCTACAAACCTAAAACTTTAGTGAGGTGGAGTATGCTCTAGACCACTGAGTAACTAGAAACTTATCCCATCTGCAAAAACAGAGATCCATCTGCCTCTAAACTTACATGCATCTGCATTAAAGGATAACAGAGAGTGGATGGGGTGACCGATTGAGATGGAGCTGTAACGAGGTACAATTTAATGGTAGACTGATGATGCATTCTAGAGAGGAAGAAGTTGCTGCAGGTCAGTTTTTTCACTGTTCTGTCAGGGTGCATCAGTCGTGTGACATTGCCTCCATTCTGCTCATATGCAGCCATGTGTTCTGTATGTGGCTTAAAGACCTGTCTACTTGCAGTCGTTAATGGTGTAACTGTCGGTCATCAGAGGACTTCCATCTCATGTGCGATGAAACGTGACACATTCGTCTAAAGGAACTATGATTTATGCGATGTACTTCATCTCCCTGTCACATCTTGGGTGTGAAATCAAGACTTGAGCTTCATAACTAAGTTAGTGGTAGGTGCTTGTAAGGTACTGCAATCCCCATGTATACATTTACCTGACAAATGTGCTGTTTATAGAGTTAGTGGCGGAATGACTGGAAATATTCACATGTCGACGCTGCTGCTATGCATTTATGTTTCCTTGTAAGAGGTATTCCCTGTTACTAACGATTATTTTATAGAGGGCTGAGGCAGGCATTGTATAATTTCCGAACCATGATCGGATGCTAACCTCATAAAAGCTATATTGTGCTCGTATCACACAGAGCAGATGTCTGAAGGCAGTAGTTTTTTCGTTTCATGGTTCAGTAACATAGTTTATCGTAGAGAAACCAGGAAGAAGGAAGTATGTCCTCCACTTGAAGTATATTTCTTACACAAGAATACTAACAGCGCTACATTCCATACAACTGATAGGTCAGAAACACAAGCGATCTAACATTATAGTCCGTTTTAATTGCAGAATGTTGTAGTCTTAGGAGTGCGTATGCTTATGTTGTCTCTCACAAATGCCTCCCAGGTACTGATCCTAGAGTCTGGAATAATACATTAAAATTGGTAGCTTGATTGATTTACGTAGAAACGCGTCGAACTCCATCCACCTGGAGCTCCACGCACATAAAAATCATCCGTTTCTTGTTCTTCTTAACTGTCAGCTATTACACTGTTTCTATACGTCGATAAGGAGTGCTAACCTCCTCGACATGGGTGCACCTCGAGAAATGTTGTGCACTTGGATGGGTGAGGACTTGGTAAGCTCCATTCAATCACAAGATGTGGAATGTAGCAGTCTACTTCTGGTCGGTTGCAGATTAAATCGGTAATGGTGCTGCGGGGCGGGTTGGTCAATAACAGTGTGAGGGGGGGTCTTTCAGTCTCTAATTTTACCCTAAGACTGCAAGAATGCTCTGTGACTTCCTTCAGCATAAAGATAGATCTTAGATTAAGCACTATGCTCGAGGTGTTAGAAATATGTAGAGTGCTGACTGATATACTTTGATGATGTATGTGTTCGAGAATTAACAATGAATGGATTTACTGTACATTCATCTATCCACTTTCGCATTGATACTCGCAAAGTGGAGAATGGGTAGTTTAGCTATGGTACTGAAATTGGGAAACACGATGTCACATCATTGGTCGGTGTTGAAATTAGTGTAAAATTGCTAAAATTGTTCACTGTATCAACTGTGATGCTTACTATTTCAGTACATTGCGGTGTCTTTTCCATCAAATCCATCCACTGACATGCAGATGGTTACCACATAATGAATGACTGACAGCATTTGTTTGAGCTGGAGAAGCAGTTTTGTGGGTGGGGAGGGAGGGGGGGACACCTTCTGGGGATGGCTAGCACCGAAACAGTGAATGCATACTACAATATGAGGAATCACTCGAAACAGAATGCCAAGCCATCAGGTATTCGGTCAATGTGACAGATTAGTGTAAACGTTGTTTGGAAACCCACGCCAATGCCGTAAAACTCTTCCATTTCCCTTATGTTGTGAATGACTTTTATTTAAAATGATCCAGTGTGTGTGGTGTGTTATGGTAACAATATGATTTACATGGTGTGGCATCTAGAGGTAGCCCAATCGACCTATCTTCCCACCAAAATTCATACTTCCCACCAGGGCTGCTTGGCAGGGAGGTGTGGCACTTTCCAGCCACCTTGGGTAATGGTACTCGAGTCATCAGCTGACATCACGGCAGCCAGCTTGAATGATGTCCAATGTGTCACTGTGCGACGTCTTAGATAACGGTACTTTGGGTTGATGTCCTTGTTGTATCTGAGAGGCAGTGGCTCAGAACATCTTCATGTCAGTTTAGAACCTACTCAGACCTCGAAGTCGTGGCAGAAAAACAACATGTTTGGCAGTGTACAGAGTGTGTTAGAGCACCAAAAAAATGTTTTAAACAGGGAGACAGGGCCACAGGGGGCGTCTCTTGCGAATTACAGTCCGCTGGATACGATCATCCTCCTAGAGCACAGGTGATGGAACTTTAAACTGGTCTGTGCAGTTGATCAATACTGCATATTTAATAGGATAGTCACATGTGCTCGATGCCTGCATGCATGCGGTATTTGTTTTCGATATATGGGAGGAGGGAAATGCGGTAAAAGTCTTATCTAGTTCTCTATCAGATGAAGTTAGTTGATCTTTTATAGTACGTAATTTTTCTCTGATGGATGACGAAGACAGCATTTTGGGGGGAGGGATGTGAATAGACGTGGATCTGTAATCCTTGTATGTAGTTTGGGGGTGGACAACAGTGCAGTAGAAAAAATCCTCGTCCTTCTCTCATTTGCCGTTTCCATGAAATGGTCAAAACACTGTCTTGTCGCAGCTTAACCTGTTTCTACACGGTATGCAGAAGGTGGTAGACATAGTTTCCTCCGACTTCTACTCAATTGCAACTTACGTTGGAAAGATCACATGCACAAAGCTGCAGGGATGGTAGCACAGAGTCTGAGAGGGCTGTTGCAGGATGCATAGGGACTAACTAAAACGAGGCTGGAATTTTACTGTAGCTGACAGGTTCCAGAAATGAGACTCATATCGAGATATGAGAGTGCCAGAAATATGATTCAGTAGTGGATGCAATCATCAAAAGACTTCTCCATAGGATTCAACACAGCTATGTGTTTGAATAGAGGGACTCGATTCCAAATCCCAGATAGCATTTCCAGCGGGTAGCCTCGCATTAGAGATCTGAAAAGCTAGTATACATTTCTTATGACCTCAGTCATGACGCCATCTACTGTTTGTGGGTCCTTCTCAATAAACCATTGCCTATAGCCCAGTGGATATATCACCGACCCTCTGACATTGATCGAGGCAGAATGCATTACAAATACTGGAGAAATATCTATCGATGGCAGTGTGAGGGGGTCGCAAATACTGGTTTCATACCACACTCCTTAGCCGAATCACTTTCAAAATTCAGTGATTTTATGATGAGGTTGCATCATGGGCTACGTGTAACTGGTCTGCTGGTCTGATAATATACAATCCTATAAGCACTGTCTCAGTATTTCGGTGGAAAAAACGCATGATTCATAGGTAATGCCATACATGGATTTATAAAGCTGATATAACTTTTAACATGGATACTTGTGTGCACATGTAGAACCAAGACCACTTGTGACAGTAACATACAGTAGTTGTCGGGATCGAGTTTTTTAACATCTAGTGGTTTGTAAGACAATTAAACCTCTCTTTCTAAGACATGGTGGTAGCACTCGCAGGAAAAACGTATGAGACATATCCACCCATCGTTGATTTTCGGTCAGTATTATTTCGTATCACCAGCGATCAGTTATTGATGAAGTATTATACTTAGTAGTAGGGGTGTGTGATAGGTTCACCTTGAGCACCAGGCTTATAAAGTATGTGTTTGTGTTCATACATGTGCAAGGGAAGGTATGGACTTGATGTGGAATACTGAGACAGGGCATAAGAACGATACAGATATTTCTATTTCCAGAGCAACAGCCGTCAGTAGGGTGTATTTCCGGTACTTCGCTCATTGTCGAATGTTGTTCAATTGAGACGGCGATCGTAACATTTAATTGTAAGTACAGTGATAAAACATATAATTATGTGACTGTTTTCTGCGATGATTCTGCCTACTGGCGCTTGGCATGCAGCGCCAGTGACGGGCATGATTCACGTTTCCCGTTAACAGTAGGAGCTGTCCAAATGGAAAGGCCTGTTGGAGTGTAGGAATGTAGATGACTTAACCGAAAGTCCTCTAGACAGCTGAATAGCAAACTAATACATAGTATGTGTTGGTCAGCTTTCGTGATCACGAGGAAATTTGAGAAGATTCAATATGGACATGTGTTTGCGCTGGGTCGTTATTCTCGCCCATCTAAATTGTTCAGTTGACTGCTTCTTCACATTTCGCATCATTATTTAATTGAGAGAACATCGATTGTGGTGTATGCATCTAGCAGGTGGAAGATACTTTTGCTGGTTCTCTAGACATGAGAAACACGTTATTTGACTTTGTAAATTATTGGCATGATTTAGAATCTGTTACATCGCCATTAGCGAATGGAAATATCAGTTTATTTTTCTTTTGTTGAGTTTTTTTTCACATAAAGGTCTTCGCAGAAGGGATAAGTTTCTAGTTACTCAGTGTTCTAGAGCACCCGCCACCTCACTAGAGTTTCAGGTTTGTAGAGAAATAATTTCCAGTCTATATCTTTGGAATTATGTTGCACGAGCGATCGTTAGGGTACTGCTGTGTACTTCATATCGAGAAGTACCGCGAAAATGGTATAATGTTATGGCAACCATGCGAAAATACATGTGTTCTTGTAATCCCAGAGTCTAGAAATGGGTGTTGAAAAGCAAGCAAGGAAGCAGGTCTCCGCAAATAGGTCTTCGCTCCCATCCTGTCATGCCAAAAATGGTGCCTAGGTAATCTCATATTTCGAGAGGAATTTCTCAGAAGTATGAAAGGGATGCCTCTGCCTCATGCTTGAGGGAATCAAAAGGGCACCTGAGTGAGCATGGCTTGGCGTCTTCCTGTGCATCCTGTCTTCTGGGAGCGTGCACGGTAGCCTCCTGTGCAGTCCAGTGGATAGGGGGTGGCAGGCAGTGCCTGCGTACATTGTTTGCATGACTGTTGAATTATTTTAGGAGCAGGTCTGTAGGCTGTACTATTTGTCATGCAGACAGTTTATGAGTTGATTTCGTGTCTACACATCAGTGTACTGCATTATTTAGGAGTTTGTATGTCTGTATGCTATATACTGAAATTAATTTGGTCATTTAGGAGTGTAATTTAGGAGTGTGTCTGTAGATCATTATATTAATTTATGAGTAGTTTACAGGTCTGTAGGTTGTGTGGTGTGACCCCAAGCATGTCAGAGGGTGTGTTTTGTGTCAGTGTGATAAATATACTATCTAAAATCCATCCATAAATAAATTGTTCCAAAATAAATAAAGTACACTCCCTCCTTTCACAAGCTGGCTGAGTCATTTTCCCCTGCAGACAGCCATCTTGGCTTATGTCACAGAATGGACGACAGCGCCCTGTCACCATGGTGACCACACTGTTTCCTGCCATCCCCCCCCCCACCCCCACCCCAGACCGCCATTTTGGATTACATCACAGAACAGATGAGAGTGCCGTCTGGTGGCAGAACTGTGTACTAGGTGAGTTGGGTTCTGGACCCCATGGTGAGTCAACATGATGGTGGTACTGCCTGTAATTGTTTAAGTAAATAGTGCATACAAAATGAAGATTTATGCCCAGAACTGGCTGAGTCCTTTTCTTCTCCAGTTCCTAGGAACAGGTGGCACTCAGGTCACAGGTTAGTGGAGGTAGCCCAAGTGCCCTTTCTTTGCCACCTGTTGCTTAGGTGAGTAGAGTGATAGCCCAAGTGACCTTTGTTTAGTGCGAAAATTCAAACTTCCTGCCAGTTCCTAGGAAGAGGTGGAGGTCGGATGACTTAGATTAGTGGAGTTAGGCCAAGTGACCTATTTTCTTGCCATTTTCTTAGGTTAGTAGAGGTTGCATTGTCCTGATGAAATATGTGCTTCCCTCCAGGGGGGCATGGCAGGGGGGGGCATCTTGTATGTGTGCCATCAGCTGATTTCATGGCTGCCATCTTCGATGGCGTCATGTGCTGTTGCCAAGTCTTTATGCCACTTCTTGGATGACGTTATCGCCGCCATGTTGGATACATCTGGCAACAATGGAAAGTGGTGTGGTGCTCTCCTAATTACTCTACCACACAAACATTGGGGTTACACTCGATTGGTGTAAGACGTTCCCAGAGGCCGGGGGGGGGGGGGGGGCGGGGGGGGGGAGGTGTCTGCTGGGGGCCAAACTGCACAATAACCGTGGGTGCAGTGTGGGGCGGCAGTATGGTGAGTGGATGGCTGTAGCCTGTTGTGGGGTTTTGAACCACTGAGGGCTACGGCGGGGACGAAGGCTCTCCATCGTTTCTGTGTCCACAGTTCCATACAATACAAAGAGTACAGTACGAGCGAAGCGTAGTGCGGCGAGGAACAGATGTTCTACATCAATAAAGTAAGAAACTTAGCTTCCAGATGCAAGTTTTTATTTCTTGAAATCACTAGTTTCAGGGCTTCACGAAGTCCTAATATTCAGATTATTATATTGTGAAGCACCGAAATGTGTATTTGAAGAAATAAAAATTTGTTTCTGAAATTATGTGGAACAAAACAGGCGCAGGATAAGCGCCGAAACCAGTACCACTGTCAAGAGTCTCAAGATGTTCCGCAGTACTAATAAATTCGCAGCTTTTGATTTTCACTGAATACTTGCTGTGATTGAAATGACGTATAGAAGCAACAATGTTTCACAAAAGCGCGTTGCAGAGACAGCCGTGAACATCTGTGGTAGCCTATTAGCCTCGTTACGTGAAATAAATAAGAACGCTACAGCTTCTTTTTCTAGACTATTTCATTTTTTCAGACCATCGGTTTCGAGTCCCGTTGCGCATCTTCCGAACACCGCTAACGTACAGCATGTGGTCAAACAGTGAGCGCCTTCTAGACGACGCTACTTTTCTCGTGCGAAGTCTCCGACGCACTGAAAAAAAAAAAAAAAAAAAAAAAGAAATACACGCAGAAAAATTAGCAGAAAGAAAAACATGGGCATGTGCGTTCTCGTGTGCAGACAGTGTCTCATTGTGCAAGCCGTCTACTGTGGAAGTACACTATTGGGCATTAAAATTGCTACACCACGAAGGTGAAGTACTACAGACGCGAAATTTAACCGACAGGAAGAAGATACTGTGATATGCAAATGATTAGCTTTTCAGAGAATTCACACAAGGTTGGCGCCGGTGGCAACACCTACAACGTGCTGACATGAAAAAAGTTTCCAACCGATTTCTCATACACAAACAGCAGTTGACCGGCGTTGCCTGGTGAAACGTTGTTGTGATGCCTCGTGTAAGGAGGAGAAGTGGCTGCCATCACGTTTCCGACTTTGATAAAGGTCGGATTGTATCCTATCGCGATTGTGGTTTATTGTATCGCGACATTGCTGCTCGCGTTGGTCGAGATCCGATGACTGTTAGCAGAATACGGAATCGGTGGGTTCAGAAGGGGAATACGGAACGCCGTGCTGGATTCCAACGGCCTCTTATCACTAGCAGTCGAGATGACAGGCATCTTATCCGCATGGTTGTAACGGGTCGTGCAGCCACGTCTCGATCCCTGAGTCAACAGATGGGGACGTTTGCAAGACAACAACCATCTGCACGAACAGTTCGACGACGTTTGCAGCAGCATGGACTATCAGCTCAGAGACCGTGGCTGCGGTTACCCTTGACGCCGCATCACAGACAGGAGCGCCTGCGATGGTGTACTCAACGACGAACCTGGGTGCACGAATGGCAGAACGTCATTTTTTCGGATGAATCGAGGTTCTGTTTATAGCGTCATGATGGTGGCATCCATGTTTGGCGACATCGCGGTGAACGCACATTGGAAGTGTGTATTCGTCATCACCATACTGGCGTATCACCCGTTATGATGGTATGGGGTGCCATTGGTTACACGTCTCGGTCGCCTCTTGTTCGCACTGACGGCACTTCGAACAGTGGACGTTACATTTCAGATGTCTTGTGACCCTTGGCTCTACCCTTCATTCGATCCCTGCGAAACCATACATTTCAGCAAGATAATGGACGACGGCGTGTTGCAGGTCCTGTATGGGCCTTTCTGGATACAGAAAATGTTCGACTGCTGCCGTGGCCAGCACATTCTCCAGATCTCTCACCAACTGAAAACGTCTGGTCAATGGTGGCCGAGCAACTGGCTCGTCACAATACGCCAGTCACTACTCTTGATGAACTGTGGTATCGTGTTGAAGCTGCATGGGCAGCTGTACCTGAACACGCTATACAAGCTCTGTTTGACTCAATGACCAGGCGTATCAAGGCCGTTATTGCGGCCAGAGGTGGTTGTTCTGGGTAGTGATTTCTAAGGATCTATGCACCCAAATTGCGTGAAAATGTAATCACATGTCAGTTCTAGTATAATACATTTGTCCAATGAATACCCGTTTATCTGCATTTCTCCTTGGTGTAGCAATTTTAATGGCCAGTAGTGTATTACTTTGCTCGGCAATCTGTCCTGCGTTACCTAGGAGGCGGCAGCTCGTGGCACCAGGAGCGCTAAGCAACATACATGTCACGTGCCCCCTCCAGGCAGTGACTAAAGTACTTTCCTTCTGCACCTCTTTTCATCCCTTATGACCAGCTTTCTGTAAGCAATGGAGCAGACGTGTAGAACGTTTGAAATTTATACAGTTCAGCAAGTTTTTCATTCTGAATTTCTCGTTTTGGAATTTTTCTTTCTCGGACAAAAAGACCCCACAGAGATATCGGAAATTTGTCCCTACATTTTGGAAAAGAGAACCAAATGTCCTTGTGCGTAGGGACACGTCTCGACGGTTGGCAGCTATGTAACCATTTGTAATCTTCAGGCCTGTTGCAAGGCTACCCGCTATAGCGCAGCACTGCAGCTCGCCCGCCCCCTGTACGGTTCCGCAGCAGCCGCTGGCCGCAGCCGCTGGAGCACAGCACGCCGCTCGATTAACGGCCCTGCGGCTCTGGCCGTGACGAGGCTGCCGCGCCGCGGGGCCGCCCCCGCACCAGCTCTCCCGTGTCCCGCGCCGGAATTCGATATCTCCCGCCTGTTCTGCCGGAACGGGCACGAAGAGCTGTTCTGGTGTTCCAGGCTTTGATAGACTGCCCTTGCCAAGTACAGTTTCACGCGAAGTCGAAATACTGCACGGCTGCGTAACCGTTCGACCTTTGTTGTCGACACGGTAGCTCAGGGCCTGCCACGGCGGGCCGTTCACGCGCGCAGCGACTCGGCCGAGGCGCCGACTGCCCGTAACTCGGCTTCGCTCGGTCGTTCTCGGAAGTACTCGGATCAGCGCTACGTTTCATTTACCACCAGGTGCTGCATTTTTCGGTCGGTACTTTTTTCGAAATTTTTGAACGATCTAATGGGACCAAACTGCTGAGGTCATCGGGCCCTAAGCTTAGACATCACTCAAACTAACTTAAACACGCACACACACACATACCCGAGGGAGGACTCAAACCTCCGACGGGGGCAACTGCGTGAACCGTGACAAGACTCCCAAGACCGCGCGGTTTTAGGTCGGTTCAACTCTCTGAGTTTGGCAGAATTGCATTTCAGCGATGTTTACCCTTCGCTATTTGTTCATTGTGTAACGGACGTTCACAGGTCCAGTGGCTATTTCCGCAAGAAGAGGCACTCTGGAGACCTATCTTTAAAATCCTTGAAAGTGAATGGGAATCACACACGAGAGGGATGAGAATTCTCAATTTGAATAACTGACAGGTACTACATATTTACTATGAAACGACAGAATTTAAAGATTTTGTTGACAATGAAAGACCAAAAATCACAACGATCGAAAGACGGGATGCTTTGTTCTCTACATCAAAAAGCACTTTGTATTCCGTTTGCAAGCCTAGAGAACGTGAAGACATTGGTGGTACGAATAGTAAAATTTCTCAAGTCGCACACATTATTCCATTGTCAGTTGCAACAGTTTCAATACAACTGAAAGAATAGCATGGGTACTTCATGTACTACTGGCCGTGCGGTTCTAGGCGCTACAGTCTGGAACCGCGCGACCGCTACGGTCGCAGGTTCGAATCCTGCCTCGGGCATGGATGTGTGTGATGTCGTTAGGTTAGTTAGGTTTAATTAGTTCTAAGTTCTAGGCGACTGATGACGTCAGAAGTTAAGTCGCACAGTGCTCAGAGCCATTTGAACCATTTGAACCATGTACTACTGCAAAGTGTGTTGCTTAACGGTTTTTCGATTTAAAACTTCCTATTGTTGAATTTACGAAGGACAAAGCAGTGCGAGAACGACAATTACAACATCCGGAATGGAATGCAGATCTCGCGTTTTAAGTACGCTTCACTGCACACTGTCCACTCTAAGCATTGCAAGGTAGCTTCATTCTGATTTGATGGGGACGCGTTTAAAAAGAAATCCGCTTTGTCGTGGGGGGACAGTCTGACAAAGACGATCCAGTACCGCAAGCTAACTGGCGTTAAAGAAAACGCGAGGTCTGAATAATTTGTCTGCCATCGAAAGAAACACAAAGATATTTTTATACACATTTTGAGGATACCGTCAGTCTTACATTTACATCTTTTTCCGAGCTGTTTCAGAGACCACGTGTCGTTTGAGTTAAAAGCGCCACTGATTGACCTGCAAGATAATTCCAGTTTCATTGGCAAATCTTTTTACATTAAAACTGTCCAGGACGTCTACATTCATTTTCTCACGTAGAGTTTCCAAATTTCTATAATGAGGTTGCAAAAGTGGTACAATTTTTCGATCGACATATTTGTATTGCAGACCTTTTTTCGACTATCAAACTAAACAAATCATAGTTACGTGGTAACTTGAGTGCGAAGTTCTGTAAAATAGTCTGCGTGTCTCCAAAACCCGACCAGATAACAATTATGTCTGCAGCGCGCCAAAAATATTAAGTAATATTCAAAAATCGTTTTGTTCGTGATCTATTTTGTTGGTAAATGTGAAATATAAAAGCAAGTAGTATGCAGTGTGACTGAATTGCAAGGTAAATGTGGCGCGTTCGCAGTTTTCCCTCCTCCCCCACTTCGCACTTAGTGTGGCGTTGCGGTGGGGGAAACGTGCACCGAGGCTGGGTGTGTTGCTTCTCATGCCAGGGCACAGCCGCTGGCCGAAATCTTCGCTGCCGCTGTATTAGGTGGTCCACATACAGGGTAAGACTATAATGATATTACAGTCTTTCAGGTACGCTGGAGAAGACTAAATGTATCAGCCTGAGGTAAGGCGTCCCCTTCTAGAAACGACCGAGTTCAAAGCTATAGGCGAAAAACGTTCCGATACTCTCGACAGTGGAATACGTGCCCATACTGTTGTTGCTCCGCCTGTAGCGTAGACAACTTTCGGAGGTGGTAATATAGACCAAAACAAGATTGTCCAGTAAATATGGGCTTTAAAATGCATAACTTAAGAGCTGTGTGTACTTGTTCAATGGAACAGAAGTGTTTCACAGTAGTGAAGATGACTAAGTACGCTTACATGCCACCAGAGCGTACGTTAACGATTAGAAGCGTAATCATCTGGTACGGACAAAATGGCTACCAGAGTGCATTACCGTGCTCGTCTCGTGCCCACGTTGTTGGGTCTGACAACGGTACGTACACTCTTTGACATAAAACTCGACCGGCGGCCGGCCGCTTCAGAGGCTAAGTCCGCGCCGATCGCGACATGGGACAAAAAAACTGGCCAACTCGCTAAATCTCTAAGTCCGGTTATCTGCACAATCTGGCAACACTGTAGACTGCGGCACTTCCTGGAGGAAAACTTGTCCCAAGATAGAGAGACTCTAGGCTGATTACGCCTGTGGTCTAGCGGTAGTGTGCGTTGTTTCTGTTCATAATGTCAGTGGGTCGAGAGCAGCTGGCATAAAATATTTTTATAGCCTCTTCTGTCTGAATGCTGAAGACGTGAATGTAATGGTAGCGCAGATTCAATCTATTTCGCTTTGTGACACACCGATATCAAAATTTTATCTAGTAACGATTTTGCGGCAGATTTCCTGCAGACTGTCCTCCTCTGGACGCCGTATGCGGCAAAGCTCCGGGATCCATTTGCTGGCTACTGGCAGCGGCCGTGG
Source organism: Schistocerca cancellata (assembly GCF_023864275.1). Taxonomy (NCBI): domain Eukaryota; kingdom Metazoa; phylum Arthropoda; class Insecta; order Orthoptera; family Acrididae; genus Schistocerca; species Schistocerca cancellata. The sequence continues at coordinate 7,777,050 of NC_064631.1, read as the reverse complement.
CGACAGCAGCGGCGCTGCACTCCCCCGTTCTTTATCGAAAGCGCCTGCTGCCGCTCATCGCTTTTGATGATTTAAAACGCTTTATTATTAAATGTTGCTCCACAGAAAATTTCTACAATTTCCATTCACGCTCAAAAGCAACGGAGACAGACGCCCTGATTAGTAGGCGGGTAATCGGCAAGAGCTGAGTATGGCCCGAAATTAATTTTATAGACTGGGACGAAATTAAACCACCTCACTACATTCGATGAATTTATAAATGCTTCATACCTCGTTTCTTTTCCTTTCAAACTTAATTATTTGTGCAACTTTTGGTCAATGTTTGGATGTTTTCGTCAAGCCAGAGTGAGCGTCTATGGTGTAAAGTGTATTACAGTTCTTGTTTCATTCCTTATGGTAAGTCTATGCGATAAACTGTGTGAATACCTTGCAATGCATGCTCTGTAGCAGTGCAGGCGCACTGCACATTTGGAGTTCCATGTATGGGTTCATGAAGTATTTATTGTTGATCGGAAGAAAAATTTGTCGTTTTGAAGGTTTCAGAGAACGGAAAGGAATTGCTAACGCCGGTGTTAGAAAACGTCTACAGTTAAATGCTATTGCATAAATTTAGAAGATGGGAACTATATTAATGAACATGTGCACTTCATAAACAACCTTCTGACATGTTAGACCTATATGACGAACAAAGCTCAAATTTATATCGTTGACAGTCGGTTTGAATCTTTTCAGGACCTATTTTACAGTGCAGGACCTTGGAATTTGCAAAGTAGAAATCCATGATATTAACTTAATTTACTAAGTCGAAATCGGACGAAGATTTATGTTTAAAGGCATTCTTCAGATTTCGCAAAAGGAATTTTTACTAGCAGTTTGCAACTCCATTAATTAAAATGGAAAATAAAAGGTTGTAGTCAGCGGCTTCTACCGTGATTCGAACTTATAGTACAAGCACTGCAACGGACAAGGGAACCTCTGAGCTAACGACACAGTGGCGGCCAGAGGCGGACTATAGTCACTGCGATGTTGCCTGAGCCTCAAAACGCAACCTTAAACACACAAACAGAGGAGGTGGAGATTACTGTTTTAACGTCCCGTCGACAACGATGTCATCAGAGACGGAGCACAAGCTCGGATTAGGGAAGGATGGGGAAGGAAATCGGCCGTGCCCTTCCTAAGGAACCATCCCGGCATTTGCCTGAAGCCATTTAGGGAAATCATTGAAAACCTAAATCAGGATGGCCAGGCGCGGGATTGCACCGTCGTCCTCCCGAATGCACACACAAACAGGTGTTACTTATGTGAAGAACGCCGTTCTTGGAGTCCAGAAATTAAATATACTTTCTAATTGTGTCATCTTGCAGTGGATTATATCGTACGAGTCTTCGATGTGGAAAACGAATGTCAAGTGAATTTAGCGAGGTAACGCCGACCTACACCCGGAAGTAAATGCACTATCAGAGTGTTGACAAATACTTGCTACGACGCTGCCATTTCTCGGCTCTCTGACGAGGCAGCTCTTCAGCGAAATGCTTGCCGTGATTCTCCGATACGGTTCTTCAGAGTGGAGACGCGCGCGCACGTTTGGTTTTTATGCGGCGTTCTCCCCTGATGGTTTCTGACGTCGCCTTGTGGGCTATGTATGCATATGAGACATTCAATTATCATTAATCCAGAATGATACACGTTTCAGCTTCCGGCGTGGAAGAAGGCTGTTGACGCCGACATTATATCATTTCAACGTAGGGAAAGCAAAACGGATCATTCAATGTTTCTCATTCAACATAAAGCATGTGAGATAAATTTCCGTAACGTTCATAATCATCTAAAAATACAAACGAAGTAAAAATACACCGGAAGCTTATTCGAATTGAATATAATGTAAGATACCAAACGCTTTGCACCTCGATGTCGAATTTGTCCACTTGCAATCGTTTGCAGCATGCACATAGAATGTCATGATTACCACGAGAATGAAGAAATATGTTGGAAAGGATGGAAGCAAGAAGAGACGCAGTCAACAAATATTCTATTCCTCATGGCATTCATTTCATTTGACACGTAAGAGGAGGTAAAGCGGGAATTTACTTTCGTTAACACGAAAGATATGCCGCACATATTGATAACGAGGAAGTCTGCGTCTTCAT